>NC_133478.1:4677769-4704294 GCF_025370935.1 Choristoneura fumiferana
CTCTTTCGGGCAGTGGGGTAAAAAAAACGCTTTTTGCGGAACTCATCTCACAATTCACACCCATGCCATTACATTTTTCTATTTTGGCTACGGAATCCTAATAGTTTGTAAGAGTAAAGTCGTGTTTTGTGTTGTTATAATGTTAACTCGAGCCCGCACCTAGCGTCACAAATCAACAAAGCGCCAATGCCGTAACGCGTGGACGCAAAACAATTGATGACACCTTGACGACACGAAACTAAAACTGGCACGTCTTAGGTAACGCATATGATGTAGCCAGTGTGGTAATTAAACAGTTTTGCTTATTACATTACTAAATAGATTTTAACCGCGGCTTCGCACGCGTATGTAAACTATTTATTTAATCCGGCAGTAGAATTGAAATTCCGGGATTTACAGTTACAGGTCAATTCATATGAGCTGGCACGAATGGATTAGTCTAGTTTTAATATTACTTTGCATGCTATTATGTAGCAAAATATGTTTTTGTACTGGAAATGTTAATTTATCACCTATTGTACCATCGGCCAAATAAGTAGTCTAACAATTTTTAAACAAGTTCCTATCAAATGAATATGTCGCTAAAGTCGAACTTTCAAGTTGACAGACACGTCTATTGGCATTATTGTTTTATGACATGCAAACGATTATCAACTTTAGGGTGGTAGACCACATATTTGGCTGATGGTACCATATTTTATGTGAATAGAATATAAAGACATTTGAATTTGAGTATTGAATTTGATTTTGTTACTTTTTAATAAAAATATTAAAAAAATCCTCTAGTTAATTGAGGATTCGAAAAATCCAGAGATTTCAAAATCCGTCCGGAATCCTGAGATCCCAGGACAAATCCTGGGATATGGTAGGTAATCCTAGGCCCGTAGGACCGGGTATTGTGGTGTTCTTTGGAGGAAGCCTGAAGTCAAGAAACCTTCGTTAAATACGTTGTGCTAATTACGCCTAAACTGTCTTTAGTCCCTCCACGTTCTGTGCCATTAATTTACTTTGGGTATCAAGCCAGACTTATTATGATACGTATAACAATCAGAATATCATAATTGTGTATTCAGGGCCCACAACGCCCATTGTCCGGACTCCAAAGTGCGTCCTTGCTCGGTCGCCAACTGTACTGGAATATATATTATGATTTATTTGTGTATGTGTGTCAAAGTCACTATTATATCAACTGAGTTGTGGAACTATATAAGTATCACACAATTTATCCGGAAAATTACATGTAGTGGTCACTACTTCGAAAAAATCTCGTATCTGAAATCAGTCGTCAACAAAAGAATGTTCATAAAGTTCAGAAAAATTATCGATTTTAAAGTAAGTTCTAGGTAAGTTTGAGCTTTTATAAAGCAGTGACACTCTTTCCCTTACCGGATAATACCGACATGGAAATACCGACCCTGTTTTTTGACACTGACATGAGCTTCTATGGGCATGTACACGAAAAACAGAGTCGGTATTTCCATGTCGGTATTATCCGGCCGGGAAAGAGTGTCAGCCTGATTTCGAAAAAAAAAACAATGCATAGATTTTTCATCGAATTTTTATAGACAAGATGACATAAGTACTAAAAGTGGCTCCGAAGCCATAACGTTTCGTGTGCTCTGCCTATTGGCTACCCCATTTGGGACAGGCGTGTTGTTTGTGTGTGTGTGTGTGCGTGTGATGACTTTCTGACGCTTACAGTTAGGGCTGTAACGGAGATGTCTAAGCCTCCGTAACTGCGGACCTTGTGTAAGAAATTTACCTCCGCCTCCGCAAAATTTCTTCGCAGTTAAGCGGATGTTTATTTAAGTGTAAGTAAGTATATCAACATACCTACACGCGACGGGTGACGCTGAATAAAAAAAAAAGAATATGAATATGTATTAGGAACACTGGATGACAATCTTTACTACGAGTAGTATATAAAACAAGTCTGCCCCTCTGTATGTATGTGTAAAATCCCTGAGCATATCGTGAAATGGCGCCATTTCATGAATTGGCTAAGGGACATCCGCCATATCGTTCAAAACTCACCGTTTAACGATTTGCCTAGTGACTAATTTATTGAATCAGGCGTTACTTTGCGGAGGTCCATATCAATGAACTAAAATAATTCTTTGCTCACCCGCGACCTTACGATAGCTAAGCTTATGCAAAATATGCGTGTTCATGCAGTTCCTCCACCTCCACACTGTAAGAACACACACAAGTCACACAAACCCATCTATCACCACCACCACACTACACTGACGCGTTTCGAACATATTTCGATGCATATTTTGCATAAGCTTAGCTATCGTAAGGTCGCGGGTGCGCAAGGAAATTATTTTAGTTCATTGCCTAGTGACGTTTAGGCAGATCATGAAATTTCTAGGCATATCATGAAACACCGCTATTTCATCATTTGGCCAGTTTAGGCAGATCATGCTATATGTCTTTTCACGATATGACTAGGAATTTGTGATCTGGCGGATTTTCCGATCGGCCGCCGACATATGTAGGTACGCTTAGATCTTTTAAAGTACGCAGTGGAGTTTAATGCCGTTTTCGTTTTCGTAATTAGATAGAGTGATTCAAGTGGAAAGGTTTTATATTTGTTTACTTCCCGTTTGGTCTCATTTCAAGAGTGTTTTGAAGGTTTTACGAAGTTATTTTTGTACACATTTTCATAAACATTCCGAGACCTGAAACGAACAAAACTATGCTGATGTTTAAACTACCTACGTCACACTTTAGCTTTTACTCTGAACCTTAACTCTTCCCAGCAAGGGACAAATTTCATTGCTTCTAGTGCCATATTTACTTGTCGCAAGTATTTCGATGCACAGCTGTGCAAGCAATGTATTTGCACATTTCTTTACTTTCAATATTTTCATGTATTGCCTTGGTTATAAGAGTCAGTTTAGCATAGCATTGTAGTCATGTTTAGCTGTGGTACTGTCAACTGTTTTGGAGCAATGTACGATACTCGTTTGAAATATTTTGAAACGAGTCCGAAATATTTGTCTATTTTAATGAGATAGCTAATATTTGAGTTCCTATTAAAACAGTTAATTAAACTAGAATTTGGCATATTTACTTAGTATGCGGAAACTTGAAGTATTCACTTTAGAATCATTTTTTGAATTGAAATTACGAGATTCTACTAAATCAATACCAATAACTATAGCGAATTTATCTGACTGTACAGAGAGGTAATGTTGCCAGTGTGTTGGGGTCTATGCCCTATTAGATGGTGTTTTCTTTTTATAGTTAGGTATATTTATGAAGTTTTTATTATTTTGTCTCCTTTTTATTTTGTTTATTTTAGCCATGTATGAAAAATGTATTACTTATCATTAAATCAATAAACATTTGCAGGCTAAATAACTATACCTACATACCTATAACTACAAAGAAATTAATTTCGATTTACTTCCTAAAAGCTTTCAAATGTACAATTACAATTTACAAAAAAAAAAAAAAAAAAATATATATTTTATTTTGTACAATTTTACTGTACTTATTTATAATAGCAGGTCCCGTATATTATTAATGTTTGATTTCATATTGTTATTTCTTATGTAAGAGCCTTATGAAAATAAATTATTATTATTATTATTACTTATTATTAAATAACTCCATAAAATCACAGTTGCAGCTAAATCGTTATCAAATAAATAATTGTAATAAAAACCGTTAAAAACTGTTGTCAAGACGTGTAATTGCTTAATAAGTTAATTTCAAACGGAACGCGGAGTTAACCGATCTCGTGTTAGTCGCAGTTAACAATTAACCCGTTCGCCGCGGTCGGTTAACAGCCAGTTAACTTCAGTTAGGTCGTAAGTAACGGGGCACTATGTTTCTGTTGTCTAATACACTCCGTTATCAGCTCAAAATATCTTAAAAAGCAAAGAGTATTTTTGGCTTTAAATTCCTTGCGCAAAACCACAAAGTTCATTAAAAAAAATACAGATTCGCTACGTTACGATGAAACTTTTCGCATCCTTATTGAAACTGTTTTTTTAATTGAACACCAGTTTATGGTTCTAAGACTAAACAGTTTTTTCTGTCGAAAACAATAGGCACTATTAATGCGCGGGAAAAATTAGAAATGTCAAATTTGACAGATACATTTTTTCTGCAGCAAGTATTTCGGCCAGTCCATTAAGGTCGCATAGAAAAAGTAAATTGATTAAATAGAAGTGCTAAATATTTGTCCACGTTTCTTTATAAATTAGATTCAACACACGATAGATAGATAGCAGCAACAGAGTACGTCAAGTGTAGAATGTAAATGCGTTCAGCGTAACTTGAGCCCCGTTTTCTGAGAGTTTCAATAAAGTAAAAGGTCCATTTTATCTTTGACATCAATCTCGTGGGGTTTAATGAGGTACATTTCACCTACATAATTAGCATATTAAAACGTTTCATGGATTTACGACTATAAAAATATCTCGTACAATAAATAAGCTATTGGATGTTTCGTCACAGCGAAAGAACTAGTAAGAATAAAAAATTGGACGCTGTTTTGAAAGTTTTAGGGAATGAGGGCTATCGTTTTTTGTCTCACTAGATGGCGCACTGTTGCGTGAGGTTTTTAAGTATGGCTTTCAAAGTCTGTTATTACGGGCGTGAAACAAAGTTTAGATTAAAATCATATTTAATACACCTTAAAACCGTACCATAAAAATATCGAGCATGACACAGTGTTGCATAGTTCCCGTTTTGTTTGGAAAAAAGGGAGGACAAAAGTTTCCGAAAGACAAAACTGTCTCAAAACACAGACATTAATTGCACCGGAACGCATATTTGCCATAATTAATTTCAGTATTGCAAAATATTCACAAAATTATTCTAATTATAAATAAACCCGCGTTACTCACCCAAAAACTATGATATTTGACATTTCGGAGACCTCACGCTACACTAGCGCCTCTAGTGGTGAATTCATACGCGATAGCCCTCATTGCTAGCTGTAAGTACTAAAACTTAGAGGAAATGTTTAAAAATATCGCTGTAAAGTTAAAAATAATTTTGACTTTGTGATAAGAACACAATTAATAGGTATTGTTGTTTAATTAGACGAGTACAGTCGAACAAATTGAATCATGCATGACCCAGGGAGGAACCTTTTAGTAATCAATTTCACTATGATTTCCTTAATAAAAGTATGAGATGTCAACATGACATTAATAACAAAAAGGTTCCACCTGGGTATGATTCCATTTGTTCGACTGTACCTGAAAGACCAAGTAACTCTTGCTTTTTTAAGGGAAAAGTTTTTTATGATAACGATTATGAATTATAAATTGTAATCGTGTTTAGCTTAGGACTAGTTCATAAGATAATTAATTATTGTACCTACGCCTAACAGAGAGATTATAGTAGTTCTGGCAGTGACGGTATGTTTAAGATGTATATTATGTAAATGTACCTATAAATAATAATAGATACATGATTTTGAATTTGATAAAACCTAGAAGCGAGCTTGGAAGCCAAAACTTTGTCTAGCTTCAAATAAAACTTAATGAAAATAATTAGCAGTTTCCGTGAAACTAATTACATATAAGTATCTATCTATATAACAACGTTTATATTAGGATAGCAATGTGTAATTCTATAAATCCGTGCCTAACCGAAAAACAATAACATAATGGTATTTGATTGTGGTAAACAAAAACTAATGTTTTTACTAAGTATTGTTTTTAACATAAACATACGAGTTTTTAAATTATTTACAATTCAAAAAGCTGTCAGCGACCATTTGCAGAATACTTATTCAATTTAAGGTAAATTATATCCAAGGAGATTTTAAATTAATCTGGAATAGGTATTTCAGTGTAAGTAATTGCGCTATTTTCCATATAAACAACTTGCATTCGAGTTATTTCCTCACAAAATCTGTTACGTGAGAGGAAAATAAGCATTTTATGTTTACGTTATGGTATTTTCGTAAACTCGTTTATAATGATGACTTACACAAGAACATAGTTTTAACTCTGTTGACTTTTCAATTTATACTTTATGAAGTTAAACCTTAAGTCAAAACTTGAACTGTTATAGAGTGAGACGTAAGAGTTCTCGATCTCCCTTTATGGTGATCTATCGTTTACTCGAATTTTGAGAAATTATACTCAATTTATTTAAACGTTGTTATGAAATTATTTCGATACGTTATGCCTTGGAATAACGATATCGAAAAACGATGTTATTAATATTTTTTGGATAAGTATTTTCGAGCAGCGATTTCTCATTAGGTATGCAATGCTACCCGATCACGATTTTAGATGTTATGGCAGAGTCATTTTACGATAATCCCTGTGGCAATTGCAATTATAGCTTCTAAATGACTAATGGATAATTTCCTTTGCCTATCGCTTTTCCATGAGAATAACAAAAACAAAAATAGCTCTTAAAAAGTAACGTTAAAAAATATTTGGACTTATTGAAAAAAAAAACGACAATAATGCGTAATAGTGTAACGTCAACTTGTGAATTTTCAAATACCTCAAAAGGTGATATTAAATATTAGATATAGTTACATAAGTGTTGTTATGATTTAATACTAACGTGGAGATGAGTATACAGTCTTGTCTTGACACTATTAATAGCAGATTACGCAACATATGTGTTATACCTCGTAGAACCTTTAAGGGCCTCTGGCGACATTATTTAAATAAATAATAAATAAACATCATGGGACTTTTGACACCTATTGGCTTAGTCCAAAATTAAGCAATGCTAAGTACTATGGGTTAGGCAATGGATAAACATACTTGTATAAATAGACACTCAAGAAGGTATCTGTAGAGATCCAACCCAGACCCTCAAGCTGTGCAGTCAGGGTCTCTAACCAAAAGGCTATTTGGTCGTCAGATGCTTTAATTCAGTAAATCCGGTTTTCGAATTTCGTAGTGTTTAAATTGTATTTTTTTATGTTTTTTATTATGTTCTATGTATACTGTCCGAAGAGCAGCGAATAAATATTTATATTTCTATTTCTAAATCAAATTTAGGGTAATTTTAAGTGACCTATATGTCTCTAAATGAGCATTAACGTCCGTAAATTAAGAGGACTGCTCATGCGATGCCCGCCTTAGAAGGCTAAGATAAAGCTAGATATTCACGTGCTGTTTATGTGTGAAACATCGCGGAAATGCGGCCTATATTATATATCTTGTAAAAAATATATAAATATGTACTTACTAAAATCGGCTCATAGAATTCCCCGATGACGTTTTTTTTATCCAGGAGTCATTATCAGCTAATTTTATACACTTTCTCGCTAAAAATAGACCTGGGCAAAATTGCTTACAGAAGGCAAAGTTGCCACGTTTGACGGTACTAGATATGTCATAAAATTAAACGCTTTTTCAAAAATCGCTATTCAAATGTAAAAAAATTACGACCTCGGTTGCATTACACTTTGTTTAATGTACGCAAGGCTACGTATTTAAACAGTAATTTTATGCAACAGTAGTTGCCAATAGCGTGAGGTTGAAGTAAGCCCATTTGAATAATATTATAATAACAAGAGTTCCGTGTATTTACGATTATTGAACGGTCTTGTGTTTAATCGCAAAAAGGGGGATTTTAGAAGTTTTTATTTTACTTACGGTTTTTTTAGCATTAGAGATAGGGTAAGCAATCTTGACATGTCTTTTTATTGAAGTTTTTTTTAAAGAAACAGTAACTATTACTTATGATACCAAAAGCATGTAAATGATCATTTGTTCTTGCTCATTGTTACATATTTGCTGTGACTTATTTTTCAAAAGTGTTTTTCAATAAAAAGACACGTCAAGATTGCTTATGTTCTTTCTAAAGCTAAAAAATGAAGTATAGTACGGGTTAAATATTGGCAGAGGAATTTATCCCACTTATAAAAAAAGAAAAAAAAAACAATTGTATAGTACGCACTGGACAGCAATAGACGAATTCTTCTCAGATTGCGTCGCAAGCAACAGCCAGTTGTTAATAAAAGCAAATAATAAAATAATAACAAAAGTACAGTTCGAAAAAAGTTGTAGTTGTTAAAGTGAACTTTTTGACAAAGCATTAACAATAATTAGACCAGGATATTAAGATAGAAATATTCAATAAAAACTCTCCCACATGCGCTCAGATAATGAAAAATTGTATAAAATTTTTAAAAGCATTGTTTTTTTTGAGATTATGAAAGATAACAGTTCTAGCCATTATGGCAGAGACGTAGAGTAGTTGCCTTGTAAGGATTCCGCTCCATCTCCATTTAACTTTAGGTACATACTAATACATTTATTTAAGATTTTTGTGGTACTAACAACAATAGGCACTATGGATAACATGTTTTACCTGAATGTTTTTTTTATTTTATTATTCTTTCGTTTAAAAGCACATTCGTCAAGCAATATTGTATTTTGCAGGTGGTAGGACCTTGTGCAAGGTCCGCCCGGATTGCTACCACCATCTTGCTCGCTAATCCTGCCGTGAAGCAGCAGTGCTTGCATTGTTGTGTTTCGGCGTGGAGAGTAAGACAGCCGGTGAAATTACTGGCACGTGAGGTATCCCATCTTAGGCCTCTAGGTTGGCAGCGCGCCTGCAATACCCCTGGTGTTGCAGATGTTTATGGGCGGTGGTAATCTCTTACCATCAGGAGACCCACTTGCTCGTTTGCCTTCCAGTCGTATAAAAAAAAAATATTCAGTCAATATCTTTTTTTGATGGATAAAATAAGTATGAAAAGGTCTGTTAAACTAAAAGATGGATGGACCTAAAGAACAGAGTGGGGGTTAGAACTTTAAAGGTGGGTACTGACCAACGTTACGAGGTGTAATGTAACATGTTGCACAGCGAGCATTCGTGCAGTCAGTACTTAGTGTTACGGGGAAACCAGCGAGCAACGAGCCGCTCGTTGCTCGCTTTGAGTGCTCCACCCGGCTGTCGGTTTTTTGGCGAATCCTTTGACTGTTACGCGGTTCAGTCAGTACGCTGTAACAAGTCAGCCATCTTTACTGAGAGTGGCTGGCGAATATGGAGCACAAGTTTTGACGAGCAACATTACGCAGATTTTGAGAACACAGCGAACATGCTCAATGCGTAACATGCTCGATGCGAATGTACATTTCACCTCGTAACGTTGGTCAGTACCCAGCTTTAGAAGTGGTCCACAAATCAGAAAACGCAGTATTGGGAGGCTTTTGGAGGAGTTGTCGTTGATTATCGCGCTGTATGGAAGTCCTACAAAGGTTCTTGTTTTTCCTTTCGATTAACAGAACCCTAAAAACAATACTTATACTGGGTTCTGCGAACAGTCTTCTACTGTTGCCAAGCTGTGATCAGTTTATAAGATCATCATATACGCGTGGCATGTTAATTATGACAAAAAATACACGTTTTGTTACAAAAAAAGCTAATAGCAACTGAGTTAGATGACTGCATGTTTGTGTTTACATGTCATAGTATATTAATAAAAAACACGATTTGTTTTTGTTGTAGATTAAGAGTCACTAATCCAGTAAGTGTAAAAAAGTGATAACATACGTATTTTTGTAAGAATATGTAATAAGTGATGCTTAGATATATAATACCTAAGAAGGAATTTGTAATGAATAGAACGCAAAAACGATGGTATTATCGCCAGGTAAAACAGTGATCAACATACGTGGATATAAAAAACAAAGTTACATTTTCTTTAGACGATAGAAAAAAGACTGCTAAGCTCAAATGGGACAGGGCTGCATTTTTTTTTATTAGGAGAGGGAAGCAACCGAGCATACTCGTATGAGTCAACTGATGGGAAATAAGCACCATCGTCCATGAGTACCAACAACTCAAGGAGAGTCATTGGTTAGTTGCCGGCCTTGAAAGAAAGTATAAGACGTTGTCTTTTGTCATTGTCATGTCTTGACATGTCAACATTGGCAATATTTTTGATATTATTGTCGCGCACTAATTGACTTAAAAAAAGCGATCTATCCCTTATGTGTGTATACTGATGGAAATGCATATTAATCTATGTAGACATCTGAACAAGCGGTGGAAAATGGTTTACTAATGTATCGGCGAAAATTATTTAGCAAATTATTAACTCCCAAACTATTTATCCCATATTTTTATTTAGGCGAAATGTTATTTCCCAACTCAACGTTTCGCACTGATATCATTTCCCAACTAATGATTCAATAATTTTTATTATGCAAATTATTACCTGGATTTTTTTAAAGATGTCATTTATGTTTTCGTCAAATGTATTGATTGGCATACCTTAATTTAGCAACTTATTGAATGGCATCCAACCTACTTTTCTAGTGTCATTTATCCGGGCTGCTATAAAAAAAAACCTAACATCGAAGGCTAAGGCGGGAGCTACGCTCCGCTTCGCTCCCGCCTTAGCCTTCTGAACCTAAACTATCCAAGTCGCTTCTGTTCCGAACCGTCTTGCTCGCTCGCTTCGCTCGCTCGCACAAATCAAATTGAAGTAAAAAATTGCCCAAATGTTATTTGACAATTTGTTATTTGCCTAAGCCAATCATTTGCTACATAATTATTTGCCACATAAATGTGTGATGAAGTAAAATTTTGCAATGTAAAAATGTTGCGAAATAAAAAAAATGCGAAGTAAAGTTATGCCAAATATTAGTTTGCCAAATGAAACTTTGGCGAAAGGTTGGTTGCTAAGTGAAATTTGGCGAAACATATTTCGCCGAAAAGGCAGTACACCGTGGAAAATATCTGTACTCAATGGTATTAGAACAAGGCTCACCAGTTGAACTGTAAGCATAGAATTACATCTGCAATCAGCCAGTGCATCTGCATTGGTGACGTCACGGTGCAAGGTTAGTTATGCTATTCAGAATTAGATGTTGTCATGCTTAAATTGTAATGAGATGAAGGGCCGCCATGACCAAATGTATGTTGGTAAGTATTTACATGTAACAGATTTGTAGATAAAGTTACACAATTAAAATAAATAAAACATATCCACCGAAAATGATTATGTACATTTAACCCTAAATTTACATAGAGTGATTAAAAATACTATTTTTAGTTTTAGTAATAAGCCGTTTTCTGTAGTATATATTAATATATAATTATTAAAGAACCCGTTTTCAAAATTGCGTGACCGAGACTCAGTCAGTGAAAAAGACGAACGTATGTTGGGTAGGTATTAGGTACATGTTAGTTACCTAACTGACTTTTGTAACGTGTCACATGGAAAAATAATTATAAGCGCTATCTTTATTCTTTGACGATTGGATAGCCAAGGGGTTAGAGAACTTGACTACGAAGCTTGAGGTCCTGGGTTCGATTCCCGGCGGGGCAGATCTTTGTATGAATAATACGAATGTTTGTTCTCGGGTCTTGGCTGTTTAATATGTATTTAAGTGTGCATTTATCTATATAATTATGTTTATCCATTGCCTAGTATCTATAGTACAAGCTTTGCTTAGTTTGGGACTAGGTCAATTGGTGTCAAGTGCCCCATGATATTTTTTTATTCTTTGATTTTCCGAAGCCAGCTTGCTTGTGCTCTAGCACAAGACAAATTGAGGAAAACGTTTATACATTAGTTACCTTGTATTGTTTGTTTCACTTGTAAACAAACACAGTACGTCGTTAGCGCAATCCTAATGGATTGACATAATCAATTATTAACAAACTAGAGAAAATAACTTAGTCTTCTATTGTAAAAATTCATGGTTTGGTAGAGACTTTAAGCCGAGATATAACAAAGCATGGGGCAACACCACAAAGTATAAACTTTAATAACGTTATACTGCTTTATGTTAAATATTAAATTCTAGATTCTTAATACTATTTCGATAAATATAAAGGTCGAGGTTAATGCAGAATATAAAACAAGTTTTTGTTGTAAAGTTGAGGTGACCTATGCTTAATCTTTAATCAATCGAAGGATTAGAAATGTTTTAGTAATTTGTTTTATCTCGCTGTTTTATTGCTAACATTCCTCACGTAAAATGTCTTGATCCTTACGACTAAACATTAAATAAAGATGAGTTTTTTCCTATCTTATCGTGGTTATAGAAAACCCAGCTACGTGAATCGATATCATTGCAGTTAATGTACGACCACGTATTTGTCGATCCGGAATGTATGATAATAATTTAAGACCCGATAATTTATGCTCTCACGAAATTTTCTCATAAGGACACGAATGATCAGGTCGTACTTTATTGTCGTTTATTTCGAGTCAATAATAACACGTCGTATATACCTATACTTAACTGCATTTGTCAGACAATTGAATTGATATTTCTAGATCATGCGAGGCAATTCCAAGATTTAAAAAACCATGGAAAATTAAAGCCAAGCCGTTTCAGCGTGTAGGTAAGAGTAACACACAGACACACAAACTTTCGCCTCTGTTATATTAGGATGTGCCTGCATTATAAACGGCTGGATGCGCGTGAGTGCTGAAACTCGAAAGCGACTGTCTTTCCGTAATGCCTACACTCACTTTGAAACAATGTTACGAAAGCCGCTTCACTTTTACTAGTGGAATTATACAATCGTGATTTTTATATTGTTTTCAACTTAATTAGGGTATGTTTAATTCATCATTGTTGCTTTATTTTTATCAAAGGCGGGCTTTATTATTATGTTCAACACGAAATTATGGATGGTTTAGGATTTATTCTACAAACATAGATGTAAGTTTGTTTCTGTCTAATTTTTAACTAACATACTATTGATTCATACAAGATTGAAATAAATGAATAGTTATTATTAAATAGGTACCAATACCAAAGTTACCAACTTTGCCTCCTGTATGCAACTTTGCCCGAAGACGCTTTAGTGGCAAAAAAACACCCAATGAGATTGGCTGATATAAACTACTATTACCTAGCCAATTTATTTAGGTAATTACTTGTACACAATAAACCTAGATTTAGTCGTTTAACCTGGTTTTAGGTTGACAGGTTCATACATTTTGAAAGCTTGGCACTAAATTGAAATGCAGGTGACTTTTGCTAATACTAAAATTGAACCGAGGTGCCCACCTAAGATGTTCTATTTACCGACCAATCAGAATAAGTACGAAAAGCAACCCGTAATAGTATAAGTACTAATAGCTAATACTTTACTAGTAGTATACTAATTATTATTATTATTTGTTGTTGTTATTATTATTATTGTGTGTCGTATTCTGCAAGTAGGCCGCATAGGGCTTTTATACAAACAGCACTTTCGGAAAGACCATCTTTACCACAAAGAACGCGTCGAAAGAAAATTGGCAGTTTTTTTTTCATAACAAAAAAATTAGCAAAACAAACTGCGACGTCGTAGAGGTTCAGCTTCTTTTGACCTTGGTACTTTTTAAATATAGCATGGATAAAAAGTGAAAAAAGATCTAAAAGGAAGATATTGGTTATCTATGTCTTTCTTAATATATTTAAATGAATTCAATGTTTAAATCACACAGCGTGCGTGTCTCCACGTTTTTCGTGACCTTTAGAATATTAAATTTATATCAATGTTATCACACGAGACCTTTATAGAGCAGGTAAATATAAATAGCACTCCTAGATCAAGAGCATATTATCAACTCAAAATAATCTACCATTTTAATTGAGACCTTCCAGAAATTTAAGAAAGTCAAAATCAAAATGAGCTCTTATATTAAGTTGATAGAACTACCGGATCTAGGAGTGCGAAACGCATTTTAAATTATGTATTGATAGAAAACTATTTTCCAACCAATATCCGCGCATATAGGCGTTTTTCTACCAAGTTCAAAACATACACACAAATCGACAACTTTAATATTAAAACTTGCAAAAAACCAACCCTTATCACAATGAAAATTTTAAAAAATACACATACCGAAAAAATTGCAATAAATCATAAAATATTTATCACTTTCAAAATGACCATTTAATACCCATGTGCTTACAAATAAATTTATTATTATTATAAAAAAAAATCTTCGCTCACCTTATCCGCCTGGGGGGCTACTACGAAATTCGAAAATCGAAGTTCGTATCGTACTGTCCCTCTCACACTCGTATTAAACAATATAAGCGTCAGCGGGACTGCAAGATACCGAGTTCGAATTTTGCACCTCGTAGTATGTATTCGACCAAAACAAATCACGCCGTATACAGTAACTACTGCGCGGGACCAGTAAGCTGCGCGTGCGCTGCTTGTGTGCCGAAGATGCGCAGACGACACGGCTCCCCACCAGTGAAGAGTTACGTGTCATGGCGGTTGATAGCGATATGTCTAGTTGCTATGGCTACGTCGATTTATTCTAGTCGTTGTATAGGTAATGTTGAAAAAGGAAAACTTAAAATAAGAATGTTTATTTTCGAGTCAGGGGTATTTCAAATGTGTTTCAGTATGTTTACCCGTTGCCTAGTGCCCACAACACAAGCTTTGCTTATTTAGGAACTAGGTCAATTGATGTCAAGTGTCCCTTGGTGTTTATTATTTAATAATTACAGCCTAAGATCCCAGGGTGCCCAGACATAATAATTATTTATTCCTGTTTTTTTTTTGTAAATTAAGCAAGAAATCATGAAGATATATATAGCCCGTTCCGTGTGACTTCATGCTTCGGCACATTTTTACCTAAACGTGAAGTCAGGGGCTCTCGTGAACTTTGACGCGAATTACTTTTGCCATTTTTAGATAATCTTTTTTTTCATATTTTTTAAGAATCTAATTTATTTGTTTGGATGCACTCAGTATTTACATTTTAATATGTGCCTGGGGGTGAGGCAGTTATGGTCTAAATTATTATTCCATCCATTATTTAGCTGAGTTCATAACAACGACGAGACAGCGCTCTCTATGCCAACTACCAACTCCGGGCTCCAGCTCTGTGGCGTGGAAGGCAAGGCAACCACACTGTTTCCCCAAGAAAGTCGTCATAAAGGTTCACTGCTGGTCAACCGACGACCAGGACCACTATCAAGAGTGTAGCGACTTAGAAAGGAAGAGGGATAACAATGACATTTGATAGCAATATCAAACGTAATGAAGCACTCAAGGTAAATAGAATTTGTGTCGTACCTGTTTTTGCGGCACGTCATTTGACGCGGTGTCAGGATCATAGTTAATCGTTCGTTTATGTTAATTAATCTACGTTAGTGATTATTGATTATTTTGTGAAACTATTTGAAGATTTGTCCTGTTTATTACTTATGAAGAAGCCGTGGTGGCCTAGTGGTTTGACCTCTCGCCTCTGAAGCAGAGGAACGTGGGATCCAACCCCGGCTCGCACCTCTGAGTTTTTCGGAATTCATTTGCGAAATTACATTTGAAATATACCACGAGCTTTACGGTGAAGGAAAACATCGTGAGGAAACCTGCACAAACCTGCGAAGCAATTTAATGGTGTGTGTGAAGTTCCCAATCCGCACTGGGCCCGCGTGGGAACTACGGCCCAAGCCCTCTCATTCTGAGAGGAGGCCTGTGCCCAGCAGTGGGACGTACATTATACAGGCTGGGATGATGATTACTTATGAAGGAAGTTATATTAATCAATAATCATTTATAATTTACGTGTGAAGTTTCATTCGAAACTTATCTTGAATTTTTCTGGGAAGGAAAGCGTCGAAAAAAATGCACTGTAACGATTCACGGTTGATCACATTATATATTAATTACCTACGGGATGTAGTCAAAAAATATAATAAACAAAAAAAAATGCACCCAAGACCTTATGATAGCTACGTCTAAGCAACATATGTGTGTTCATGCTGATCCCCCACCTCGACACCACATTGACGCGTTTCGAACTCAACGAATGCTCTGAGGATGAACTCTGGTCGAGTTCGAAAGGCGTCAGTGTAGTATGGTGGTGGTGATAGTTCGGTTTGTGTGATTCATGTGTGCTCTTAACACATTTGCATAGACTTTGCTAACATAAGGTCGCGGATCAGCAAAGTAATTGTTTTTAGTTCATTGATGGACCTTCGGAAAGTAACATCTGTTTTTATAAACTACTTTAATGTACTTCCGATATTTTGACGTGTGTATCAAAGTCATGACCGCGGGTAGACGGTCTGTCTGTATGTCTACCCATGTAATTTATCTAATTGCAGTTCCCATAACACAGCATTACAGCCCTGTCATCTCGAGAGGAATCCTGTGCCTATACCAGTGAAACGTATTTATTAGACTGAAGATGAGAATAATTAAGTCTTTAAGCATTAATGGCTTTCTGATAGTTAACTAGGGATTTGAATTTAATTCCAGCAATTAAAACGATAATGCGTAATAAGGAAACGTTCACTTCGCTTTAGCATTTATAATGTAAAGATAAATAATGCTGTTAACACTGGCAATCAATAAATTATGCGACAGCGATGGTAAATAAACTATTTTTCACCAAGATTCAGTTTTAAAGTTAGCAAAAATTGCACATTAAAGTTGAATATTTCGCAAGTAAATCACATATCGAAAAACCGCATTCACAACCTCGAACTAAAAGACCTATCCAACAATACCCCGTACTATAAGGTTAGACGAGAAAAAAAACACCCTCGTATATGGGAGGTCCTAAAGAAAAATCTTTTAAATGATAATGATAATGTGATAAATTTATTTGTCAAACATAGGTACAAAAACAGATCTTATTTAAATATTTCTCACGGGAAAGGCTATTTCCATGGAAAATTACAGCTTTCTGCCGATAATAGTCTCTAAGCTAAGGCCCCGACCAATGGACGGACGGACGGACAGACGAACAGACAAGGCGAACCTATTTGGCTACGGAATCCTAAAAATTGCAAATTTAACGAAACCTTGTTTAAAATTATGGTCTTTGGCAATCGTTATTTTGGTCAAAATTTTATTCAACTATCACTTCTACGATTTTAAGTCATCGTCTATGTCAGGGTTACTCAAAGTGGGGTACGCGAACCCCTAGGGGTTCGCTATTCGACGGTAGGGGGTTCGCGACAAGGCTTACGTGACTCCAAAAACCACCAGGCTGCAAGACTAGGAAGATGATTAAGATCGGTTTTTGGAGTCTTTTTGTATTTTTTATTTTTAGTTTCTCCAACAGCCAATTTTATTACTTTCTTGGGGGGGAGGGGGGGGGGGGGTTCGCTATCATCTAGAAACTTTAACAGGGGTACGTGGAGCCATAATTTTGAGAAACCCTGGTCTATGTAAAAATGTCGCAGAGCGCTGCCGTGTTTTGACAAGAAGCCAACTGCGAGGTCACGATCGCCAAGCTCCGGCAGAACTAAGTCATGTAAGGACTTATTCTGATGAGGACTCCATGGGTGTACATATTGTGTCATCGTACGATTGTGAACAACATTCTGAGATATTGTATCTATGTAGTTGGATGCTAACAATATCACGAGACAGATTGTTCAGTAACTTAGCCAATAGTACCTAAGCACGATCTCGCTAGAAAGATTCTTATTTAAGTGTAATATGTCGGCGGCCGATCGTAAAATCCGCCAGATTACGAAATTCCTAGGCACATCATGAAATGGCCATTTCATGATATGCCTAAAAGTTGGCCAGGCATATCACGATGTGCCAGAGAAACAATACGGCAGATCGATTAGAGCAATGCATTCGTCGATATTCCTAGCTTTATACCGGGCACATCGTGATTGCTAAAAAAAAGAAAAAATTAGGTACGACGAGCGAAGCGAGGAGTGATTAGTATGAATTGTGACCACTACGCACGAGCCGAGCGAGCGAAGCGAGCGTGCCGCGGGAGCGGCCGGCGAAGTGCCAGAACAGATATAGCGGCGTTTCATGATATGCCTAGGAATTTCATGATCTGCCTGAACTAGCCAATTCATGAAATGGCGCCATTTCACGATATGCCTAGGAATTTCGTGATCTGGCGGATTTTACGATCGGCCGCCGATAGATAAAATCCATCATAAAGAGAGGCTTATTGTAAAGTAACCTAAGTTATCCGAGAGCCAGCCTCACACAAGGGACACCAGCCGGCGCACTTCTAAAGGGACGCCAAATTCCATGCTGTAACCTAGCCTTATTTTTTTTGTCACAAATTGTAGGGGGGAGTGTTAAGCCAGTGCGCTCAAGACTGTAAAGTAATCTAACCTATGCGTTAGTATGCAAATCCAAGAATCAGCCCCAAATCTATGCGGGCGTGAAGGTTGGGCAAGCTGGGTTGCTTGCCCCGGACGGTACCAAATTGCAAGTAAGCAACGCCGCATCAGGCCGCTTTTAGACTTCCGTGGTTTTCACCGGACAACGGACTGTTTTCTACGATGTTGTATGGCTTCGTCGCCGGACAAGTGTCCGGTGCATGTACACACATTCATTGTAAGCCATACAATACCGCAAGTCCGGTAAAAAAACGGTCCGTACGGTACGTCTACAAGCGGCCTAAGATTCGATAGTGTGCAAAAGGTTTGCAATTTCGCGAGATACTGTCAATTTCTTTTTTTATCAAATAGCTGGCAAACGAGCATGCGGGTCACCTGATGGTAAGTGATCACCGCCGCCCATGGACACCTACAGCATTATTAGGACTGCGGGTGCGTTGCCGGACTAAAAGGGGGGCTAATGGGAAACGGGGAGGCGGTCAATTTCTTTACCTTGACAATAGTGTACGATTCTACTAATTCTACTCAACAATATATTTTAACAAAATCTTACTAAGTAGCCAGGTTATGTAGCCATCGTTTCTGTGTATTTTGATTGATATCCTACTTAAAGTTTGTGAGTGAGTGAGTGAGTGAGTGAGTATGTTTGTTACTTCTTCACGCTCAAACGGCGGGACGGATTTGGATGAAATTTAGCAGAAAGTTAGTTTATAACCTGGATTAAAACATAGGATACTTTTATCCCGATATTCCCACGGGATAGGGATAAAATCTTTAAATAACAACCGCTGGGCTTAGAGTCATGAAATTTGGTAGGTATATAGGTAGCTGAACATCTGGAATAAAACATAGCTTACTTTTTATTCCGATATTACCACGGGATAGGGATAAAATCTCGAAACAACAACCGATGGGCTTAGAGTCATGAAATTTGACCACGATTGTTATTAATGTTACGTCAATGAAAACAACGATTTCATTTTCGGGAATTCCCACGGGAAATTTTAAAAATCCCGGTATTTCAATTCAGCTGCTGGACCTAATTATTTACGTGTGCGAAGCACTAGTTTTATATAAAGTTCTGGCAAAGTTCAGTTACGTTTTAGTTTAGTCGAGCCACAATACGCGTGCCGTTGACGCTTGTACCAAGTGCCATACTCGCGCACAATGATGGTCACCCTCGGAATACTAATGACCGCCCGCTAATGGCTTAGGACCGTTTTTTTTAAATCGCATCACTCGAAAATAATGTTCGAAAGAGGCGAAAAACTGTGCCAAAGCAGGACGGAGGGAGGACGGGCAGTATATAACCTAACCAACAAAAAAGTTGAAAAACCCCCGACTTTTGTCACTTCAAAGTTCAATATCTCAAAAACGGCTAAACAGATTTTGATTTAACCTGTCTAGTCTAAGAACCATCTCTAGAAAACCTGCTTTCAATAAAAAAAACAGCATTCAAATCGGTCCACCCGTTTAAGAGCTACGGTGCAACACAGACAGACACACATAGCGGTTAAACTTATAACACCCCTCTTTTTGCGTCGGGGGTTAAAAACTACTTGAAAGTGGCCAAAAAATGTGCTGTGAATGTGACGTCTCTCGATGAGAGCGGAACATAGATGTCGCTAGTGCTGCTGCATAAGTAGCGTAGTAGAAATAAGCAACCTGAGATATGTATGCATAGGAAAAATTCGTGTCTAAATTCCTGTCCAGCGGTGGTGTAGGGGTTATAGCACGCAGCACGGATTGCTGAGGACCTGGGTTCGATTCCCAGCGCTGGTCTCTTTTTCTGGTTTTTCTGTGCATCCATGTCTCAGTTTGTATTTTCGAAAAAATGTGCTGATTCTAAAATGTGTGGCCATGAGCGAATGAACTAAATATAACACTCCTAAGTTCATCACGTCTATGAATTACAACGACATGTATTGTCAGCGTTTTTGGTCCTATGACTAATTGGACAAAAAAGGCACAGGAATGTTTGAATTGGCTGGAGGTGTTATATGGATGATTGTGTGCCTAAAGCGGTCACTGATTATTATACAGCCTAAACTACTTCTTAATTACTATCATTTGTTAGTGACAGAATAAATGATGACGGACGTGAAGCTCAATAGTTATGTTAGGCCTGACAGAAGAAAAAGTTAAAAAAATTAAAAACCCAACTGCCTTTAAAAAACTTAAAAAAGTAATACGTAAAAAAATAGGTAAGTACCAAAGAACCGTTCAATCGTAACAGCTCAAAAAAATTTCAAACTTGTTTTTGTTTTCCTTTTTTAGGTTTTTTTATTTTTATTATACTTATTTATTTCGTACTTTTTTAAGTTATTGTGAAAACGGTAGCTCTAAAGCATTATAACATACATATTTTTGGAATGGCCTAATTATTAGGTGTCCCATATTGTTACAATCCATACTAATATTATAAATGCGAGAGTGTGTGTGTTTGTATGTTTGTCCGTCTTTCACGTCCAAGCGGAGTGACGGAGCGACGTGATTATTGGCATAGTGATAAATTATGGGCCAGAAAGTGATATAGGCTACTTTTTATCCCGGAAAAATGCACAGTTCCCGAGGGAACAGCGCGCGATAACCGAATTCCACGCGGGCGAAGCCGCGGGCAAAAGCTAGTTAAAAAATAAACACCTGCATTAATATCTGCCACAGTGGAGCGTGCAAAAATATCTGACACGCCCTACCGACCCTAGAAACAGTCGTATCAGATATTTTATGCACGCTTTTTTGTGTCAGATATTACTGCTGGTGATTGTATGGAACCCTAAAAATATATCTCATCCATCAGTTCTCTTCATAACACATATCACCTTACCAAGTCTACTCGTATACATTACAGTCACAAACTGACACTACCGTCAAGGACGTCAGCTAGCTACACCCGGAAGGATCATTGTATATTCGTCGTGGGAACCATTGTCACCAGAATTTGCTTTAATGCTTTCCGTAATTAAACAATCTTAATGTTTTTTGGTAATTAATTATGAAGTTAGTGAACAGCCGCGATGGCCTAGTGCTTGATATTGCCCTAGTATGTAATGCTGAAGAAATAACTATTCAAAAAAATATTCGTACGTTTGGCTACTAAATCTGTAATTCTACTTGATTCAAGATTTTTTTTTTTTGGAATCTTTTTGTATTTTTTATTTCAGTTCCAAATTTTTTGTTACTTTTACGGGCATCCCGTAAAACCCATATCAAAAATACAAACTGAAATATAGATGCATAGAAAAACCAGCAAAATAAGATATAATATGAGATATGTGGTGCATAGGAGGGAAATTCCGTTCCGTCGTGTCTGTGCACGGAATGCCGAGGACCTGGGTTCGATTCCCAGCGCTCGTTATATTTTTTTGGTTTTTGTAGAGGTATGCATCTATATTTCAGTTTGTATTTTCGATCTACTTGATTCCTATCCTAACTCTATAAGTAGGTACTTACATAAAATGTTACTTGTCAGTTACACTTCGCAATTTTTAGAGAGGAGGAGAAAAGAGAGGTGGGCCTCTTGGCATGGTGCCCATCACGCAGGCAGCATTCCCGCGTTGAACTGCGATTGAGATTCTTTTTGCGCGAGAAAGCTGCCGGCGCGAGGGTTGCCTGTTGCCTCCCTTGCTGATCCGTAGCCTAGTATCCATAGTACAAGCTTTGCTTAGTGTGGGACTAGATCGATTGGTGCCAAGTGTCCCTTGATATTTTTTGTTCTATTATAGAAAAAATGTCTTATGTTGTACGAGCATGTCTAAATTTTTGATCAGGCACATTAAAAAAGTGATTGAAAAACCTGTTTTGAAATATAGTGTAGTCCATTCTACACTCGATTCCGTTCAAACTACTTTCAAGTTTTCATTTTCATTTAATTAAATCTTTTAAAGTAGATTTTGTTACTCTTTGAATTCTGTTAAACTCAATTAAAAATCCATAAGAACTTTTACATGTTCAAGCAAACTTGCCAAACCCTCTGCTGAAATATTTCGTACTAATTTTATAACACAGCCTATACTATGTCAGAAGGCAACCTTCAAGCCTGCTTCATAATTACGTAACAAATCGCACTTCATACATCATTTAGCATAAGGCGTGATTCAAACGCTGCGGAAAAATCGAGCGAGTTGTGGTACATTGCCGTCGGTGATGTGAACGTTTTCACTTTATCCAATCCGGGCAAGTAAAATGTATGAAATATGTACCTGTCTTTCACATAGTCCGGCCCGATATCGGATATCGGAGCCGACACCGATATGTTGGCGGCACCATCGGACGCCCGTGGGCTGTCGGACGATAATCTTTATATGTATGCTATGCGTGTATCTAAATTGTCCCTGTGTGCGCTGAGCCCAATGCGTGGCGGCTATTTTGAGACTGGGCCTGCGTGGGAACTATGGCCCAAGCCATGTTCTGAGAGGAGGCCTGTGCCCAGCAGTGGGACGTATATAGGCTGGGATGGAAGAAATAGCCTATGCCACTCTCGGGCCCATAAACTACTTATCTCTATGCCAAAAATCACGTCAATCCGTCGCTCCGTTTCGACGTGAAAGACGGACAAACACACACACACACACTTTCGCATTTATAATATTAGTATGGATTATTTATTTATTTATCAACAGAACATTACAGCATTACGGTTGAAACGCCAAGCACACAATGCGACGCAATGTAACGAACCTCACATGTTCTTCTCGCACCATATTGTGTAACGATCAGTCCTTTGTGTGACGAGTTGCCCAATTTAATCCGCAGTTGGTTAATACCCACAGTTCTGTTGATCTCTTTGTCTCTGTGTCACGCATTATCGATTAATCTGTGAGTGGAGCCATCTTGCTGTATCACAGGATTAGTTCTATGATCATTGTTATCGTAAAGGCAGAGATTTTTACTGCAGGACATGGAGATCCCAAAAACGTCGCTATGCTATTAGACGACCGGATGGCCAAGTGGTTAGCGAACCTGACTATAGCTTGAGGTCCTGGGTTCGATTCCCGGCCGGGGCAGATATTTGTATGAATAATATGAATGCTTGTTCTCGGGTCTTGGATGTTTAGTATGTATTTAAGTATGTATTTATCTATATATCTATTTTTGTGATATTGAAGTGACAAAGTCGGGGTTTTTAAATTTTTTTGTTGGCTAGGTTAGGTTATTTTATTGTAGGACTGACCTCAGGCACGGGTTGCACGCGGGCCGGCAGCGCGCGCGCAACGTCGGGCGAGGCGGAGCGCTCTCGCTCGCGCATTTCATTGGCCAGCGCCGCCGCACGCGCCGCCCGCGCAGCCACCTCCAATGAGCCACTGGATTTGCTCCTGTGGGAGAAACGAAACTCTTATCGAAAGAAAAGAAAGAAAAAATACATTTATTCACAACACAACAATAGAACACTACACAAGACACAACAATATAAAGTAAGTAGGATATTATAGATAGGTAGTAAGATGACACCATTGCGGTTGTGAATCGGACACTGGCTCAGCATAATGCCGAGACGTTAAGAACGCCCCAGCACTGATTTTCAGCCAGCACCGTTGGAGATCCTCTGACCGGGATCCTTTCGACTGCCATAATTTTATAAGTCATAATGTAATATTTGTCATAATTATTGTTAGTCATATTTAAACTTTTAAATGGTTATCCTGTAGAACTCTATAGGTTAGGCTAGGTTTGTTTTATAACAATTCTGAAAAATAAATGGTTTCAGAGAAAAAAATAATTAGGTATAGCAAACATTATGTAATGACTAACAATTTTCTACCAGTCGATATAGACCCTCTCTGACCGCTATAAAAATATACTACACTATATAAAACTACTTGATCACGGTGTCCCCTACGCCAGGTAAGTGTAAGCCGTGGTGGCCTAGTGGTTTGACCTATCGCCTCTCAAACAGAGGGTCGTGGGTTCAAACCCCGGCTCGCACCTCTGAGTTTTTCGAAATTCATGTGCGGAATTACATTTGAAATTTACCACGAGCTTTGCGGTGAAGGAAAACATCGTAAGGAAACCTGCACAAACCTGCGAAGCAATTCAATGGTGCGTGTGAAGTTCCCAATCCGCACTGGGCCCGCGTGGGAACTATGGCCCAAGCCCTCTTGCTCTGAGAGGAGGCCTGTGCCCAGCAGTGGGACGTATATAGGCTGGGATGATGATGATTTAAAACTACATGAATTTATAAACTAGGAAACATATTTTTATTGTGACTTTTTTTATAGGAGTTACAGTCCAGATTCAATCCACATCTTCGCTCATCATCAGGCGCGATTGTTGTTAAACGCAAGCCTATTTCTGTATAATATGTTTTTGGTTAAAAAAACATTTTTAATACAAGCTTTTAGCTGACTGTACTTTTTATTGACTATACTTGTGTTGTCACCCAAACTACATTTGCATACCAAATTTCAAGTCGATGCCATTAACCGTTGAAGAGTTCCGTCCTGTGGAGACGACCCTGGCCGGACTACCAGGATGTCACTAGGTACCAGATAAATGTATTTATTGTTACGCAATCTACATAAGTAGGTACACGAAATGAAAGTCAATCCAACTCCTGGAACTTGGTCGACCATAACTTGCGAGATTTGATTACAGACAGACAACGGGACAGGTGAAACTAGATAAAAGCTTGTAAGTAAAAATATTTGTAGGATTGGTTATTTTGAGTATTTTTGTATTTTTTATTTCAACTCCAAATTTGTTACTTTTACGGTCATCCCGTAAAATATCAAACAAGTCAAACAAGGTAGGTACATTTATTAACCGAACAACCTACGGAGTAAAGCGGAACGCTTGCGGAGAAATTCAATTGCATGTGTGAAGTTCCCCATCCGCGGGCCCGCGCGTGGCAATAACATTTCGAGGGAAGCTTGTGCCATGTAGTGGGACGTGTATAAACTTAGATGATTAATGATCAGTACCCGGCGACCGAGCTCCGCTCGGGCTAAAACTCGGTACCAAGCGTTTTCCCAGAGATAAGACCAGGCTAGATCGATTTGTCATCCCCGAAAACCCCTACGTATTATTATATACAAGAATTGCTGATTTAAAAGTATTAGATATCAATACATAAAGTGGGGTACGCGAACCCCTAGGGGTTCGCTATTCGACGGTAGGGGGTTCGCGACAAGGTTTACGTGATGGTGGCTGCAAGACTGGCAAGATGATTAAGATTGGTTTTTGCAGTCTTTTTGTATTTTTTAACTCCAAATTTGTTACTTATTTGTTTGTTATTTTTTGTTATTTGTTTCAGTTTGTATTTTCATTGGCAAGACGATTCTTACCTATATTTGTTACCCTTTATTGAAATAAATAATATAAGTACACTATAATTATGATGATGTTTGAAATAAAAATAAACTTAGTTTCTCCAACAGTCAATTTTATTACCTTCTTTGGGGGGGAGGGGGAGGAGGTAGGGATTCGCTGTCGTCTAGAAACTTTAACAGGGGTACGTGGAGCCATAAGTTAAGGTAAGCATCACACCTGACGGGTCTATCGATGGGTCCAAGCATGGAAAGCGGCTGCGCGGGCGCAGCGGGTGCGGGCGGCAGGTACATCACGTGGCCGCCCCAGGAGAGGTACGATGTCCCGGGACGCCAGGGTATTGTATCCTCCTGGAGAGAGCATTAACAGTTCATCATTGCGGCTGCGTTCCTATCAGAGATGTGCGAAGATGCATTGAGAGGACTACGTTATCCTCGTACAGCACCGCTCTAGTGGAATCAACTGAGTGGAACGAGGCTAGATATCGTTCCTATTGCTTCATGAAAAACACATTAACGCGACACAACCTTGCACATCGCTGATACCTACTAAACATTACATATTCTTACTCATGAGAAAAAGATAGCGAATCAACGATTTTTAATTTAGCTTAAAAATAGCACAAACTTTACTTCAAAAATGAGTCATATACCATATTTAAGGGGGAGGCCTTTGTCCAGCAGTGGACGTCTTCCGCTGATGATGGTGATGATGATGATGATGATGATACCATATTTATACGACGTTTTGAACAGGACAGTTGATATATTAAAATTACCAAATGAATTATAAGTTGGGAACTGTTTAGTTTTGGCCACAACGGAATGTTCAGGTCTCTTTTGCTTCTGCATCGCGATAATAATTGCAATAGTACCTAATATCTTTCTATTATTACCAATCTTGTTGGGAAAGAAAGAATTAGAAACCTTATCGAAAATACAAAACTGAGACATGGATGCACAGAAAAACCAGAAAAGAGACCAGCGCTGGGAATCGAACCCAGGTCCTCAGCAATCCGTGCTGCGTGCTATAACCCCTACACCACCGCTGGACAGGAATTTAGACACGATTTTTTCCTATGTATACATATCTCAGGTTGCTTATTTCTACTACGCTACTTATGCAGCAGCACTAGCGACATCTATGTTTCGCTCTCATCGAGAGACGTCACATGGTTTTTCTGTGCATCCATGTCTCAGTTTGTATTTCGATATGGTTTCACGG
>NC_133478.1:4704304-4768386 GCF_025370935.1 Choristoneura fumiferana
CCTGGAGAAATTAACTTCGTTTGACCACTTGAAGATTCCCTAAAAGGTATACGAAAAGAAATACATATAAATAACTAACAAAATTAAGAAAAACTTTTCATTATACGCAATTACCTAACCCCAACCCTCCTAACTAACCCTAATTGACCTTTACATGATGCAATTCCAAGCTCTGGGTAATTTATCTTTGCCTCTATGGCATTCAGATATTTCTGACCACTTTTTGACATCTGATAGTGTGTCACGATTACTGGAATTTGATTATTACGTAGTATATTCCACTTAGTTATAATTGTTATTGACATAAATGAAATAAACAAATAATAGTTCACATAAACTGATATTTTATTTGTAAGTACGTTGTAAGTAGGTAAGTACCTAATAAGTATTGGTGGGGGAAAAGGGATTTTTAGTTGATCTAATTTTAACCTGTAACTCTTCATACTTTTCTGAGATGATTGAGAATAGGGCTTGCATTATCCGGTAACTTTTTATTATCCGGATATTTCGGATATTTGAAATCTCAGTATCCGGATATCCGGTTATTTTGAATAATTTGAATAATTTTCCAAATATTTAAAAAAACGCTAAAAACAATTTTAAATTTGTTTCATCAGACGAATCGTGCTAATTAACTTAATCACTGATTGTCTTATACGCACGTAAAAATCATTATTTTGCCACTTTAATGAGTGAAATAACTTAAAAACACTTTATGACTTGTCTGTCTCCTGCTTGTTGTTATTTTGCCTTACGGACCAAGAGCCCACGACAGCCAGACCTTCGTTATATTTTAAAGGCTGAAAGTTTTTTTTATGCAAGGTTTTAATTTTTAATATAACTGAAAGCCGGAAAGCACTTTGCTCAGAATACTCAGAATCGAAGTAGATTCGATTCATCATGTCAGCCGAAAGAACGTCCACTACTGGACTTAGGCCTCGCCAAGGCTCTCCACTCAGACCAGTCTTGTGCTTTCCGCATCCAACGCAATTCAGCGATCTTAACCAGGTCGTCGTTCCATCTTATTGGAGGCCTACCGACGGCTCGTCTCCCGCTCCGCAGACGACATTCGAGAACCTTCTAACCCATTGGCCATCAGTCCTGCGAGCACGCTCACTGCCACTTCAGTTTCGCAATTCTTGGGGCTATTTCGGTAACCTTAGTTCTCTGCGGATATGATCATTTCTGACTCTATCCCGTAGAGAAACCCGAGCATAGACCTCTCCATAGCCTTTTGAGTGACTTTGAGCTTCCTAATGAGGCCCACCGTTGGCGCCCACGTCTCAGATCCGTATGTCATCACTGGCAACACACACACTGTCAAAGACTTTTGACTTCAAACACTGCGTTAATTTGGCCGAAAAGACACTGCAAAGCTTCCCGAATGCTGCCTAGCCGAGTCGGATTCGACGAGTGATCTTTCTCGAAGTTAGACCTACCTAACTGGATCGTTTGTCCCAGGTATACATAGTCGTCAACAACTTCGAGCGCAGAGCCTCCGACTATTACGGGAGCTGGCACAACATTAGACATGACTTTCGTCTTGTCCATGTTTATTTTTAAGCTAACTCGGTCGGAAACAACTCTGCTGAGGTCAGCGAGCATATCACTGAGGTCCTCCAGAGTCTCAGCCATGACTACAATATCGTCGGCGAATCGAAGGTGAGTGAAGTACTCCCCATTATTGTTAATGCCTCGTCCTTTCCAGCCCAGAACCTTAAAATCATCTTCCAATCCAGCGGTGAACGGTTTCGGAGAGATCACATCTCCTTGTCTGACTCCCCGCTGCAAAGGAATAGGCTTCGTGCTCTGGTACTGTAGTCGGTACTGTACTCCCTCACTCAGACCGGTCTTGTGCTTTCCGCATCCACCGCGATCCCGCGATCTTAACCAAGTCGTCGCTCCATCTTGTTGGAGGCCTACCGACAGCTCGTCTCCCGGTCCGCGGATGCCATTCGAGAACCTTCTGGCCCCATCGGCCATCCGTCCTGCGAGCAATGTGCCCCGCCCACTGCCACTTTAGTTTCGCAATTCTTCGGGCTATGTCGGTAACCTTAGTTCTACTGCGGATATCATCATTTCTAATTCTATCCCGCAGAGAAACCCCGAGCATAGCCCTCTCCATAGCCCTCTGAGTGACTTTGAGTTTTCTCATGAGGCCCATCGTTAGCGCCCACGTCTCAGATCCGTATGTCATCACTGGCAATACACACTGGTCAAAGACTTTTGACTTCAAACACTGCGGTAATTTGGACGAAAAGACACTGCGAAGCTTCCCGAACGCTGCCCAGCCGAGTCGGATTCGACGAGTGATCTCTTTCTCAAAGTTGGACCTACGTAACTGGACCGTTTGTCCCAGGTATACATAGTCGTCAACAACTTCGAGCGCAGAGTCTCCGACTAT
The DNA here is from genome assembly GCF_025370935.1 of Choristoneura fumiferana. Classification (NCBI taxonomy): domain Eukaryota; kingdom Metazoa; phylum Arthropoda; class Insecta; order Lepidoptera; family Tortricidae; genus Choristoneura; species Choristoneura fumiferana. The sequence continues at coordinate 4,706,709 of NC_133478.1, forward strand.
TACGGGAGTTGGTACAACATGGACATTAGACATGACTTTCGTCTTGTCCATGTTCATTTTCAGGCCAACTCGGTCGGAAACTCTACTGAGGTCAGCGAGCATAGCACCGAGGTCCTCCATGGTCTCAGCCATGACTACAATGTCGTCGGCGAATCGAAGATGAGTGAAGTACTCGCCATTAATGTTGATGCCTCGTCCTTTCCAGTCCAAAACCTTAAAAGCATCCTCCAATGCAGCGGTGAACAGTTTCGGAGAGATCACATCTCCGTGTCTGACTCCCCGCTGCAGAGGAATAGGCTTCGTGCTCTGATCCTGTAATCGGACGGACATAGTGGCGTTTTCGTACAGACACTTCAACACTTCGATGTACCGATAGTCAACTTGGCACCGCTGGAGAGCCTGCAGCACAGCCCAAGTCTCGATCGAATCGAAGGCTTTCTCGTAGTCCACAAATGCTAAGCAAAGGGGGAGGTTATACTCTTCAGTCTTCTGTATAACCTGCCGCAGCGCATGTATGTGGTCTACGGTACTATAGCCTTTTCGGAAGCCGGCTTGTTCGGGAGGCTGGAAGTCGTCAAGCCTGCGTGTGAGACGGTTTGTGATGACCCTGGAAAATAGCTTGTAAACATGGCTCAGAAGTGAGATGGGTCTATAGTTCTTCAGCAAGGTGTTATCACCTTTTTTGAAGAAGAGCACCACCACACTTCTGTTCCATGCTGTCGGCGTTCTCCCTTGGTGAAGGACGGAACTAAACAGCGTCTGAAGGCCCTTAAGGACTGGTCTACCACCCGCCTTCAGGAGTTCGGCTGTAATTCCGTCGTCACCCGGGGCTTTGCCATTCTTAAGCTGTTTGAGGGCCATACTAATCTCGTACAGGCTGACGTCCGGGATGTCTTCGGTATAGTGTCGGGTTAATCTAGCCCTCGGGTCTTTAGCTAGATTTTCGACAGGTGTTCGGGTTGTCGTGTTTAGCTGTCCATAAAACCTTTCAACTTCCTCCAACAGCTCAGGTTTGGATGAAACGATTCTGCCGTCGTCGGTCTTGAGCTTCATCAACTGGCTTTGACCAACAGACAGATCCCTGGTAAACACCTTAGAGCCCCTGTTACGCTCAATAGCCTCTTCAATACTGGTAGTATTAAATCGGCGTACATCGCGCTTCAGAGACTTTGAGATCTGTCTGTTGAGCTGCCGGTAGCGACAAGCGTCACCAGAAGACTGCAGAATCATCTCACGCCTCACCTCCATGAGCCTAAGGGTGGAATCCGAAAGCCTTTTGGTTCTAGTACGGCGGGTCTTGAAGAACTTAGACCCGACCATATGGACAGCTTCCACAAACCCGTCGTTGTAATCGTCCACCTCGCTACCTAGGCATTCGAAACGATTTTGAAGTTCGAGCTGAAAGCTCTCGGGGTTTTGGAGCTGAGCAGGTTCTGGGCGGAGCGTAGATTTCATCAGTCGAGACCTTTCAAGCTTGAACTGGATATTCAATGAGCCTCGTACCATACCATAAAATATAATAATATTAATAAAATAAACACATACATTACTTACATACACATTTACCAAAAATTCATCATCGCCACTACCATTACCAAACAAGATGTTAAGAATGAACCTAACTAATAAGTATTGCATGTAAACCTTCCTAATACAAAAAGAAATGTATCTGTGTGTATGCATACACTACACTAACCTCTCACAATGCGCGAGCGCGCGCTTAATATCAGATATTCGAATTATCCAAATTATCCGGATAATGAAGAGCTTCCTATCCGGATTTGAAAATGGGCGGATATCCGGATAATATGGATATCCGGTTATCCGGATTGCAAGCCCTAATTGAGAATAGAAACCGATCCTTTATTTTCCAAATAAATCTAACTTACCCTTTTTATATCTCTAAGCTTTGAATGAATGTCTATAAAGAGTTGAATATATTTTTTTCTTTGTTTGTTTGGATTTGAAGTTCTGACGCTTTACCAGACCTCACTTACTCAAGACGCCTTGCTGTAAATTCTTACCATTTGTGCAGGTGGTAGGACCTTGTGCAAGGTTCGTCCGGATTGCTACCACATCGTGCAGCAGCAGTATTTGCACTGTTGCGTTTCGGTGTGGAGAGTAAGACAGCCGGTGAAATTATTGGCACTTGAGGTATCCCATCTTAGGCCTCTAGGTTGGCAACGCATCTGCAATCCATCGCATCCATCGCATCCAGTCGAATAAAAAAAAGTAGAGCAGGCTCAATGGAACATCTCTTATTAATTAGGTACGTTTTTGAACATGTTTGAAACTTAAAAGCTGCCCTTGTTTGTGCTTGCCAGCCTCGAGTTCAGAATAAAAGATGCACTTCGCCACTAGCTCAATCATCCGCGATAAGTGACCATCACCAAAGTTGTCGCCTCATCAGGTACGACTCAATGCGACTTTTATCGGCACGGGCGAACTATGGGCGATAGCTAGGGACTACTAGGGATGAAGGGAAGGGGGGAGGCTTTTATGTTGCAACAGATCAATAAAATACGTCCATAACATTAAAATCATTTATACCAATCATAATTATCTTAACTAACTTGGACGGTATCGCCAGTCTTTCCAACATCACTTATACATAAAATATTTACAAAACGAGGCTTAACAACGTAGGTCAGGTCCTTGGTACAATTATCACCCCCAACCCAAGGGAGCTAAATTACTTTACAATCTCTAATGGTAACAAATGGTCACTTTTGTTCTATCACTCTTTACCGTTACTTTTGGAAACAAAAGAGAAAACAACAGAAAAACAAATCCGGGGCTAGAAACCGAAGCCAGTTCCTCAACATCTGTGACGTGCATACCAATACTTACACCTGAGGGAATTGGTGTGGACGGCAAACATTTTCTATGTGTTCAGAACCAGCTGCCTTTTAAATTACTTAGCGAATTAGCAAGCGCCATCTATGTGACATAAATATAAACAAAAAAGAATCGAATAAACAGGATTTCAGAGTAGCTATCAAAAACATAATCCAAATTCTCGTTAACATAGCCATAGTTTTAATCGCGTAAGGCATCGTCCTAATAGAACGCGAATGCACGATCATCGCGCGAGTAAGCGATGCGACCATCGCGTGTTCGCGCGATGGCAAAAACTGGGTGTCCATCATCGTCGATATCAGTGTCGAGCGAGCGCAGTGCCCCGACGACGCAATTATCGCGCGAATTTTAATTAGGACACCTATTCGAATTCAATATGTTTGATCGCGCGTTCGTACGAACTAAGTTCGCGCGTATAGATTTACAAACATTTGAGTCGCGCGACCGCGTCGTGCGATTGTCAGTTAGGACACCTATTCGAGTTCATTCGCGCTCTATTAGGACGATGCCTATTGCTAAGTGGAGCTGACACTGTATTATAGGGAGTTACGATGGCGACTGTAAGTCAGAGGCCGTTAAAAATTTCCGTTTCTAGTGGATATAGACTATCCATTTGTTTCGTTCACGCCAACTGGCTAGAAAGGGACAACACCTAGAGTGCTATGCCTATTATCTAGAAACTGGAACAGTCTTGACAATAAATTTGGTATTTACAAATGTTTCTTCGATAACGTCGACGAGTGATCGATCAACTTCTTTGAACGCTTCAACAAATCGTTGGACTTATACAACAACTGGTTCATTCTTCTGTTCTGTACATAACCCACTAATCTCTTGAAACCAATTCTTATGGCGTAAGAAACAAGCGTTATTACTGTAAACACTACTATCAAAGCGATAGCTGCAACGTCCAGTAGGTAATATTGAATGAAATTCAAATCTTTAGCTGGTGATTGAAGATGATAAGCTCCTTTATGCCTTATAACATACTCAGTCCAATAAACCGCTCGTTCTAGAGGCGTTTCTTTCTGATCACGCAAAAGCATCTGTCTTTTCATTACTTCCACTTTATACTTTGGTTCGTTGATAACTTCTTTGATAGCATCATAAAGCTTTTCGGATGTTATGTGCCGGAGTTCTAGCTTCTTTGCGTATCCATCAACTTCAGCTTTAAGAGCGTTGGCGTCGTGGTCGCAGAATACCGGGATGGTGACGATTGGTACTCCATGGTACACTGTTTCGAACATGCTGAGAAGACCTCCGTGGGTGACAAACGCCTTAATTTTAGGGTGGCCTGGAAAAAAATTGAATGTCAGTAAACTTGTAATTTTGAATTAGGTCACTTAAGGGTCCTAAAGGGGCGTGAAATTAGACAATACAATACAAATATTCTTTATTGATCACCAACATTACAAAAATAGAAAAATTCAGGTAGACAATAGGCGGTCTTATCGCTAAAAAGCGATCTCTTCCAGGCAACCAATTTCTGAGAAATTAATAAATATGAACAGACTAATGTAGGTGGCAGAGATAACAGGAGAAACGTAGAATTAATAGTTTTTTTTTTATTAAAAACAATACAAAAATATAATACCTGTAAACTACATATATACTTAATACAAAATATCATAAGGCCGCATGTGAGAAAAGGAATTTAAAAAGGAAGTTAAAGAAACAATATAAACAAAAAACGAAAAGAATAGAGAAGGATCAAAAACTGGGGATTAAGTAAGTGACAGATAGTGAGCCTTAGACTTACACACACACACACAAACATCACGCCTGTATTCCCAAATGGGGTAGGCAGAGCATACGAAACGTTACCGCTTCGGAGCCACTTTTAGCAATTTTAGGTTTAAAGTTTGACAAAAAGGTACAATAGTGATAGGTTGCTAGCCTGTCGCCTACGGTATACCTTAACCTATATCCTCAGTCGCCTCTTACGACATCCACGGAAGAAATGGAGAGGTGTAATTCTATCCCGACACCACACGGGTTAGACTTACAAGACTTGCAAGATTTGACCCAAACAAACAACACAGGTTAAATTATTTAATAAGAACTTGTAAAATACCTATTTGGGCTTTGAGATATTGCAAAATATTCACAAAATTATTCTAATTATAAATAAACCCACGTAGCTCACCCAAAAACTTTTTTACATTTCGGAGACCTCACGCTACACTAGCGCCTCTAGCGGCGAATTCAGACGCGATAGCCCTCATTACTGGCACCGTCTAAACCAGAGGTTCACAAAGAGGTCCGGTGGACCCCCAAGGACCCGCGGGAAACCAGACGGGGTCCACGTTGAAGAAAAAAATTGATATTTTGGGAATATAGTAGTAATGTAGCAGCAGGGGGTCTACCGAAAACAGTAAAACTTTGAAAGCGATCTGTGAGAAAAAAGTTTGGAAACATCTGGTCTAAACTGACCTGGTGAGACCTAATACTGGTGTTTTTCCCGACCTCTTTCCTATAATCCGTGGTATAGGTCCTATGTCTTACCTAACAAGTCCTGCTGCGGCAACCACTTGTACAGTCTCACGTTGGCAGGTATATCCGTCATGTTTTGTTCAGCATCCTGCTTCCACAGCACTCTCTGAGGCAACCTTCCCAGCGCGTTCACAATCAGCTTGTGCACAGAGAGAGGCATCTTGGACGTACGGACTGACGAACCCATGGATATGTATACGAAGCCAGCTTCACCGGCGCCCGAGATCCATTCTTCTAATTCCTGGAAAAAAAGGAGGTCTTGTACTTAGTGTTAGAACGAACCTTTTTACAAGCTTTTATTTAGTTTCACCTGACCCGTTGTCCGTCTGTTTGCAAGTTAAATTTTACCAATGTCCAGTAGTCAGATTGACTTAAAATTTGAAATACTTATGAAAACCGGGTGACAATACAATAATCTAGTACCTAGTGACATCCTGGTTGTCCAACCAGGATCGTCTCCGCAGGACGGAACTCTTCAACGGTTAATAGACTCCACTTGAAATTTGGTATGCAAAGGTAGAAATTTGGTAGGCGAAGTGCCAGAACCGATATGGCGGCGATTCATGATATGCCTAGGAATTTTATAATTTGCCTAAACTGACCAAATCATGAAATGGCGGCGTTTCATGATATGCCTAAACGTCACTAGGCAAACCGTTAAACGGTGAGTTTTGAATTATATGACGGATGTCCCTTAGCCAATTCATGAAATGGCGCCATTTCACGATATGCCTAGGAATTTCGTGATATGGCTAATTTTACGATCGGCCGCCGACATATGCGCTTGACATTCCGTTCCTATTACGGTCATGGCAGGCATGGCAGGTGTAATGGGTAGAGACCTTGAGGGAGGCACACGAAGCGGGTGTCATCTGACGGGAAATAATCACCACCAACCATGACTCTCAACAACTCATTTTGCAGGTGGTAGGACCTTGTGCAAGGTCCGCCCGGATTGCTACCACCATCTTGCTCGCTAATCCTGTCGTGAAATAGCAGTGCTTGCACTGTTGTGTTTCGGTGTGGAGAGTAAGACAGCCGGTGAAATTACTGGCACTTGAGGTATCTCATCTTAGGCCTCTAGGTTGGCAACGCATCTACAATCCTCCTGGTGTTGCGTCTATGGGCGGTAGTAATCTCTTACCATCAGGAGACCCACTTGCTCATTTGCCATCCAATCAAATAAAAAAATAAAAATGGTGAGTTACTCATTTTTTGCCTTGCATGATAGCATAATAGCTGTGGTACGAGTAGCCTAATGCTTTGCCCTATGGTCTTTGAAGCAGAGAGTCATAGGTATTGAGCCTGGGTTCGCTCCTCTGAATTTTTTAACCCCCAACGCAAAAATAGGGGTGTTATAAGTTTGAACACTATGTGTATCTGTCTGTCTGTGGCACCGTAGCTCTCAAACGGGTGGAGCGACTTGAATGCGTTTTTTTTTGAAATCAGGGTTCTTAGCAATGGTTCTTAGACATGTTTCATCAAAATCGGTTCAGCCGTTTTTGAGATATTGAACTTTAAAGAGGGGTTTTCCAACTTTATGTTGGTAAGGTTATTGGGAATGTATCCACTGAATCGCATTTGAAATTTACCGCATAAGCTTTAACTTAAGAAGCAGTTCAATGATGTAGGTCGTGTGCGTGTGTGTTAGATTACTTTATATTATAATTTTTTTTTTCTAACGATCATCGCTATTCTATTTTTAAACTGTTTTACTATTCGTACACGTTGCCAGGACTCAAAGAAGCGTTTAAAATAACCTAACCAAGGAAAAGTTGGAAAACACCCAACTTTGTCATTTCAAAGTTCAATATCTCAAAAACTGCAGAACCGATTTTGATAAAACATATCTAAGAACTATTGCCAGAAAACCTGTTTTCAAATAAAAAAAACCGCATTTGAATCGGTCCACCCGTTTAAGAGCTACAGCTAAGCATTTTAACAATAATAAGATTATCTAAGAAGTTAAAACAACTCTAATTATGATACAGAACAGCGTATTGTACCGCTATAGTATCACGGGACATAGCAGCATTGAAACAAAGTTAATTTACCTGAAACACCGAATTCGAAAAGTTCACGAACAGGATAATGCGACAAAATTTGTTCCATTTTGGTTTAACTAAAACTTTGTTATGGTATTATATTTTGTGAAATCAAAGCAGCGGCTGTTGTGTTACGTAATATAATATAATTATATCCACGCATAATGTTAAAAAAACTATAGTGACAAAAACTCACACCATACCTTTTTGTTGCCAGTGTTACGAGAGCGCTAGAAGTTTCTAAATATTTTAAAAACGTATATAAAACGCTCATAGGTATATATTTTATTTTTGAATTAATGGATGCCGTATTAAGTAACACACACTTGGTAACTAACGCTTAATAGGCTATTAAAAATATCTAGATAGATTTAGTCGTTAAGCCCTCAGGATTCTTCAATGCACTCGGAATCACAATCGCTTCCACTACTTCTTTCAGTATAACAGTATTAGATGAAGATGGAAAGAGATTGTTAATATGATCATGAACGTCGTTGAGTTGACAATATGCCCTCTGTTCCACACCACACATTTTCCCCCCTTATTCATAAAACTTAACAAGCCTATGTTAACTAACAAATGCTTTGTCCCTTTCTAACAAATACAAACGAATTTTAGCGGCATTTTAACTAAAATAGGTTTGATTGTCGTTTACGAATAAGGGGGTTTGACTCTACTTAACCAAGCTTAACACTAAGGGGCTGTTTCACCATCTATTGATTTTTATTTAACGGATTAATGTGATGCCGTGTCTGTTTGTTTCGTTCGAACAGACAGAGACAGCATCACATTTATCCGTCAAATAAAATTAATCAATGGGTGGTGAAACAGCCCCTAAATCTATATTCTTTCTGCAGGTGGCCATTAGTCAATAAAGTGGTTGAAATTTTTGTTACTCTAAACTGAATCTAAAAACTAAGCGATCCTAGCTTTTTGCCGGAAATATTTTTCGCCAAATAATTTATTTGCCAACTGTTTTAAATGGACGAACGATTGTGTTTTCTGAAACTATAATACTGTACAATACTGTGTAGTTCGCCTTTGTACATCTTATTATCCTGTGTTCTCTTATTTTCATGTGTTTTTATGTACAATAAAGAGTTTTACAATACAATACTGTAAACTATTTAGGGATTACTTCAAGACTATTTTGTAGAACCCTAGAGGTTAGATTAGGGTAAGTTTTTAACGATGCTGAATGGGTACTTCAGCATCGTTAAAAACTTACAATTAAAAAAATAATCGTTCGTCTATATTATTATGAAGCAGTTGGGAAATGAATCGTTTGGGGAACATATTTTCGGTGAAAGATTAAAAATCGAAAATTAATTGAAATATACTTACAGGATTTAATCTCTTTGCTTCTTTACAATGAATACAGGCGACTTCAGCCACATTCGGTAAATATGGCCGCGGGTACGATACAGAATAGTGTCCATTCTGAAGAATAAAGCTCACATTCTTTGCCATATCATAAACGTGGGGTATCTGCGATCCAAAATGTCTCCTTAGAACCCGTTGAAGGAAGATTGTCATCACGCTGTGCATGCCGTTGATTCCAACATGCCAGGCAGCATTCATGGCTCTATCTGCTAACCCCATGTTGTCAGTGTAGCCTCGACCGAAGAATGGGATGACGGAGTACGGAGATGGACTTCCTGAGTTGCTCAATGGCATGGCGTAGAATCCAACTGTGTTGATGTACATGAATGGCACTTTCAGTTTGTAGACGATGCCGAGGGCACATTCGGGGTAGGTTCCATCTAAGATCAGGAGGTCGAACGTCTTCCCTGATCGGAGGAAGGCTCGCGTCTCGATGTCGCTTAGAAAGGCATCGCAGACCTGGAAGAAAAATTATTTTGGTTTTACATTTAAGTTTCTAGGACAACCAGAAGTAGGTACGTTAAAGTAAGGATACACATTTTCTAATGAATTACTGTATCTTTCGATTGCACTGAAGTTTAATTTTTTCATAGCTTCAAGGGGAAGCAGACCTGTGTTTTTAATATTACTTAATTTGGAACTGACATAATTTGTTGCTACATTGGTAATTTATAACCGTTCAAAGATTAAACTTGACGCCTTTTAAAATGAAATGGCAACGAATCACATAGCTTACGAACATTAATCCCTACTAATATTATAAATGCGAAAGTAACTCTGTCTGTCTGTCTGTCTGTCTGTCTGTCTGTTACCCTTTCACGTCGAAACCACTGAACCGATTTTGATTAAATTTGGTATATAGGTAGTTTGAACCCCAAGGATCAACATAGGATACCTTTTATTCCGGTAGAGGGCGCCACCGCGCGATAACCTAGATCCGCGCAGACGTAGTCGCGGGCATAAGCTAGTTTCATTATAAAATATACTATGAGAATGATAAAGTATTGTAAACAAAAATCTAATAACAATCTTAACTTTGGTGTTAATAACTCTATATCAATTATTAATCTTCGACCGACCCCTACGCTATCTTGATGGGTACTGAGGCTGACAAAAGCATGACAAATACGAACACTTCCGATAAAATTCAATGGTAAAGGATTATACGCTTCTGTACTAACGTGCAGTATGAAAACGAAACATATATTTTACCATTTACCTCATAACCATATCGGAACACGTCCATCACTGGGAGGGGCTCTTCCCCCCTCATCTTCGCCCCCACCAGGTCATGAGACATGTAACCCCTCACGTAGGACGCCAGGCCTTCCGGAGCTATCTCCTCCAGACCCTCGATGTGGAAGTCAGGGGAGAACGGGCTTATGAAGGTTATGTTGTGGCCCCTGAAAATAAATAAGAGGACTTTTATCAACATCATCATAATTATCATTATGATTGGTTTTTTGGAGTCTTTTTGTATTTTTTATTTCAACTCCAAATTTGTTACTTTTACGGGTATCCCGTGAAACCATATCGAAAATACAAACCGAGACATGGATGCACAGAAAAACCAGAAAAAGAGACCAGCACTGACGGATTGCTGAGGACCTGGGTTCGATTCCCAGTGCTGGTCTCTAAAAGAAACAAATTGAAATAAAAGTTGAAATAAAAAATACAAAAAGACTCCAAAAAATCAATCATAATTTGATTGCTTAGTAGCGACATCTCTTGTCTGGGTGAGCGGTTAGTTCCGAAAGAGTGTGACGTCTCTCGACGAAACATAGATGTCGCTAGTGCTGCTGCTTAAGTAGCATAGTAGAAATAAGCAACCTGAGATATGTATGCATAGGAAAAATTCGTGACTAGATTCCTGTCCAGCAGTGGTGTAGGGGTTATAGCACGCAGCACGGATTGCTAAGGACCTGGTAATCAGTTGTGTTGTTCTGAGGATGGACTCTGGTTGAGTTCGAAACGATAATTTACTGATGCTGATTAATTCGATAAATTACTTCACATAATTCTATATACTAAACTTGTTTTTCCTTCTTATTTAATTATTATTTGTATTGTAACACAACTAAAGCTACACGTAAACCTCACCATTTATCTCACCTCTGACACCATAAATCGAATGCAGCCTTTATTTATCACGACCTCCGTACAAACTACGACATGACAGAAAGCAATCCTCAATGAATAACAAATGAGCATCTTCAGTCGACCTAAAGGAATAACAAATGAACAACGCACCTTCTGATGAGACCTCTGGCAAGCTCCCAGAAGGGCATCTTGTGTGATTTGGTGCCTCCCATGGTGATCATGAGGATGTCGCTGCCACACACTGATGCTGCCAAGAGTATCGGCAGACATAGTATAGGCCATCGTGAGCCTTGCTGTGAAAGAAGAAAAGTATGTTTAGTCTTAACAAGTTATAAAATATTTAGTTTCCCTATGGTATCTGTAGATGGCTAGGTTATCATCATCCCAGCCTATATACGTCCCACTGCTGGGCATAAGCCTCCTCTCAGAATGGGTGCGGATTGGTAACATCACTTTAAACAACAATTAATGAAAGTAACTAACCATTAAAGCTAAAAGTAGCTTGGCGAAATAGTAAGTCATCATTATCACCGAAAATATTATTTAAGAGCGTTTATATCCGCTGACCTGGCAACTTTGCATTTTAGTTAGTAAAAACTAACAAAAATACAACGTTGCCAGCTCAGCAGGAATAAACGCTCTTAAAAGAAACTAAATTTTGGCCTACGCCTTGTTACAAAGTAGAGCTAATGACCGGAAAAAAAAAACAAAAGAGAATCAATAATTTCGAATTTTGAATTTGTTCTTCTTTGGTTCTTTTGTAAGCAGCCAGTTGCGGGCCACAGAGGTTTTCAATTACACGGGTTGTTGTTATTGATCAAACAAAGGAGTAAATGAAGTAAAATGTATAAAGTTTTACGTGAAATTTCATTTGACGATTGAATATGAGAATTCAACAGAATATTTGCGTATGGTTAGGGTTTTGATGATTTCCCATACAGTCAACGACATTAATAACAATGCCGGCCAATTCGGGTCTATGCCGTGAGACTCGTACCATTGTTATTTGACACTGATACTTAGTCGTGCGCATGTAATAGACATAAAATATATTAACGTAATAAAGCCAAGCATTAGTATGTCCGACGAAGAGAACTGCAATTGAAGCTGTCTACAGATAAGTATACTAAAACCACAGTGTAAGAACTAAAACTGTAAGGTGTGTATGAAATAGAGTGTAGACTACAAGAAGACTTAAATAAGTTTTCACTTCTCATGCTCGTGCAGTTCGTGTTTATGCTGGATGCAGGCGACTATCGACTTTATATCCTAAGTCGATGTAGGCGACATAAAATTACGTTTTATGCTCTAGTGCATGAAGTAAAATCTTCATCTAAGACCATTTAAGGCAATCAGGTGTAAATAGTCATAAACAAAGAAGATTTTACATACTTTTTTAATATTTTTAATTTATATAAAACTAAAAATCAATCAAAATAGATGAATAAAACTAAAAAAAAATATTTATAATAGTAATGCGTGAAGAATAAAAGGCACATAGTAAGTGAACAATTGTTTCCACTGTTGCTGTTTCCTTTCCTCGGCATCGAAGTGAAAATCAGAGTGTAAAACTCTAGCATTAAACCCATTTTCCCCTCGACCGGCCCGGGTCGGCTCTCGTTGTACAATCTACTATTTGCTAATTGTTTACTATTTTATATAATATTTTTGCTACTTGCTCGATCGCTATTGTTTAACCAAATGTAGGTATACTAAATTTTCAGTCGATTTGGCCGCTGGAAGTGAATTAAATTCAAATTAGGAAAATTAGGCATTTCTATCGGATCATGAAAGACAGATTCCTCGCACATCTCTGGTGGAAACTGATGTTATGGGGGTAGGGGTTTTTTTGTTCACCAGTGGACGTCGTCTTGCTGATGACTATGATAATGAGTGCACTCTCATAATCATACATCGGGGTTTTCGGTGCGGGAATGTTTGACATTAGCCAAAGAGTAGGTATTGACATAAAAACAGAATGCACTGTGGTAGGTTTCTGCCTATCGAATAATTAATTGAAAAAAAAAAACATGAAAACGTAATATTTATATAAAAGAATAAGATCAGACATTAAGATATGAACCTGTTCTTAAGTCCCTACTCGCGCCTATTACAATTACCGACGTAGAAAGATCGTTTAGTTCGTTGAAATGGATATTTACAGAAGCTTGACTAATCCAAATATAGAAAAAATACTAATATGTATTTTGTTATGAAAATCGCGTCAACTACACTATTACTGCATGTAATTTTTAATGTTATTTTTATTATTATATTATAAGGCTTGGTAGTAAAGCTAAATTACCCCCTAAATGAGTTAAGATAAAATTGTATCATAGTTTGTATACAATTCGCAGAGAGCTTCATTAGGCATAGGCATAATATGTTTTTTTTTCAGACTAACCTCTCTGTTTATCTCTACTCTTCCTGAAATCATTCCCGCACCGAAAACCCCGATGCATGCTCATAATCTAATCATGACAAAGCTTCTTTGATAAAGCTGTTCGAGTTACTGGCACGTGAACTTCGACTTTGAGTAAGCAACTTGGAAAGTTTAACGGAAGCCCTGAGGGCAATGAGAAAAGTTCATGTTTTACTTTTTTATAGCTCGGTTGTATATCGTTCTGTTCAACTTATTATTGACCTCGTACTTTCGGTTTGGTAGGTTCACAATGAGATTTCGACTTTCTTAGTTTAATTTAACTTATTTAAAACAAGGTTAAGCTTTATTAGCGTTATTTAATAATACTTACTAGCCTGTTGCCCGCGACTCCGTTTGCGTAGAGTTCTTTTATCGATATCCCGCGGGAACAATGCATATTTTCGGGATTAAAAACTATTCTATCTCCTTCACCGGGACTCAAATTATCTGTATACCGAATTTCATCTAAATCAGTTTAGACGGCAGTCAGATCAGTTCAGCGGTTTAGACGTGAAGAGGTCACAAACAAACAAACAGACTAACAAACTTTCGTATTTATAATATCAGTGTGATAGTGGGATGTCGGTCACCAGCTTTGTTATTTTGGATATTATTTCAACATTCTTGAAATTCTTTATTCAATGAACAATTTGTGCTTTATAAAGGCCGGTAATCTTAGATTATTTGTTCTTTATAAAGTACGCGAGGACTCACGAGCTTAAAGACCAATGGAAAATTTGTATACTCGGAGTTTCTCTGTAAGATCAAATCAGTAAACACCTACTTGAGTTCTCCCATTCCATAAGCCTCCTCCTGGCTTAGATAAGCTAAGACCCAAGAATTATTGTCAAACTTAAGTGGAAGAAGGTGGGCTGAAGAGCTGACGGCAGTTGGCGCCAATGTGTTGGTGCGTTGCTACACGCACCGAAAGACGAAGCCTTGGTAGGTCCTCCACGAGGTGGATAATTTGCGTAAAAGATATGGCGGATATAAAAACGCGGGCGCCTTTAATTTCTACTCTTAAATGCCTCTCAATATCAAAAGAAAGGTATAAATAAAGCAAGGTTTGGACGAAGCCAGTAACGCTGGCGCCAAACCCCAGACAAACCAGCGCTGGCCTGCCCCGTGTTGTTTAGATGAAGCCAACTGGATTCATTTCAGTCCTAGATTATTCCTGTGCACATGAGGGTTTTCAATTTTTAACCCACGACGCAAAAAGAGGGGTGTTATAAGTTCGACCGCTATGTGTGTCTGTCTGTGGCGCCGTAGTTCTTAAACGAGTGGACCGATTTGAATGCGGTTTTTTTTATTTGAAAGCAGGTTTTCTAGCGATGGTTCTTAGACATGTTTTATCAAAATCAGTTCAGCCGTTTCAAGATCATCAGCTTTTTTGTTCGCTGCGGTAGGAATCTTAGACGCATAATGGGTTTTTAATTTACCTACTTTACTTTCAAACATATTTGGGACCTAAATTTTGAAACACCCATGTATGCTATATAACTATGCAAGATTATGGAATTCTCGGCCTGATGCTGCTACAGGATATCCAGAACACTAGTAGGTACACTCTTGATAAAATATCAGATATATCGTGTTTGGATTCGTTTTGATCAGTATTTGATTTCTTGCTAGGTCAGTGACATTGAAGACGTCAATGTCTGCAGCAAGACCAAGAAGATTTGTGAGAGAAAATGCTCCATTTTCAGTGAAGGCAGCGATTGGAGTGTCGTCAGCGATGAATATAAAAAAAAAAACAGATAAAACTATTGCTTTCAGTTTTCGAAAGCAGAAGTTCTAGTTTAAGATGTGGATGAGATTCTTGACAAACACGGCGTAGATTCGTATACGTTTGTCGATGGAAATACTAGAAAAGGTACTTAAGTAAGTTAAATATAGTCCAGAAGTTTTTAATTTTTAACCCCCGACGCAAAAAGAGGGGTGTTATAAGTTTGTTTGTGTGTGTCTGTCTGTCTGTCTGTGGCACCGTAGCTCTTAAACGGGTGGACCGATTTGAATGCGTTTTTTTTATTTGAAAGCAGGTTTACTAGCAATGGTTCTTAGGCATGTTTCATCAAATTCGATTTAGCCGTTTTTGAGATATGTATTATTTATTAATTAAAAAGGAACAATTGAGGTTACACTAAACTATCCTAAAAATAAATTAACTATATTTGAGATATTGAACTTTGAAATGACAAAGTCGGGAGTTTTCCAACTTTTTGTTGGTATTATTTAAGTTACTTGGTTAAGTTATTTTAGCATAAGTTTGAACCATAGATATTGAGTCAGGTAGCTTTGCATTGCATAACTAACTTTTACCACTCTACAAAACAAAATCATCAATCAGCGCCAGTATTACAAACAACAACCAAAGAATTGCTTAAGTTTTAATTACTTATTACAGAATAGTTTACTTAAGTACAGTCATAGCCATTGCGATACGAGAAAAACTGTTACTTAAAAGCTTTTGCACACTGCATTTGTTAAACGCGCAGTCGACGCGCGTTTACAGCGCGTTTTTCTTTCCATAGAGCCACAGAGTAATTAATAGTTAAAAGAGCAGCCGAGCTCGCGTGCGTTCATGTTTGAAAAGAGATACAACCGTGCTTAGACGGCGCGTTTAGCAAACCCGGTGTGCAGTGGCCCTTAGAGGCAATTTATACTTTGGCAGTTTAAAAATTGCGATACACATTGATTTTACATTTGTAAATTTGCAGCCGTAAATAAGAATTCTTATCATAATTACCTACCTACAAATTATCAATTTTCGAGCTTATTCTTTTTTTTGTCATGCGGAAACCTTGTTTCTTGACAATTTTTATGTACATTTTCAGGTTTTTCCATGGCAATTTAAAAATCTTGAAATTTTAACTCTACTACGTCATATGGATCTAATGTTTCACGCGAAAGCCGCGGCCAAAAGGTAGTAAAGTGACAATTTTAATAATTATATGTATTTATTGCCTCAGCGGCGTATGCGCAGTATGCGTGGCGCAATTGGATCACTTGGCCATTTCGCTTTGCGAAACTGAATCAATGTGCCAACCTTTAGTACCAATCGCCAATATAATAACACCAATATATATATTTTTTTGTAATGTCTCTGTACTGCTTTTGGTGATCAATAAATTAGTTAATAAATAATGTCAAAACGAAAAACGATTCTTTTTTATTTAAATCTCCATGAAGTTCTATTGAAGAAATCCTTTTAACGCAAGTGATTTACTGATATTACTTCTTCTAACAAATTTAATCCAAATCCGTCCAGCTCTAGCTGTTTAAGCTTATAACTAGAAGAATATTTAATGTGGATAATGAAAACAAAAGTATTTATTTATCAACTCAGAAAGGACTACATTCGATACATTTTCACAAAAGTTTGTTTACGCAAGTTTCTAACATGAAGAATCCTTTGCGAGAGACTGGAGTCTGAACTAGGTGGGTCACAGACTCACAGATCACCAGGCTCTCACCCCAAGGACGCATAAAATGACAATTACCCACGAGTACATATTCGTCATATGCTGATGTTTGCAACCAATCTGTCATCTTTTGCTTACATTTATGTATATTAACCTCGTTTTTGACATTAAAAGTGTTACTGAACACTTCTCTTGAACTCGTACCTAGTAGGTAACAGATTTTGAAATAGTTAACTATTATCTATGTATATCGAAATCTAAATTAAACCATACTTATTTTATTAGAAGACAGAATTGATCCATTCGCAAATTGCGTATTGCAAGATTTCGTAATTACGCGAGTTAAAAGATCGATTAAAGGTGCCCGCTATAAGCCAGTCAAACATACATAATAAATAGTTAAGTAATTAATAATGCATACTAACATCTCGTTTGTTTTTTAAGGTGCCGTACCGTAGTTGGCAAAAAGTTATAGAGGATCACTTTGCTGTCCGTCTGGTGTTTTTCTCAGAAATGCATGGAGGTATCAAGCTGAAATTATATTATATAATTATGTAAGTTCTCTGCTCAGGTTTGCTGACCCTTATTGGAGCACCGGCAAGCAAGACCGGTCTGAGTGTAGAGCCTTGGGGGAGGCCTATGTCCAGCAGTGGACGTCTTTCGGCTGACATGATGATGATGATTGGAGCACTAAATAATCAAACTTTTAAGTCAACGCAATAAAAAAAGATACAGTCAAAGGTGTTTCAATAGATAGCAAACTGTTGCTCACAACTTTGTCTGCAACCCACACGGGAACTTTATACTTTCCCAGGATACAGAATAAATAAATTTAATAATTAAAGTAGTCGCAGTCAGATTGCCAATTAAACGTTAAATAGGCACAAACACAGCAAGCTGTTATTGCAACCGTGATGTGTAATTACTGTATGTAACGTCAACACGTCGCAATAAGTAGGAAAAGTTTCTCGGAACAACTTTAGACGCAATTTAAGGTGAAATATGACGACGATGAGACAAACACCACCCAGCGAATAAATCTCAAACATGCGACTTGGGTTTGGCTAGGGGTAAGTACTTACTAAGTTAATCAATGACATTTTAAAGATCTATCAGATTTGCTGAAGCGCCTTGTTAACACAACTGGAGACCGAAGGGGCTATCACTCTCAAAGAATTAACATAGCAATCCAAAGAGAAAAGGCGGCCGGCCTTTGGGCACAATTCCCTTGTTCCCCGTAGGTACATAACCACCTTACATAACCAGCACTGGCAAGGGCCATGTTGTTTCCTAAATAAATTAGGTCCTGGCGCTTCGCCGGCCGCTGCCGCCGAACGCTCGCTTCGCTCGCTCGCTCGCGCGTTTTGTGGTCGCAATGAGAGTTTTCACAGAGGCAAAATATCGCTACAGTGCTTTCATTCTAGCACGGTGCAGGTGACACTTGATGTACGTTTCGTTTTACTCAAAAAAGGTTGGTGCGGTCTAAATATATGGAAGTATATTTCAGTTGTAGCCTGAATATGACTGGCGTAAAATATTTGAACATAAAGAACTATGTTATACGAAATAAATTTAAGTTATCAGATTTTTATGATCAATTAATTAAATTCAAAGCACAATTAAATGAAGAAACGTAATATGCATGTAACGTAACACCACAGACTTCGGATCATGGGTTATATCGGTACTTATTAATTGGTAAGTAACGAATAATTTTGCAAACTCCGTTTAGCCTTACCTAAGTGGCCAATAATATTCCAACCTAGAATTTCACTAATATTCTCATCAAAATTAACGTAATAATTAGATTAATGATGACATTAATTATGATTTATATTTTAAATTATTATTTTTTACGACTCAAGTTTCGACACTGACTCTCTAATCTTGTGATATTGACAGCGGTCACCCGCACCATGCTACAATGAAAGTACTGTAGATGGCGTTGGTATCGTGAGATCCGTTTGACGTTTGCTTGCGATTGGCTCATTTAGTTATTTAACGAATCACGAGCAAACGTCAAACGGACCTCACAATACTAACGCCATCTAGCGATATTTCGCCGCTGTGAAAACCCTCATTGTACCACTCCTCGCTTTGCTCGTCGTCGTGCCTAATTTTCCAATAGTTAAATTAACGGTAAAAGTGACCAATTACATTATTGAAATGTGTTTGAAATAGGAGATATTTGTACCGGGAATAATGGTAATATTTTTGTGTAATTTCGTCTAAAACCCTTATAACAATAATAATAATTCTTTATTTGCTTAGAATAGGTAATTAGATTACAAAGGATGATACAGATAAATCAGTAAACTTATTCTGCTATATGTATTTAATAGTTGACATATTAAATACTAGCATGCAAATATTACATTCATCAGATCCTTAGATCATTTAAGACGAGATGAGCCTTTGTACACCTGTTTCCATGCCACCTACCATGCTACCTGGGCACATTGCCCGTCATCGTTTATAAAAACCAAAGTTGGCCGTGACAGGTTGTCATTTTTGATTGTCCGTACCGGTGAACAGTGATTTCGTGCAAAACCAGGTCAACAAAGTCTAGCGTTACGAAAGACGGCGTTTCTTATCACACGTAAATAATTTAATCATCAGTTTACGCTACCAGAACGTTAATTATAACAGATTTAATTTACAACGTAAATGACAGAATTATAACAAACCATTACTAGGCACAAGGGTAGTGATGGGACACAAACGAATGAATGAAGAAGAAATGAAGTGAAGAGAAGTGAATGAAGTTTATCCTGTGGGTTATTTTAACTTTAATTTAGCTTTTTGTGGTGTTTTTTGTTGCAGAGTTATTTGGAATAAATTGTTAACAGCTTTTTTCCAGACCAATGGACTTAATTTTGCCGCAGACCGGATACTTGAGCTCCTAAAAGATCGAGCGTCATCTGCTCACATCATTTCGAGCTATCTTGTTTTGAATGTTTACAAATGAAAAATGAAAATATATTGTATTGTAAATTATATAATAAACATGTTCATGAAAATTATGTTTGTAATTATTTTTTGTAATTACGTTTTAATTTTTAACTTTTGTACACTGCGGCGCAGGAAATTCCTAGCTTTACAGACCTAATGATTGGTAACACAGTTAGATTTCACTTATAGCCAGATTTGGAATAAATTGGTACTTACATTGTCTCCACTACATTCAGCAACCCTCTTATTTAGCTTTATAGGCGTATTAATCAATAATTAATCGGATTTCTACAATTCTCTGAAATAAAATTACGAGTAGGTGAATCCGCAGCGAAAAACTATTAAAATTCGTGAATTTTTTACTAAATGATGACCACTTTTATTTAAAATATATTAACTTAATTTCAGCCATTCATTCTTCCTTTGATGCCCACTCAATTGCATCGGTCTTTACACATGCCACATCACTAGATCGAGTGTAAGTGTTCGTTTAAAAATCATTTTGATTACGACAACATGTCCATTGGTGTGCGTTCTTTACATTTGTGTCACTATTTTGTTTTGGTAGGCATCTGTAGGAACGCAATTTATTTTAACATGAGTGTGCGGCAATGCGTAGAAGTGTGCTATACGTGCTTTACGTATTTGGCAGAAAAAGTAAAGGTACGTCAAAGGCTCATCCATCTTAAATGATCTAAGTCTAAAACCGCAACGAAGGCGGCCTTTCAGTTTGAAAGCTACGATACCACAGACAGACATTGGCGTCAAACTTATAAGAGCCCTCATTTTACGTTAGGGGTTAAAAAGAAGTTATGCTTTAAGGATTCTGTTTTTCCACTGATGGGTATAGCCATAAAAATCGCTAAACTCTTCTCAGTTATATAACATCCCACTTATATTTTAAATGCGAAATTTTGAAAGTCTGTCAGTTTGTTTGTTACGTTTAGATAAAAATCGGTATATTTCGATTGTTTGAGTCCCGGGGAAGGATATAGTATAGTTTTATCCCGCAAAATTGCATAGTTCCCGCGGGATAGCGATAAAGGAATTCTAAGCACGGGATCGCGGCCAACACCTACTTTAAAAATATTAGGCAAAAAATTGTAGCCTAACAAAAGGATTTGCAAGAGCTTTGTTTAAATAACAAACCATGATCATAAACCGTCAATTGGTGATTGCCGGATATTCTTTTTCCGTTTAAAATATTTCATTTTGAAAGACATTGTCAAGGTGACAGTGGCGTAGGTGTGAAAATTACACTAAAGCTATTTTGTATACACAGCCGGGTTCAAGCTAACACAAGAATAGAACCAACCAAGTGCGAGTCGGACTCTCGCACTAAGGGTTCCGTACACATTTATAGGTATTTATCAATATCTGGTATAGCAAAGCCCCTCTTATAAGCAAAATGTACGCAGTTTGGGTCATTCAAATACCTTTTTAATGGCTGTATCTTTTAACTGCACTGACTTAGATTAGAAGTTTGATTTTTATATAGCTTCAAGGGACTGTAGACCTGAGTATATGGTTTTAATTTCAACTCGATACTTCTACGCGTTCCTGAGATAGAGGGTCTTGATAGACAGACGGACGGACAAAATGATCCTATATAAGGGTTCCATTTTTGACGTACGGAACATCTCATAATCATCTCGTATCAAGATATCTCGTGTCAAGACATATTATGTAGGTAAACTATCTGTGGGCAAAATTTCATTAGAATAAGTTCAAAATTTGCGGATGCGAAATACTGGGAATTTTTTGCTACGTGTCCGTAATGTAAACGAATGTGAAAAAAATCCCAACCTGTGTTCTCACAGATGATGATGATGTTGGAGATTAATTCCGGCTTCGAAGGATTCGGTCATACATCGCATTCTAAATTGCTTCACCTATGATTTGTATACGCATTGCGCAATCCAAGACGATGCGAGACGATACGGGTCAACGAACTTTAATATACGTATTGTTGTGTACGTTACACTATTCGTGACAAGTCATTTTGGAGATGTTGACTTATTAAGTTTACACTCGAAAAAATCATGTTCTCTTTTACAACAATTTTCAACATACTTAATGGGTCCCACTGAAGAACATCGTTGCTGGTTGCCGCATCATTATGCTGGGCCCAATTTACAATATTCGATAAGTTTTCTAATATATATATTTTTTGTTTGTCCAATATGTGAAAATAAATGTTTCTTTCTCTCATACATAACTTTGTCTGTTGCTAAATGCGCCAAGAGCACGAGGACATTAAAAAAAAAGTTTTCCTGACTCTTTGACATAGGTACAGTCGAACAAATTGAATCATAAACCTGGGAGGAACCTTTGTGCTACTAATGTCATGTTGACATCTCATACTTTTGTCAAGGAAATCATAGCGAAATTGATTATTAACAGGTTCCACCCTGGGTCATGATTCAATTTGTTCGACTGTACCCATTTTGTTTGATTTGGCTCGTCCTAATATTACAATTATTACGAAAGTTTTTGAGTAAGTGTTCATGCATGTGTGTGTGGGAACCTTTATGTATAGGTAAGTAACACATAGGCTACTTTTTATCCCGATATTTCCGCGGGATTTATCTAAAATCGCATAATCTTTACATCTAAGTCTACCTCTAACTTTTTCTTTATTACATTAAACGAAATGTATACAATAATTAACAAAAAGAAATAAAAATTTAACTAAAACTAACTTACTCTAATTCTAAAAATCTATATTTACAAATATCACCCAAGTCGCTGCTATTGGGCAGGGTACCCATAAGGTTAGCTGCGTTTCCTATAGTATAGTTGTATATGGCAATGCCAAAACGTTGACCGAGGAAAGAGCCAGCCCTACTATGGTCACCTGTGGAGCGCATTTATTATTGCTCGTAATTATTTATTTTTCCTGTAATTTTGAGAATCATTATGTAGGTTTTGGGAATTCTCACAAGATTTTAGTGACAATCAGAACTAATGGTAAAGCCGTGGATAAAGAGATAAATATATTGAAAGGCAAGTATTGTTTGAATAAATTCACATTTGTACCAAACCACTTCGTTTTCTGCGCATGTAATTAAAATTACACAAGTTACATTTCAATCAGTGTGTCCCTATGAAATTCAATCATTTTATCTTGTGCCTAATGTGTTATTGCGGCTCTAAATCTTTGTATACGATGGAAACATGCCATTGCCGTAAACTTAATGTGACATGTTGTATCATAAAGGTTTGAATGAATAAAATTTTAATAATTCGAACACTGTTTTTTTACAACTTACAAGACAATATACTTACAATACTTTGAAAATTTTACGTACTTAGCCAAACGGTTTAAATAAAGTTTAATGACCTTTGTATTTCTATGTAGATGATATCATAGTTAATACTTGTATGACATCAACGCGCAATTAACAAATAAACTCATCAAACGTTTCACATGTATTCCTAATAACCTAAATAAAACGCTTATTCGCTTACAAGAAAAATCTATCCTACACGTAATATTTTGACGCACAAAATATTTACGCGGGATACATGGAGTTGCTGATATTTTCGCTTGCATTATCCAGAAGTAGTATTCTAGCCACATTCACTCGTTTTCCAGATTCGATTGAAAATTTCGTTGTGAAGTAGGGTTCTATGGTTTACGCGTAAAAATTTTGCGATAAAAAAGCTTGTAACGTTTAGTTTACGGGTTCCAATTCGCTTTGCTCGTGAGTTCGTGACCATTTCAGTAAAGAAATCCAGGAATATTCTAAGTTTAAATCCGATCTTAGTTTTCCTTCTTACTTTAATAGTCCGGTCGTAACGCCGCGTGATCATTAGGTATTCTTATCGTCCGTGTTTAATAGCCGCAGGAACTGACTTGATCACCTACTTGGTGGTCTCTACCAAATAAGCCAACACTTAACGTTCCTCTATTGTCTCCATCAATGTACATTTGTACATGAATAATACTTTTACATGCATTTTATTATGTTAGTAGGAAAACGCATAGATCTTAACTCTATTTCACGCCATTGTAAAATTAAAAGGCGTGTACAGGCATGGAAATTAGCGTTACAAAGCAAGAGACGCATACAAATGAGTGGATAAACTTCAATACAAATACCAGTGGATACAACAAGGAGTAATACATTTATTGGTACATTTTAGGAATCTGTCTCATTGTGAAAACGCTTGCAACTTGGAGAAGCTTCAAGTAATTAAGATTATATACTCAGCGGCACAAAATTTGGCCCACTACATACAAAATTACTTATTTCTGCATACATTTGAGGGCCAGATTTGTTGCCGCTCAGTAATTTTAACATCCGAATTTTAAAGGTACCAAAAGGTGTCTTAAATTATTTGAATTGAAGATAATTACGCAGCCTCTAGGCTCTAGTAGAGCTCTAAAAGCAACAGCTAAAAACAAAATAAAATGACTACCTACTTAATGATAATTAATGAATTGTTCTAAGTGAGCGCAATATTCGCCAATAAACGTCATAGTTTGGCGAAATTAGTGATGTAACTAAAATTATGTACCTTTTTTGAGAATAAATTTAAAAAAAATAACTTGGCTGTAATCTATCCACTGAAGTTAAATCTGTATTCAAAATGCGAAAAAATACTACAGGATGAAAGTGATTTCGAAAGCAGGAAACGGATTATAACGTATTAACTGGTTGACGGCTGATGGCCGATGTCAGGGCTGGCGGCCTAATTAACGGTTAATTAGATTGTTTCCGGATCCACGTGGAAATGAGAGAGAGCATGAAAGATGAAAGTGAGCGCGAGGGCACAGGACCAAAACTACACGAGACGTAAGTATTAAAATGTTTATAGGTGTCATCGAGAAACCTAAATAGCATGCCAGGGTAAAAAAAAAAGCATGCTGATTCCTTTGTATGAAATGTCAACAAGAATATAGGTGGGTACTTAGGGAGTTACAGTAACAAATGAAAACGTTTGTAGTCTAACATCTGTTAGCATGGTGTACGGTTGTGTTGCTCTGAAGATGAGCTCTGGTTGAGTTCGAAACGCGTCAAACGAAGCGAGCGTGTAGTGTGGTGGTGGTGATAGATTGGTTTGTGTGATTTGTGTGTGTTCTTACAGTGTCACTGTGGAGGTGGAGGAACTGCAAGAACACACATATCTTGCATAAACTTAGCTGTCTTAAGGTCGCGGGTGAGCAAAGAAATTATTTTAGTTCACGTCAACAAGACACTTGCAGTGAAAAGGTTCCAATCTGAGTTTCCTACATTGGAATTGGGACTTGATCACGACTAGGTACTGTTTTTTTGTCGGGATCTCGAAAACGGCTAAAACGATTTCGATGAAATTTGTTATGTAGGGGTTTTCGGGGATGAAAAATCAATCTAACTTGGTCTTATCTCTGGTAAAACGATTGTTACAGAGTTTTAGCCCGAGCAAAAGCTCGGTCGGCCAGGTACTTGGTCGTTTAGTCCCGAAATATATAGTTATAACTGAGTTTCTCGTAGCAAATATTTCGCAAATAGTAGCAAATATTTGTATATAGTAGGTGTATTTTTATGTTAGGATTCTTTTATAAATTTGTGTATTAAATTATTTAAAGCAATGTATTGTAGCTTCCACTGTCATTTTAATTTTTAAACTCACTTTTTTGTCTGTCCCTGACTGAATGCTCCTCTCATCCACTCAAAGGTTGACTGGTAGAGATCCCTTAAAGGGATAAGTTCGCCTTTGTACATATATTTTATTGTTTGTCATCTGTGTTTGTTTACTTATTTTGTACAATAAAGAGTTTACATACATACATACATACAAAGGTCTATTACATTTGGGGATTCACTTTTTTATGAAACATAGTGCTTCACTCAGCAGGTGGGTGGATGTGAACTGACTTGATTGATTGTCGATTTAAAAGGGTAAACTAGCACTTGCAGGCTCCCGTAACAACGGATTGCGGATATGTTGCAAGCCTGGCAGACTAAGGTAGAAAGTGGGTAGAAAGCTCATTTGTCAGTAGTTTCCCGGTTGTCTTATTATACACAACTTAAGCACTGTTGCTTGACCGAAGGATTAAAGAGTAAGATGACGTAAGTTACACAGATCCTGCATTTCCCGCACAAGATTCTACCTCATCCGCATAACATTAATTCAAAACTGGTACAGTGTTATTTAAATTAATAAAGTCTAACAGCGCGGGTATTTCTTATAATCATAAAGAAATGAAGTTATTGAGATAAAAAATACGAAACACCATGTATACAAAAGCTATTAGGTAGTTTTTTATTTTCAAGCTAAGTCGGTATCATCCAAAAATTGTAAGAGGAAAGATATATAATATATAAACAGCGTGTAGAATTTTCCAACATAATATTTGGTTCCATTACACGTACTTATTACTCCTACGTTACATACTCACTACCGTTCCACTTATCCCTTTACCCTCTCGTCGTTATTTCTACCCAATTTTGACGCAAACAAGATATTATGTCTGACGCATATTTTTATATCATTGTTGCTAATAAAAATAGCAGTCTTACTCAGCAACTAAGTACAATTAAGCTCTCTTTATACTTTCAATTTTTAGGTTAGGTACTGATAATATGACTCTTGAGTGTGGTAGAGTTGCAGTTAAACCTTTATTTAATACAATTTAATTTAGTCTATTTTTTTTCTAGCTATGTAGAGAGCTATCCTTGAAGTTTCTTTGCGTGAAATTCGTCGAAGAACTAAAGTCACCAACACAGCTGGAAAAGTTTTTTTTTTATATATATAAAACGAGGGGGCAAACGAGCAGACGGGTCACCTGATGGAGAGCGATGACCGTCGCCCATGGACACCCGCAACACGAGGGGAATCACAGGTGCGTAGCCGACCCTTTAAGGAATTGATAGGCTCGTTTGCAAGTTGAAGTCGCAATGGGCGGGCCACATCGCTCGCAGATAACCGTTGGGAGAGTAGAGCCCTCGATTGGCGACCACGCAGCAGAATACGAAGCGTTGACAGACCTCCCACTAGGTAGACTGATGACATTGTGATGTGAGAGTTTCGAGCAACCGGTGGATGCAAGAGGCGAGTTGTCATTCATTGTAGCCTTCTTAAGGGGAGGTCTTTGTTCATTTGTAGAAGACTTCCGGCTGATGATGATAATAATTCTTCCACGTGCACCTAATATGGTAGATACAATTAAGCTCACCCAGTAAAAATTTGATATTTGACAGATTTTTATAAAGATGCTTTGCTAATTTGCATGTTTTCTGTCACGTTGTTCTCATTTTTAGACTTCCTAATAAATACGAAAGAACACAAAAATAAAAACTAAGTACGATTAGCCCTTGTATACAAGGACATGCCTAAGATTTAGTTGAACTACAACAATGTGTTTGAACAACATCATTTTTATGCCGTAACGTCGTAGAATAAACGTTACCTAACGCGAAGATAATATCGGTTATATGGAAGATACACCAGGAAGTACATATTGAAAGAGAATTGTATACAAGAAGAAGGAAAAACATAATACCTCGTCATGTAATGCACCTACAATATAGCCTAACTATTTAGTAACACCCTGTATGTATGTCACCTTTAACTTGCAATCAAAACCGTATTATAAGTCAATATTGAAAAGAAAGCGAAAGTAATATCTCGAACGAACTCATTTAAAAGACCGCACTACAAAAAGGTTTTACAAACTTATATTTACAGCTGCCAAAGGTACTTCTGCTGGCCAAGGAGTAGTTTTGGCACTAGTATGAACAGATTCATGTGTTTGTAAACGGCAATCATAAGTTTGACATGTAATATGGTGTTACGTAAAAGTTAGGGCATTATGTAAATTCTACGGTCATTCGGTGGCGTTCTTGAAAAAGCGATTTAATAGCATTTTTGGAGCAATGCTACCGTATTATTAAAGCAATAAAATTGTAACGATGACAGCTGCGGCGCTGGGGTAGAGCAAGAGAGGCGATCGCACTGGACGCAAGTCCCTATACTACGAAGTGCAAAATTCGAACTTCGTATCTTGCTGTCCCGCTGACGCTTATATTATTTAAAACGAGACTGAGAGGGACGGTACAACGTGAACTGCGATTTTCGAATTTCGTAGTAGCCCCCCAGATACCAAGGGCCGCTGCTTTAAAGTTTCCAGTGCCAAATAAAATTTTGTTGGCGCCTTTTGAGAGGCACGGAAGTTGTGTAGAGTATCTCGCTCTACCTTATAGTCAAGGGCTAGAGCCGGTGCTGGATGCCTGTTAGTCAATGCCTGCTTCCTCGGGATCCTTTCGACTGCCATAATTTTATAACTCATAATGTAATGTTTGTCATAATTATTGTTAGTCATAATTATTTCATATAAAAAGATTCCAAAAACCAATCTTAATTTGATTGTTTAATAACGATATCTCTTGTCCGGGTGAGCGGTTAGTTCCAATGGAGTGCTGAAAGTTTCTTGATGAGGGCTACAGCATAGATGTCGCTAGTGTCGCTGCTTAAGTGACTAAATAGGAAACAGGCTGAGATATACGGTGCATAGGAGAAATTCGTGTCTGTACCTACCGTTGTCCAGCGGTGGTGTAGCGGTATAGCACGCGGAATGCCGAGGACCTGGGTCTGTGTTCTGACCTGGGTTCACTGGAGACACGATTCCCAATTTGTACTCACCGACATAAAAACCTCCCAAAATAAAGAATTTACGGAAAAAATATTTTATTTATTTATTTCAATAAATTTCTGAATATTATTTTTTAAATGTACCGCAACGTGCACGATAAATGACCTTTTATAAATAAACTAAAATAATTTCTTTGCTCACCCGCGACCTTTATAAGTGTCCATTCGTAATGTAGCCAAAAAAAATCGACAATGCTCATACATTATGAATTTATATGTTTTTTTATTTAGGTTAGCTTGAAAAGATCCTTTTAGGGATAAGTTCGCCTTTGTACTCTTTTGTTTTGTTGTTTTCTTTTGTATTATTTTTGTGTTTTATGTACAATAAAGTATTTACATACATACATACATTATGAATTTAATCTATATGTTACGTATGCATATAATGCGGATCATTACCGACACGGTGGACCGCATGGCTTATACAGTCAAGTTGAAAAAATCCATACTATATACTAATGTTTGTATGTTTGTTCGTCTTTCACGTCGAAACGGAGCGCCGGATCGACGTGATTTTTGGTATACAGATAGTTTATGGGTCAAAGAGTGACATAGGCTACTTTTTGTCCCGGAAAAATGCACAGTTCCCGAGGGAATAGCGCGCGATAACCGAATTCCATGCGGGCGTAGCGGCGGGCAAAAGCTAATAGTAATATAATTGTACGGAACAGTGTGTCGAGTGACTCGTTACTTGTGATGCTTTAAACAAGGATAATTATATCATGGATAGGGAGGGATGTTTGGAAGTAATTCCGATCCGCATTGGCAAACCCTTACTTACAACAAATAGCGAATCAACGTGATATAAATCAACTTACGCCTAGTTGTGTTTAATACTTATGATGTAAGTAATTAAATAATATTGCAAATCGTTTTTAATATATCGTTGAATTTCTAGCTAAATTCTATTCCACAGGATTTTGCCGAACCTGTAGAGATTTTTTTTTGTAATTTATACATAAGAGCTTGTTATACCTTGATATTTAATAAAGATATTATAATTCTGACTTTGACTTTGATGCCAACCACAATTTCATAAAACAAGGATTCGAAAGAATATTACAAAGAAAGGTTATAGAGTTCTAGAATAACAATCAAGTCCGATTATACCAAAATTTCTATTAAAAAAACCTGTCGGAAGTAATTTATGCTAAGTGTCATCATTCCATTCTTCTCCGACCTTAATTCATTCATACATACAAATCACTTCAACAGTGTCAATTAATTTGAATAAGGTACTTACGGAGAACCATAAGGTCAAGGCCATAAGATAAGGTATCGAACTAGGTAGTACTTCCCAAGTATTATAAATTCAAACTTAATATTATAAATGCGAATGTGTGTGTGTTTGTATGTTTGTATCTTTGTCGGTCTTTCACGTCGAAACGGAGCGACGGATCGACGTGATTTTTATTAGCATAGAGATAGTTTATGGGCCCGAAAGTGACACAGGCTACTTTTTATCCCGGAAAAATGCACAGTTCCCGAGGGAACAGCGCGCGATAACCGATTTCCACGAGGGCGAAGCCGCGGGCAAAAGCTAGTTTATAATAATTGCAAGAACTGCGTTTCATGGAATCTTCGCCATCCATTCATATTCATCCATATATTAAGTTCTTGGAATCAATACTATTATATATTATTCTTTATACTTACATTTTTGTATGCTACTTTTCACGCTTAAACCGCTGTACTAATTCAGATGAAATATGTGTCGAATTGTTGACAAAGAAAACCATTTTATGAGAATTTGATCATAAGTAAATCTAATCCAAACATTCACCCTCTCACTCAGACGTCATCTTACGACCCGTCCAGCTACTTAATGTATTGGATTCAAAGTTTGAGTTCTGAAACTTTTTTCAGAACTTCATAAAAACTATCAAATACTTACCTAATTATACCAATACAATTTATCCAGGAAAACAACTTTCCTTTATTATTTTTTATTGTTTCTATGTTGTTGTGACTAAGACAACAATCATTATAGTAGTGATCAAAAAATATGAGTTACTGTTTCCACGCAAAAAATACGTGACTCCACACAGTCTGTTCAAAGACAAACTTAGTCAATACAGTGGCCAACTCAGAAATTAAATCAACTTCAGTACTTATTTCTATACAAAACGTCGCACAATAGTGCCACGCTTAACTGCAAAATAACTTTGTTTTATGGTCTGACTATTTCAATGTAAAAAATGACAATTAGCATTTTTACCTCGCTTTATTTGATTTTTATTAAAACTGGATTTTGGAACCAGTCTGGGTATTACATAATTGGTATTAAAAAAAAATATCGTGGTTTGCGAAGAATCGCCATATTTGCATAGTTATGTAAGTTCAAATAATGTTATGTACATCGCTCCATTTATTTGACACTAGAGAGGTCCTATCTTCAAAATGTACAAACTAAAACACGTCTAAAAACGCAGCGAGCGCAAATAGCGTCATGTCTATCTATTTGTAGTTTAAAATTCGTCAGAATGTTGTATGAAGTTTGTGATAGCTAAGTCTGTGTGATAATTATGTGTTGATTTGTATGTAAGTGGAGGAGTGCGGGTTTTCTACATGAAAACATAACTGTCGCCCAGACGTAGCTGTCTTGTAGGTGTGATAGAGGAGTAGCATAGTAAAAGGTTGTAGTTCAAATACATATACATACAAGGATCCGGAAAAGGTTTCTATCCTATTCTTACACACTCATGCGGTAGTCGGGTAAAAAATCTAACCCTCCTAATGCAGTGGAGTATAAATAAAAAACCCCACTGTATAAATTAAATACAATTCTTAAAATCGCTGATGATCAGAAACAAAGTTGCTAACAAATACTCGTATTTCGGTCGTAAATCAAATCTTATACTTTCTCGAAAAATGCACTTAATCAAAACACCCCCGACGAAGCCTGCTGCCTCAAGCGACCAATTTAACTTTGTCTCTGGCACCACCAACTCTTAATATAAATGAGGTGTTCAGATAAATTGGATTTCGTCTTTCCGCAGATTAATTGCGTAATTAGTCTAGGAGCATCATTAAATTAACATCTCACTAAGCAAACTCGGATTTAAGTCAGTTCAATTAATATGAATTGTCTGATATTAGTACTTTGAAAACGTTAACATTTTTAGCAGACTTACAGTGGGGCTTCCCCACAAGGTTCTTATTTGGTTTGTACATTTTCAGGCGTACACGTGCTTCATTTTAACTTAGGTTCGTTGTATAAATGAATGTAAGCACTACAAATAAATTATACTGACTAATACTACTAATACAAAGAAATTAAATTAGAAAATCAAACTCATCGATACGTTAGTCGTGTCAAAGTTTACATTCAAGAGTCGTAAACGGCCGTATGGCATTAGAAACAAGCGGTGAAAGGCATTAATCAGAGCTAATTTACAAGCCATGTCATTTGCTTAGCGCGTGTCAATGGACGACGTTGTAGTTTCTGATAGAGCCCGGAATTTTGCGTGCGGCTATTGACAGATTGTAGGGTGAGAGCATCTATTGGTAGCAACATTTTTTTGTACGCAATCTGTCAAATTTCAAAAGGCCGTCAGGTTGAGCAACCTAACATGGTTTTTTTTACACTATGCAAGCTTATTTTACAGCAAAAATACTTGTGCTACCTCTTTGATGGTGCTATTAACAAAATCTAAAACAATGCAATAAAGGATTTTCATACAGTTTTTCTGCTCTAGAGAAAAAAGGCCCGCTTTGTGCTGGGTATTTAGTGCGGTTATGATGAAATTAAAGCATAGTTGGAAGAAAAAGATAATTTTTATATACCCTATTAGATATAAAAAGGTAACTTTACAAAGTTAGTTTACATGACTACTACAACACCCGGGATTATTAATTACCTCGACGTTTCAGCCACATTGCAGTGGCCGTGGTCACGAGTAACCTCACATTTACATATGATAAGTATCTTGAACTAGTAATAAAAGTCAAACTATCTGCTATCATAAAAAATTGGGTAACTTGATGTAGGTACTGAGGGCAAGTATGTTGAAATTAGTTCAATAAAATGTTTTCGCAAGTGTGCAGTAGACTGTGTTATGGTGAAAACGGCCTAATAGAACCATAAATGTTCAACGATTTCCTTATTGTAGTAGCCCTGCAGTATAATAACAATATGATTTTATAAATATGTATGTACTAGGTTATGTCCCTAGCTTCGGTTTTGTAAATAGTAAATAGTATGGCACTTGCAAATAACCTACCTGCAAATAAAAAAAATATACTTAGGGACATTAGAATATTTTGCTTTTAGGCTATTATCAGTTCAAATTTTAACTTTCAAAATGTACCTAAGTATAGGTATTATCAGTCAGTTAGGTCATTTTTTATTTCTTAAACTTAACAATGGCAATAAGAATAGACATTTTAATATTTCACAGTTTGATGCTCGTATTAATTTAATGCCATTAAAAGAAACCATTCCATAATATTATATCAAAAACTAAAGGGTCTTATACAAGTAACG
Source organism: Choristoneura fumiferana (assembly GCF_025370935.1). Lineage (NCBI taxonomy): Eukaryota > Metazoa > Arthropoda > Insecta > Lepidoptera > Tortricidae > Choristoneura > Choristoneura fumiferana. The sequence continues at coordinate 4,739,511 of NC_133478.1, forward strand.
TGTATTTTATATGACCTTTACGTGAGTCCTTATATTTAGTCAGTTTCTAGTGCCCCCTTACCGGCAGTTCACGGGTTAATAACTAACTACAGCACAACTTGTATGTACAATTAACGCATGAGCATGTAAATCATGCTATAAAATCTTGTTATATTAGTCATGTTGGTATAGCGATAGGGTTATCAGTATGCTAAACTTCCGTTGTACATGTATAAACTATCAGGGGAAGTTTATTTATGTTTCCCCAACCGAACAAGCCGTAACTTTACTAACTATACATTACCAGAGGCTTACAACAGTTATCTGTTACCAAAAGCCATCGGCTGTCTCAGAGCTTTGTATACCAGGTGTTAATTAAATAACTGAAAACTTGAAACCCCGTGCCGCAACGTGAAGCGACGCGGCGCCGGAATGCGGTATATTGACACGTCGTACAACTAATTGTTATAAAATGAATTCGGCAAAACTAGCCTTACATTATTTATGCTGTTTGATTGTGGTCTTTGTGACGATTATGCTTTCAATGTTTATGCCTATGAACTTTATGCGTAATGATTCATCATCATCATCCCAGCCTATATATATACGTCCCACTGTAGGGCACAGGCCTCCCCTCAGAGTGAGAGGGCTTGGGCCATAGTTCCCACGCGGGCCCAGTGCGGATTGGGAACTTCACACACACCATTGAATTGCTTCGCAGGTTTGTGCAGGTTTCCTCACGATGTTTTCCTTCACCGCAAAGCTCGTGGTAAATTTCAAATGTAACTCCGCACATGAATTTCGAAAAACTCAGAGGTGCGAGCCGGGGTTTGAACCCACGACCCTCTGCTTGAGAGGCGATGGGTCAAACCACTAGGCCACCACGGCTTTTTGCGTAATGATTAATTTATGCTTATCTATATCTAATGATAATTAGATAGTAATGGTAATTAGGTAGTAGGTAGATTTGTTTGCAGGTGGTAGGACCTTGTGCAAGGTCCGCCTGGATTGCTACCACCATCTTGCTTGCTAATCCTGCCGTGAAGCAACAGTGCTTGCACTGTTGTGTTTCGGCGTGAAGAGTAAGACAACCGGTGAAATTACTGGCACTTGAGGTATCCCATCTTAGGCGTCTAGGTTGGCAACGCATGCAATACCAGGGGTATTGCAGATGTTTATGGGCGGTGGTGATCTCTTACCATCAGGAGACCCACTTGCTCGTTGTTTGCCAACCAGTCAAATAAAAAAAAGTTTTCATTAAAAATCAGAAGATTTTCTAAGTAGAATAACTTTTAAGATACCTTACTTTTTACGATATCCAAATGCAACTAAGTTTATCAAAATATTAAATTACATCACAAGTGTATAGAATAATAATGAAATACTTAAAAGATTTCATTTTATAAGGTCCGCCTCAACCAAGTTCTCTTGCGCCTTATTCAAATAAGCTTCAAGTTAGATTACTTACATAATAGAATAAGTAAATAATAAAAACGACAAAGAACGTGTCCATTATATGACGGGGTTCCGCAGGTTTTATGTCCGTAGGTATCTAAGTAACTTTATGACACGTTTACCTATCAATGATTAACTATTAAAAGCTACCGCTATTTTTTTATCTTACCTACTATTTTTTGCATAAAATACGACTTTCATACACGCTTTCTGGGTAGGTATCAAATACGCTCTAGTATAATTAATTATTTACAGGTAGTTATAATATATTATAGATGTTATAAATGCGAAATAACACTGTCTATCTTTCTGTTTGTTACTTCCTCACGTGGAAACCGCTAAACCGCATTAAATTAAATGTGGTAAGTATACATTTTTTTCGAGACCCTGGGTAGGACATTTCATAGGTCATTTTATTCCCAAAAATTGTCCAGTTCCCGCGAGATTAAGATGCGACCAAACCGCTGCTTAAAAAACGGTGACGGTACGGAATCGCAGTGACGCATTGTATGGGCACCGCTGTTTTTGCATGCTTTAAACACACCGCTGTTTAAAATACGCAAACGGTGCGGAATCGCAGTGACGTGCCGTAAACGTCACGACTTTTGTTCGTATTGGTAAAGACCTGCAGTTTACGACACGTCACTGCGATTCCGTATTTTAAGCAGCGGTGTGGAGAGCATGCGATAAAAACGGTGCGCATACGGTGCGTCACTGCGATTCCGTGTCGTCACCGTTTTTTAAGCAGCGGTTTGGTCGCACCTTTACAAAAACAAATTCATGAGGGAAAAAGTCGCGGGCAAAAGGTAGTATTCAATAAATTCACTTAAAACGACACTGAGACATCAACTATAGGTACATTTCCTAACAAATCAATAACATCGAAAAGCAATCGATATCCTTTAAGTGTATGAATACCCTTAAACAAAACTCTTCTTGCAGCACTATTAAACACTCCAACACAAATATTACACAATGGCAACACTTCATGAACCGTTCGGATACGTTCATAAACACGAGCCAAAACCGCGACCGTGACCGTACCGCAGTGAGAGTAATACGAAGTATGAACACTTTCGCTCATTGCATAACACTTCCGAACGCACCCGGGACACACAATCTAAACTGTATTACTAAAGACTTAAAGGTTGAACTCATTTGTTTTTTTGCCGTAGTGAAGAGAAGATCGGTTTGAGCTTGATTTCCGATCGAAATTACGGTTTATTGTAGAAAAGTGGGCGTGGTTTTATTATAATGACTTCGGGCACGGATGTAGCTATGTACCATTGTTTTCTTTTTTATTACGTATGGTAACAAAATGTTTTGCGGCTTCACGTTACACTGGAAGATGTAAATGTGTTTTAAATGAAAGAAGTTTCTCTACCTGAACGAAACCTGAAACCTATTTCAGAAACACATGCCTTGAAAGTAAAAAAATGCAATTACCTACGGGAAGATAGGGTGCATAATGTGGTGTCTGAGAACAACTGATGGCGTACTTCCTCGACCCTAAGGATCATCAACAACTACCTACACTACTCGAAGGTAGGTCACAAACTGAAAAACAAAACTAAAAAAATCATAACCCTCCTTCGGGGAGTTGGAAAATGAGGTAAAAATCATCAATATCTATTGAAAAGTAAGGAAGATCCGAGCGAATACATTTTCCATTACATCTCTTTCCGAAAAAATAAATTTAATGGGCCTTCCATAGCCGCCCTATTATGTGACATCATATTTCAGTACCTGGGCGACCAAGCTTTGCTCGGGCTAAAACTATGTGTTATACGCATACTGGTGTGGTGTAGCAATCCAATCAAAACCAATCTTAATTTGATTGCTTAGTAACGATATCTCTTGTCCGGGTGAGCGGTTAGTTCCAATGGAGTGCCGAAAAAGTTTCTCGATGAGGGCTACGGCATAGATGTCGCTAGCGTCACTGCTTAAGTGGCTAAATAAGAAACAAACAAGCTGAGATATGAGGTGCATAGGGGAAATTCGTGCCGGTACCGTTAACCATCAGTGGTGTAGCGGTATAGCACGCGGTACGGAATACCGAGGACCTGGGTTCGTCACAGTGATGGTCTTATTTTTCTGGTTTTTCTGTGCATCTATATTTTCAGTTTGTATTTTCAATTTACTTTTTTTTTTTATTCGACTAGATGGCAAACGAGCAAGTGGATCTCCACCGCCCATAAACATCTGCAACACCAGCAGTATTGCAGATGCGTTGCCAACCTAGAGGCCTAAGATGGTATACCTCTAGTGCCAGTAATTTCACCGGCTGTCTTACTCTCCACGCCGAAACACAACAGTGCAAGCACTGCTGCTTCACGGCAGGATTAACGAGCAAGATGGTGGTAGCAATCCGGGCGGACCTTGCACAAGGTCCTCCCACCTGCAAACGAACGACCGTTACGAACCTAATAACATATTCAAACGCCATAAATCCTTTATGTCGCTCAAATCCACCCAATGTCATGTAAGAATAATCAACCAGTCAAGAACAAGGACAGCATTAACCAACAAAGGCGCAGTAGACCAATTATTGCAATGCTGACGAACTCGAAGCACTCCGTAGTATAAAAACAATCAAACTTCCTTATCATTTTTATAATTGCTCGTTATCGTGTATTCTTCGGAGCGCCACAATAGGTGCTTATCATTGTTTATCAAGCTAGCTGCATACTAAACATGCTTTACTACTTTAAGTATCATAACTTAAACGCAAATGGCGTCCGGGAAAATTAGGGAAGTCGGAATTGCGACTCAGAAATTTGGAAAATGTGCGTCATGTTTACAACTGAAGGTAGTCGGAGGAAAATTGGTTAAGATTTAATCATAGAAGAAAAGCCAGCAACATCCACTTCAATGAGGGCTATCGTTTTTTGTCTTTCTAGATGGCGCCACTGTTGCGTGAGGTTTTTAAGTGTGACTTTCAAAGCCTGTTATTACGGGCGTGAAAACAAAGTTTAGATTTAAATCATATTTAATACACCTTAAAACCGTACCATAAAAATATAGAGCAACCATAGTGTTGCGTAGTCCCATTTTGTTCGGAAAAAAAGGGAGGACAAAAGAAAAAACACAGACATTCATTGCCCCGTAACCGTAACGCATAATGGCCATAATTAATTTCAGGTGATGCAAAATATTCACAAAATTATTTTAATTATAAATAAACCCGCGTAGCTCACCCAAAAACTATGACATTTGACATTTCGGAGACCTCACGCTACACTAGCGCATCTAGCGGCGAAATCATACGCGATAGCCCTCATTGAACTGCACTGCGTTTGGATCGTTTATGAAAAGATCTTTGTAGGCCCCCTGATAATCATAACCGCAGCCGTAGCGAGAAAGGTATGGCGATTTGACATCTAGAATAACATTATAAGCTATATTTTTATCCCGATATTCTCAAGGGATCGCGATAAAATTTAAAAATTCAACTACGATTAATTAAAATATGTGGTGCTGGTGTTTTGTAACAACGTTAATGAAATCCATGATTATATTTCGGTTATTCCCATGGGATATAGTAAAATCCTGGATTTTTTATTCAACTCCAATGGTTTAAGAGTGCAAAGCTGCGGGTATTCTAGTGGTTAAAATTTCCAGGGATGGGCTGAAATTCGTTTTACATTCGGTTTAACTGAATTTCGGCAGCTTAAGCCGAACTTTGGCGTTCAGCCGAAATTCGGTTGAAATGCCGAACATTCGGCACTAGAAAAAATAATCTACTTGTACCTACTATTTTGGCTGAAATTAATAGAAAGCCTGTCTTTGTGTTAGAACAAAATATGCATCAAAAATTAACTAAACTTAGTACCGATAATCTTTTAATAAAAATCTGGGTTACAACAATTCGTAAATTTATTTAAAAAAAATGGTTTTTAAATATCAGAAAATTATCAATGAGAAACATTAAGTATTTTTAATTATTAGGTAAAGGGTGTTTGTAACAATCAAATTGAGCAACCTCTTTCTTATATATTATCTACTCGTATTCAAATAGGCAGGCAGGCAGGATTTAATAGATCGAAGTTCCGCCGCTCAAACCACATTCGATCCATCTCTAATAATTGCTACTAGCATTTACAAAACTTGCATGTGTAAACTTACATAATTGTTGTGATTCGATGCAAATAAAGATTCCGGTTCCATGCGTGTCTTTGTCTTTGGGTCAATGAAATATCGCTATCTTGAGAAATAATGAGGAAGTAGTTGGTAAATACTTGCTTTTCTTAAGGTAAGTATACTAACAATTTCCTTTTTGAGGTACAGTCGAACAAATTGAATCATGACCCTGGGTGGAACCTTTGTGCTACTAGTGTCATATTGACATCTCATACTTTTGTCAAGGAAGTCATAGTGAAATTGATTAATAAAAGGTTCCACCGTGGGTCATGGTTCAATTGGCATTGGTCTCAAAAAAAAACAATATTATTTTTTATATTATTTTTTATAAAATAGGTGAATTTAAGACACCTTTTTGAAGGATTTTGGTTTTAGTGGGGTTTTAAATTTTTATCCTACCTATTTATAAGTTACCGGAATTATAGCTATCCATAGTAGCCATGGCGTTGAAAACTGCGTTTATCTTTGCCCGTTGCAATTATTTAAAAAAAAACGTAGTGTCCTGTCACCTGGCAGTGTTAGGATTACGCGAAACTGCCTAACTGTAACTAAACAGTTACATTATTATGACGAAAGCCAAACAAAGGTCAAAAGTTATTTTGCAAATGTACACACGATCATTGAGTATTTTTTAACTAAAATATTATAAAATGATTTCATAAACCTATTCCTCGAAATGGTTTTGGAATAAGACTGCGTTGTAAAAAAGTGATCAATGCCAATTTGTTCGACTGTACTTAATAGATTATAGTGATTCACGGTTAAATACGTATGTACCATCAGCCAAATATGTGGTTTACCACCTTAAAGTTGATAATCGTTTGCATGTCACAAAACAATAATGCCAATAGACGTGTCCGTCAACTTGAAAGTTCGACTTTAGCGACATATCCATTTGATAGGAACTTGTTTAAAAATTGATAGACCACTTATTTGGCTGATGGTACCTATGGTATCATGGGGCTTCAAATGCAAGGTTCCATTCTACTCGCATTTCGAGTACTGAGCTACTTTTGAGCGACTTTTTTTAAGGGACCGTGACTCGAAAGGAAAATTTAGCAAATAAATTAAAAAGGAAATCACAGCTCTTCTAAAAAAAATAGTTTTTATGGAAATGCAATGAAGTAAAAAGTTTAATATTTGTTGGCCTTTCAGTACGTAGGTGCGGAGCGTAACTCTCAGCGCGCCAGTCCTTCTCGCTTTTGGCGGTTTTTTTTTTAATATTGACAACGTTTTTTGTCTTTTAAGTAAAACAAAATATTTAAGTATTATTTCATTACAGCAACTTATGATTGTAATTCTTTTTTTACAATGCTTATTAACATAAGAAAAATAATTAGAAAACATACCATTTTGTACTCCTTTGTCGCGCGGCAAACAAACTAGAATCCACACACTGACACTTCACAAAAATTAAAATCGATTTAGAATCGATATTCTCACAACACAGTTTACCAAACGAATGCACCGAACTGTTCACTGCCGCAGCTTCTTGATACTTGATCTGCAAAAAAAAATTGCACGTTAGTGAAAGTGAAGTAACTACTAGCAATTTGAGCTGTTTTGACAGAAGCGATTTTGGCGCTAAGACGCAGATCGCTAAGTGCCGTGGTCCGTCGCGCAACTTAAAAACTCCTTTGTAGTGTTTATGACAAATTACTTTTCTCTAATGTGGGCACTTTAAAGGTGATTTAAGAATAGCGTGTGTTATATAAGTTAGTGTTTATACAAACATAATAACATACGAAACGATTTCCATTCTGAACGAGTGTGATAAATACAGTATTCATATAACTCCACGTCCGGAATCTTACGTGGGTATTAAGTCTTGTTTGAGACTAGGAAGTGTATTATTAAGTAACTCTTACACTAAAACAGAAATCCTTTAATTATAAATAATTATCATAATGAATATTTACTCGGCCGTTTTCTAGGATCGAGAGCCCGAAAATATCATTTTACGGTAAAATGGCTACTCTTTTTAAAATATTTATCTCTACAGATAGATACTTATAAAATGGTTTGTCCTGGATAGATTAACAAGGTATTAAAACTATTACAGAAGTCTAGAAAAATTCAACATTTCTAGAGTTTTTATTCCTTTTGTAGCGTCAATGCTTACTTAAAAAAAATCTCAATTTTTAATAATAAGAAAATAAATTATATTTATAATTCAAACAAAAAAATATATATTGTTTACCTATTACCTAAACACAATGTAAACAGCTGAGAGGGAAAAATAATTTTAATATATTTAAAGTTATGCTGATATCACACGTGACTTATTAAGTAATGGCGAAACTGCAAAACATATATGGAACACGGTCAGGGCCTGCTTTATTTTATGATCCATTCAACTACTTAACCTTAAACTGTTCTCATGGCTTTTTAGGGTTCATTGGAAACGAAACCGCAAGACACAACACAGTAATCTTGAGTCTCTTGAAGTGCAAAATATATAAATTATTGCATAATAGGTAAATTTGAATGGGATTTGGTCTATTCTAGTTAAAGTGTCATTACCGTGGCTTAATTGTAACCCGAATAAAAGGCGATTTTTTTCAAAATACTTTGCACAAGTTTTACAATATTATTGACCTATTTTTTGTAATTAAGAAAGGAAATCTCAACAATTAATAATGATTTTTATAGTTAATAATTATTATTATTTAGCTTTCATATAAACCTAAATTGGTCAATAGCTGCTGACAGCCAATATGCCCATTCTCTTTTGCTGTTGTTTATTTTCCAAAACACTTGTTATATGACTTTACTTGTGAACAAATTTATTACTATCATTAAACAACTTATGTCGCAAAACATTCGAACGTTACCTAAAGCTATGCCTGCGAATTAATTTTCTAACAAAGCTAAGTAATAAATAACATCAATAAAATTGCACAGCTCAATTACAAATAACGTAGCAATGTTTATTTGAATTGAACTGCTATCTATCATTTCAAAATTGTACTGAATTTTATTATATTGTATGTATGTATGTAAACTCTTTATTGTACAAAATAAGTAACAAACTCAATTGACAGACTGTTTGATTGATTGATTGACTGAATTAATTGAATTGTAATTGGTATTCATATTTTTTTGTTTATTTATGTATACTACTACAATAATCCCTGTGGAAGTATAAAACTGTCGTCAAAAACATTATCAACTTCTTTTCATCACACCAATTGCGAGTGTCACATGTACTTATCATTGTATTAAAAGTCTCTACCTTTAAATGTTGGAGAACCATTTTACAATTTTAGACGGAAAACTATATCCCAAAGAGTAGCTGAAAAAAACTACGGTGACTGAGTAGCTATTTACTAGGCTATAATGGGCAGTAGGGGGGGATTATAATATCTCCTATTGAATGGAAAAGGGTAATAAGTAAAAATATACCTATACATATATATATTCTGTTGTGAAACGCAAGTCTAATGTGCATAAAAGTTCTCCTAGTAACCGTATATCGCAGGAGTCTGGCTTTTACGTTTCCAAAAACTGAATTGTCAGAAAAAGATTCTATAATAAAGGCGGAAAGATACTATTGAAACGCGACGTCATCCGACGCATGTTTTTTATACTCCGTTTAATTTAAGGTTTGAGAATTAACGGTCAAATTGTAACACACCTTTCTCGGCATTTCGATCCCAAATGGACTCAAAATAACTACTATTAATTATTATGTTTTTATTATGGAAGTTGAAAAACACAATTTTAAATAGTTTCGTTGTTTAATTTAAAAACATGTGCAAATTTTACCGTTATGTATCAAATGATAAAATAAACGGAGTATGTCTACACCTGACCATAATAAACATATGGGACTGATTGGTACTGACACGTGGTCCGCACCTTTATCGAGACACGAGAATCGGTTGAGAAAAGCGACTTTTAGGGAGAACAAACAGCCGAACCGACATACGAACCGATTTTGCCCATATTGAAAAAAGCCGTTTCGATTGAGCTTCGCGCTTGTCAAACATTTTTTTTATTTCCGATTCTTCTTATAATAGAAACGGATGAAAAAGAAACTACAATTTTATATTTGACATTGTTGCATGTTCAAACATGTTACTTTTAAAAATGAGATAGTTATTCAAAGAATTACGTACCTACTCATTTTATTGATACCTACTTACTCTTTTGACGTACGCTTAAATAAGTATCAGTTAAAAAAATGTATTATCGTTTTTTCTAGTAGTTATATAAATAGATGCAAAGTCAATGCCACGTCTTTATTTACACCACAGATTTACACACTTGACCTAATACAACTTGTTTACCGAAAACATTACAAAATTTACAATTTCATCATGCCAATTAATTGGATAATAAAATCCAGTCTGATTAAATCGTTGCATTCCACTTTAAACCATAAAATTATGCAAAAGGTTGAATAAGGAAAGTAAAGGTATTTACGAGTATCATAACAAGGATATTGCATTCATATATTTTTTTGGGTTTCTGTTCATGTTAAGAAAATAAGTTATCGTGTTAATTTTGCGTCGCATGTTTATTTTTTTAATTATTTCAATGACCGCTTTGGCAAGCTATGTATTAAGATTAATTAATAACCTTTAAGATCCACTGCTGATCACGCCTCCTCTCAAGATGATTGCGCAAGGGCTCTAGTACTCACGCAGGAAATGCGGATCAGGTACTTCAACTTTTGCTGATATATGCGGGTGTCCTCAAGATTCAATTCTAAAATTCCTCAATGCCCCATTTTTAAAAGCTTTTTATTAACTTGCAATGTATGTGCGAGTCAAATCTTGCAAGTTAAATTTGACCCACTACTAGTAATCGGATTGTCTTGAAATTTGGCGTACTTACGTAAATTGCGTGACAATAGAATAATCTGGTAGTGCTAAAGTCCGGCCAGGATCGTCTCCGCAGGACTGATCTCTTCAACGGTTAATGCCATCGACTTGAAATGTAGTTTGGGTGACAATGCAAGTACAGTCAACAAAAAGTGTAGGCAGCAAAGAAAAGCTTATATTAAAAAATAATTTTTTACCGAAAACTTATTGTCTTGATGTCAGAATGCACCTTTTTCTTTTTAAATAGCTTAAAATATTTATGACTCGAGTATCTTATTTGCATTTGTGTATCCACTTAGTTTTGACAGTTCTATTTTAATCATTTTTATTAAGTTTCATCATAATTCACGCAACAGCTCTTGAAGATTATTTTCGTATGATATATTCATATTTAATGAAAGTACGCTACAATAAGGTTGACGTTTGTAATAAAGTCGTAAAGAACCGCTTTTAGAGCGATTATGTTGCTTACGTTGATCAAACCATAAAAGATACAATCTAGCTACGAAGTTATACCTTTCGACAAGATCTACTTACAGGTCAAGCGATGGTATTTGCAAATTTTTTACCTATTAGAGATTGATTGTAGATAATAACGATTCACTTGGGAGCTATTTTGAGCAACATAATTTCTTAGTTATTATTTGCATGAGTCCCGTAGGAATGTCGCTTTACCGTAAAAAAACGTTAATCAGGGTTAGTGAAGTTTTCTATTAAGTAAAAGGTTTTCTGTTAATATCGATTCAGCATTTTACAAATTACACCCATCATACATAGTGTAATCAATTCTACTCTCGATTCTGAGCAAACTACTTTCTGGTTTTCAGTTATTTTTAATTAACATATACTAAACCCAACCCATCATACTAAAAAAACAAACTCAGGATCAAAGTTAACCTTATAAATTATATTATTACTTTTTATAGCGTATAACGAATAAAAAAGGAAAACTATCACGGCTAACTAGGCTTTAGAAGGTAACAAGTAATTGTTAATCAGAATATCCATCATCATCAGCCTACTGCATTCCACTGATGGACATAGGCCTCTTCCATGGCGCGCCACAACACTCTGTCTTCAGCCCCTTGCATCCATCCGCCGCCAACGACCCTCTTAAGGTCGTCCATCCACCGTGCCTCAGGACGCCCTACACTACGTTTTCCCGTCCGTGGTCTCCATTCGAGGACTCACCTGCTCCACCGTTCATCGGTCCTGCGACAGACGTGGCCACACTTCAGCGAACTAATTCTTTGAGCAACGTCGGTGACTTTCGTTCTCATCAGAATATAATCCATACTTAATATTATAAATGCGAAAGTGTATGTGTTTTTGTGTTTGTATGTTTGTCCGTCTTTCACGTCAAGACTGTGCGATGGGTTGACGTGATTTTTGGCATAGAGATAGTTTATGGGCCAGAGAGTGACATAGGCTTCTTTTTACCCCGGAAAAAAGCACAGTTCCCGAGGGAACAGCGCGCGATAACCGAATTCCATTGAGGCGAAGCCGCGGGCAAAAGCTAGTATTGAATATTTGCCGCATACGGAACTCTACACTGCACGTGAACTGTAGGCTTGTGTAGTACATTTACTAAGTTCTAAAAACAATTAGTTCCTAACACTGTAGGTACAGTCGCCATCAGATATTTCGGAGCGGGCAAGGTGATCAAAAATATCGATACATGAACTCTAATATCTTAATAATAAAGTGAATGTGCCGATATTTTTGACTACCTTGGCCGCCCGCTCCGAAATATCTGCTGGCGACTGTACTACGACTAGAATAAACTAATCTCATCTCCTTTATACCCTTTGTATTTACAGTCACCAGCACCAATATCTGACACAACAAAGCGTGCATAAATATCTGATACGACTCTATTTCTAGGGCTGGTAGGACGTGTCAGATATTTTTAGATTTTTGCACGCTCCGCTGTAGCAGATATTAACGCCGTAATATCGTACCGTCCCTCCCTCTCACTCTCGTATTAAATAGTATAAGTGTCAGAGGGAGTGAACGACACGAACATCGATTTTTGAATTTTGTAGCAGCCCCACTGCACGTACAGTCACCAGCACCAATATCTGACACAACAAGCGTGCACAAATATCTGATACGACTCTATTTCTACGGCCGGAAGGACGTGTCAGATATTTTTGCACGCTCCGCTGTGGCAGATATTAATGCTGGTGACTGTACGTGTGGTACAATATCCCGAGAGAACAATTGAACAGAATCGCTCCAAACTATTCCGAATAGCTTCGACTGACCGCTCTATTCAATCATAACGTACTTTTACGGAAATGCTATTTTCCCTACATTCATTCAAAAGTTTCATAGAACTTTTGCGACATTTCTCAATGTAACTTTTATTGCTAAATGTTTCTAAAGAATTGATCTGAAATCCGTTCTCTTATTGGCTACCTAGCCTAGGTCAGCGAACCCATTATTTCACAAACACGTAAAAAAAAACACAATTAATTGTCTCAAATTTGACGCAAATAAATGCCTCTTTTACGCAGAAGCAAAATAACATTCAAGTACCATGCAACAAGGCCATGAAATAGTCATTCCTTCTCTGTATTTATACTATTTTGCTACGACCTCTTAACCTGTAATATGGCTGATGCGAATCTCAGGATATTTCACCACAATATTCCAACATTTGCATCGTGCAGGCAATCCACATAATTGCAATATCCCTGACAATATAGCTGGGAGAAAATTGGCGTGAAGATATCTTGCAATGCGTTTAGGTACAAAATTATCTTGTTAGCTGTAATCGCACAACACAAACACACAAACAACACGCCTGTATTTTCAAATGGGGTAGGCAGAGCACACGAAACGTTACCGCAGCCACTTTTAGCAATTAAGGTTTTAATTTTTGACAGAAACGGTACAATAATACGAATGTTTGTTCTCGGGTCTATGGTGCTTAATATGTATTTATGTATGTATCTATCTATATAATTATATTTATCCGTTGCTTAGTACCCATAACACAAGCTTTGCTAAGCTTACTTTGGGACTAGGTCAATTGGTGTGAATTGTCCCGTGATATTTTATTTATTTATTTATTTAATAGTGACAGGTTGCTAGCCTGTCGCCTACGGCATACTACCTGCGGTAAGGTACGGTATAGCTGTAATCGCCATTATGCGATTAATGCGATTAAGGGAGCTTGAGGAATATCTGATTGATTTGTGAAATTTAATACAAGTACAGTGATACCTGGAAACTGGGGTCTCAAAGGACCAGTAAGTTTGTCACTTTTAGGGTAATTATTTGAGCCTTTAAAGGTTCCATCACCTTATTTTAGTGGTCATATTTTTTCATGTATGGTCTGTATAATTTGATGACATTGTCGATTATTTTTAGACGTCCTGTACTTCTACAAGATCACCTGTGAACTGTAACAGAATTTTCTGTCATGTCAATCATGCAAAAAAAAATGTGCCCACGACAATCATACGGGTTAAACGCTCGAATAAATGACCCTTCAAAGAGATATTCCTTGCTGAAAAGTCAGTCAGGTATAAATGAAACCTGTATCATTAACAAAGGGTTCTATTGCTCGCCACTTGTCTTGTATTCATCGGTTGCCCGCAACTCGCGCAATGTCGAAAAAAATGCAAGTTGATGTATCAATGGGCGAGGCACCTTACTCAAAGAACAGATAACCACTGGGGAACAAAGATCCTCGACTGGCGACCACGAACAGAAAGACGAAGCGTAGGCAGGCCTCCCACTAGATGAACTTATCTACATCTCGTAGCAAAGTTGTCCTACCGTGAATGATTCAAAAACTGTTAGTAGGTATATACCTATAGCTCATAAACTTAATATTACTATGCTATAGCTGGATATAAGTATAGAGCGTTATCATTCAGACAAACGGCTTTACAGTTAAATGGGGAGTAAGCGATCGGCTAGACTATAACCCCATCCCAAAACCCGGTCATAAATTTTCCCAGATACGACACTAAGCGTATATCTAAAGTAACTACTAGATTATTTAACAGTATGGCGAGTAAAATGACCACTATCCGGGCCACATCATATCGGTGTCCGGTGCCCACGATTATAGGTAAATAGGTTACACGTAACTGTAGCGGTGGCTGTTAAGGCGCAGGTACAAAGGTATCGTAGGGGTTAAGCGATACGCGGGGCGGACGGTGGCAAGTGTAAGCGCTGCGGTTAGTGCTCAGCGCTAAAGTAACGTACAGGCAGCGCCAATATCTGACACAACAAAGAGTGCATAAATACGACTCTATTTCTAGGGTCGGTAAGACGTGTCAGATATTCTGTGGCTGATATTAATATAGATCAATGTACCGCGGGCTATATGTTTGTTTTGAGTGCTACTAGCCACACGCTCACATTGGCGAGTGACAGCCGTTAGTATCCGACTGAAGGTCGCTTAGCCTACTCATCCCTATCCCTATCATTTTGGCTATATACGTCCCACTGCTGGGCACAGGCCTCCTCTCAGAGGGCTTGGGCGTACCAGTGCGAATTGGGAACTTCTCACACACCACTGAACTGCTTCGTAGGTGTATCATGCTAGTTGCTTCACTTTTTCCTTCGCCGCCTAAATACGTTATGGTGGGCTACCACGAAATTCAAAAATCGAAGTTCGTATCGTATCGTCTCTCTCAATCTCGTTTTAAAAAACATAAGCGTCAGCGAGACGGCAAAGTATGAAGTGCAAATTTTGCACTTCGTAGCATAGGGTCTGAATATATCGGAGCGTAAAATCAGCCACAGAACTTCGGTTGCTTAACTTCGGCATTAAGTATGCGCTAAGATGCATATATGCTTAATTTACTGCTTTAAACTTAAAGGTCACATTGAATCCGTTAGGATTGTCGTACGAGTATGTGTCATGGACGAAATAGTTTCAAGGAGATAATAATATGTCATCCTACATGTCGCAAGCTTTAATTAAGAGTGTTTATACCTGCTGCGCTGGCAACGTTGCATTTATGTTAGTTTTTTCTCGATTATTCCATATAAATTGAATGATATTAAAAATGTTGTCTGATAGAACACTTCTAAATATATAAGTTAATGTGTCTACTCCAAAAATTATTTGTTGTAGACTTTTATTTTCTTTCAAAACCGTTAATAAACATTAATTCGTTTGTAAAGAATATAAAAGTCTACAACAAATAATTTTTGGAGTAGACACATTAACTTATATTATTAAGAAGTGTTCTATCGGACAACATTTTTAATTTTCATTAAATTTTATGGAATAATCGAGAAAAACAAACAAAAGTGCAAGATTGCCAACTCAGCAGGTATAAACGCTCTTAAACAAAACTTGCTACCTCCAGCTCCGGGCTAACTAGCTATGCTTATGATCGTCTTCCATGTTTAATGTGCAATAAATAGTTATGCATACATATACAATGTGTTATTTTGGGATCCTTTAACTAGTGTTGCCCAAATTCAGTCTTGGTCTTGCAGTCTTGGTCTTGTTCTTGCGTTTTTGCAAGACCAAGACCAAGAACAAGACCGCGTATTTTTAGCAAGACCAAGACCAAGACTGTCCGTGCAAGACTTGAGCAAGAACAAGACATAGCCTGCAAGACTCTTGCGTCTTGCAGCTAGGACTTAGCGCTATTTCACTGAGTAGTTAGGTGTAACAGTTCGGTGTATAGGTAGGTACGCTTAGGAATTCTATGAGACGCAAAAAACTGTATCAAAGAATATGAAAAACTGGACCTATGCGCATTACGACTAATACCATAAACATCATCATCATCCCAGCCTATATAAGTCCCACTGCAGGGCACAGGCCTCCTCTCAAATGAGAGGGCTTGGGCAGTAGTTCCCACGCGGGCCCAGTGCGGATTGGGAACTTCACACACACCGTTGAATTGCTTCGCAGGTTTGTTGTGCAGGTACCATAAACATAGCGAATAAAAAAATATCTATTAAAATCAAACTGAGTGCATGCATAGTTATGTTTTAACCATCGGCACTTTGATAATGCGGCATCAAAGGTTTTGTACTTACTTCTCAAAGAAATTTGCCGCTTTTCGGAAGTACATGTATAAATCATAAATGTTTATTAAGAAACAGTTACTTCCATGGAAAACGACATATAGGTCAGTTGATTTTTCGAATTTCTTATCAAATCTTCAGTTATTTATTAATCTGCTTGATCTTTACTATGGCTATGTTAATTCAAGCTCACAATGTTCCAATTCTAATACGTTTTTCTAAGATTTAAAGTAAACTTTAATAAATAGTAAAAGACTAATAGGTAATTGCAAGACTTGCAAGACTCTTGCTGCAAGACCAAGACCAAGACCAAGACTGGGAGCGCAAGACCAAGACCAAGACCAAGACCAGGTGTATTGGCGCAAGACCAAGACCAAGACTGGCTAAGTCTCGTCTTGTTCTTGCATTTGGGCAACACTACCTTTAACGTCGGCGCGTAGCAAACGACGACATTTTAACATAGGGTGCTTATTTAAAACTACCCAAAAAAATCGTTGGTTGCGCGACGGGTTATCGGAACATTATGCATAAGCAGCATGACATCAGTTCAAATCAAGTTAATTTCTCCAAGACACTAGTGGCCTAACTCTTAGTATAAAAGAGAATCAATTAAATCATTGTTCACTCTTTTGAAGCTCTGCACGTGGCATTCTATGATAGCCCTGTAGGCAACAGCAATCCACTAGTGCTGCTGGGTGTGCCCGGGTGATACTTATAAAAACATATTAAAAAAATTAGACACGACATACAACCTAAAAGTTTCTTGACAGTCTTTCCGAAGGCGGTCTGGTAGCATAAAAAAGATATACTGATGAAATTGCTAATTTTAATACAGTTTAGGGCCCGCCATGATTGGCATCTTTCAATTTCCCGCCAGACGTCCCAAAATTAGTTTGGTATAATTATTCTTAAAATATACTGGACATGATCAAATTTTATTATTAGTTTTATGTTTAAAATACCTACTGTCAGAGAATTTCTCTCAAATATAGTTTTTCACTTTATTATAATTGCTCATTTCATTAATTTAAAGTAATATTGATATTAAAAATTCATGTGAAATTTTGAATGTTTGCAGCTTTGTTACTACCATCGCGCAAAACACCTGAAAGGATTCAGAGAAAATCTGACACACAGAATATTTTTAACCTGCGGAGGAATTCTTCGTACCTACGCGAAATCGCGGGCAACAGCTAGTTACAATACAATTATTCATTTCAGAAAATTATATAATAGTTGGTTCGGTTCCCGGGTGAGACAAGCGAAGTTTAGAAGATCTTTAAATTCAGTTTTGTTTCATTTTAAAAATAAAGGATTGTTTCCTTTCATTACAATTAGCTAACTAAAGGATTTAAGGTAGTTGCCCTCCAGGGCCCATAGATTTTTTCCATCCTGTATATATTTCATAAACAATGTTACCATCATTTACTTTCATTTACTTATACACATTAACAGATTTGTGTGTGATCAGATCACATCGGTTTCGTTTCCAGAATCAGCTTGAATAAGGGCCATTAGTAAAATATCATTACATTAACATATAGTTACATTTAGTAACATAAATCTTATTTCTGAATAGGCTTACTCCAAGATAGCAACAGGCTGAGATTCCAACGTTTTTCTCGGAATGATTTATCTTTGGCTTAATATTCGAAACTCATTTGTTTAACTGGAGTTACGGGCATGATACTTAATTCATAGAACGCTTAGCATTAACACTGTATTGTGAGTCCAAGCAAATATTTAAGTTAAATTTTAAGTGGATTGTGAAGTAAAACCGAAAACGAGCTTTTCTACACAAATGGCACTAATGGTTCACAACCCCTAAACATTGACTGTTTTTGAGCAATTTTTTATAATGTTGTCAGTCGAAGTAAAATCTAGATTTAACGTTTTGCTTTTCAATTTAAATATAGTTCTGTGTCCCATTGTGTTGGGCAAAAGCCTCCTTTTTTCTTCAGCTAGTCTCAGCTAGCTAGGCTAGTCTGGCCGTAAACGGTCCAAATCGTCCTGTTTTTTGTATCGCTTACTATTTCTGGTGTACAGTAAAGAGTCATTGTATTGTATTGTATTTTATCGCCCCTAAATCACTTAATTACATTTGGTCAAAAATCAAATAAATAAATTGAAATAAAATAAAAATAGTGGCATCAAACATTTTAAAAATAAATAATAAAAATACATGGTTATCTAGCTTGTCAGGTACTCTGGACAAAATTCCGAAAAGATACAGTGGCTTTGATCTGCCCAACAAGTCAGTGGCTTTGATGAATCTGCCCAACAAGTCAGTGGATTTGATGAATCTGCCCAACAACTCAGTGGCTTTGATGAATCTGCCCAACAAGTCAGTGGCTTTGATGAATCTGCCCAACACGTCAGTGGCTTTGATGAATCTGCCCAATAAGTCAGTGGCTTTGATGAATCTGCCCAAAAAGTCAGTGGCTTTGATGAATCTGCCCAATAAGTCAGTGGCTTTGATGAATCTGCCCAACAAGTCAACAAACATTTCAGCCTCCAGGACTCGGGTCAATATCTAATTTACGAGCGAGATAGCTCGAGCGGTAGGCGCGTTCGCAGCGCGTACTGTGCGCATAGGTGAGTTCACCAGCATTCACCGACTTCGTGCCACCCGCACCCAACCGGAATTTGAACCCACGGGACAGAATTTTGGGGCGGAACTGCTGGGTTGTTGCTCTAATCTGCTGTAAATTGCACCACCTGCTAATATCCTATTCCTTACTTCTGTCCATTGTTGTTGCTTGGAAGAGATCGCTCCGAAGCGATGGCTGCCTATTGCTTAACTTAGAAAATCTCTATAGGTATATCTGTTTTCTGGACTGCTTACTATTTGTTGGTGTTCAATGAAAAATCATTGTATCGTATTGTTGTAGATTTCGTCGTGGATAATGTTGGTCCATAATTGATAAGGTGGACTAATAGAATATACATTTTAAAAGCATTGATTAATTAAAAACACCATTGACCAAAATTTGTTTTTAAAAATTAAGTTTTTTATCTCGCAGATTTTACGACCATGTGATGACATGTAACATCATGAATCATGATTATGATCATGTGATGCTATAAAAAACAGCCTAGTAAGACTTAGTGCCTTGAAAAAGCAGAACATTTCTCCACATAACAGCAAATTTAAGACGCCATGAAACAGCAATATTCATACTAAGTGTGGCAAAGTCGGTACCTTAGTATTTACAACCACGACCTAAGCCGAAACGTTTTGTAAGCTTATCTCGCAAAAAGCCTTAACCTTAAATTTCGCAGTTTTCGAGACACGATCTAAATTACGTAACTGAGAAAGCCAGACATTTTGTTTTAAAAATAAACCGCGATATTTTATCACTGGCCACTTTCGAAACTGAAATCGGTCACGGTGTGATCTTGATTACTTGATCGGCGCCCGCGTCGATTTATTGGCAGCGACCGTGCGTAATGAGGGATGTTGAAAACAAGCGAGCATCGGGAAATGTCTGCAAGGTTCCGTGGTCCGGACAAAATACCGTTTTGCGTCAAAAATGGGACGGTTCGGTTCTTGGGGTGCATTGTTTTGCTTCAATCAATTATACCAACAAGAAATTTAGTGTTTCACCACAAAACATAAGGCAAATGCTTTCCTAAGTATTTGATATAAATATTAAGTAGAAATATAAGTTATTACAACTGTTGAGAAGAGAATCTAAGAAAACGTGTTTTTATCCATTTATATTTGTAAAGGAAACATAAAACCATTTATCTTCCTTTTTTGCTTACATCATTTGTGCCTTTTGACTAATTCGTTTCGACCAAGACCTTGTTGGTATTTTAAAAACCACTTTGATGCCTTTTTACGACTCTATCACTCTATAGGGCAATTATTTATACAATTTCCATACATCACACGTGTTTTTATCTAAATACAAATCATACAAAATTGTTATTGAACGTTCACAGATATCAAATGATATAGGCATTAACAAAACTAAATATCCATCGAGTAGGCAGGATGTGACAGTAAATATACGGGGATGATTATAAAGACGCGGTGGTACACAAATGGTATAAAATACCCCTAGGTAAAGCGGAAAACGGGTTAAATTGGTCCTGTAGTAGTTATACAGAGTCCATTTTCAATATTTGAAAATCGTTGTATCACTGTAAGATTTATGGCTAAAAAAAGGCCAAACCTATTTCAGGAAAATTAAAGAGTAAACCTATACTTGGTTTGGATAGGTATTAAATTTAACTAAATTAAAACAAACTTCAGCTGCCAGATTTGATACATTCAAGAATTTTAAACATTTTAAGTATTTATCTATCATTATAACCTTAGAAAATCTCTATGTATATACCTGTTTTCTGTACTGCTTACTGCGTTGGTGTGCAATAGAGAAATGTAAATGTTTAGATAGTTTAATGGGGGTATTTCAATATTTAAGACACCAACTGACGTTGTTTTGTTAACATTTAGTAAAATACCTATCTAACCCAAGTACAGGCAGATTTTTTTTACACCTAAAATCCGCGGAAAGACAGAGTCTTAAAATAAGTTGGTATTACCCTTCTGGTAAATAACTCAAGCTAACTCCGGTTGCATGACGTGACAGCTTACTAAATAGGGTTGAGAATATTTTTTACTTTAATAGTTTGTTATGATTTCACGGGCTATTTTTTAACACGTCGTAGAGAGGGTTTTCCACGCCTATGTGACAGTGAAAGGCATTTTGTATACTGGAAAAGCGTGATTTTCGAGTAAATGTAGATTTCTAGGCGACTACGTAATCGAGAGCCGTGTCAGTGTGTCGTAGTCGTTATGTTGACGATGTGAGATAAGAGCGTGGAGCTGTTTGTGGCACGTCTTATTATAAGCTTAGCGGTTCAGAGTTAAGTATAGGTCACTTAAGTAGTATAGTTACATCAGTAATGAAGTGAATATAAAATTACTAATATTGCGCATTTTGTCTGAATAGGTAGTATTTGTACCTATATACATATTTATTTATTTAATTTTTATTTTGTTGTTTGTTTCAAAAAAATACGTCAGGTAGAAAATGTGAATTATAATACTATCGTATTAAATAGAGAATATTAATCTAGAATACAAAAAAAAACATAATTGATAAGATGCTTATGAGATAATTAACGCAACAAAAAAAACATATTTGTGTTGTTAGCGGCAACTATTTATACAGTACTCAAAAGAAAATAGGAGCCATTGGAGTGCCATTGGCAAAATGAAAATAAAATAGCTAAAGGGTATCTTTATTGTTGGCTTATTGGATTGTTTTTCTATGCAAAATGTATAATCACCATGGTTACGAAGGAAGTCCAGTGCCGGTCGTAATGCCGGCATTGTGCTGATTGGGAGAGTCTATTATGTGACTAGGTAAGTTAGACATTAACAAAAGCGATAAAGGCAACACGGAAGCGAAGAAAACGAATTTGATATTGTTCGAAATCTATATAAATAGAAATTAATCGAAGAAGTTATGTTCGCCCATCAGCTCAGAACGGCTGCTATTTGATTAGATAATTATTATTTGTAGAGTTTGTTATTATCAGGAGAAGGTTTATAAAAAAAAAATATGCAAGTAAAATAAAATCAGATTTAAAATAAATTAATTGAGTGAGTGAGACAGTAGATATAGCAGAGTAAATTTTGTCTCATTTTCCTAATTAGTATACTCGTGCAAAGCCGGCCCAGGCGGTTGATAAAAATCATTTGCAGGTAACCGCTCATCTACTTTACAGACGTGACCTTACCACCACCTGTCAAACGACTCGCTAATTTGGTCAGTTTCGTGATAATTGAATATCTAACTTTTATTACAAAATAGCGGGGTCTGAGTCAAATACCTAACACTAAAGGAGCACGTGAGTAGAAAAAGAAAAAGACAGGTAGCATAAGCTCTACTAGGTTTTTAAACTCTAATTTATTTACAACGTGTTATTTTAAACTTCCATTAACTATAAGGGAATTAAACGCCATTTTCAAATATTATACCCTATGTTACTCCCACAAGTACCAAATATTATGAAATAGACATACAAAGCATAGGTACGCTCGAAAAATATATAATCCTTCGAGCAGTCCGGTAAGACTAAGGAAGAACGCCGCTATATCTACGACTAGTGTCTACCCGTCGCTTCACACGCGTAGGTACATCATAAGATCCAGCAGTTGAATTGAAATTCCAGGATTATATTTTCCGAGGTAATTCCCAAAAAAATAACAAAGTGGTCCTTATTGACGATTGCATTATAAACCACCGTGTCAAATTTTATAACTCTATCTATACCGCCGAAGGGGAAATGTGATAGGACACTTGATACGACACGGCAATTTCTTTCTTAACCTACTGGAAGGCAAAATAGAAGGAAAACGAGGTAGGGGAAGACCAAGATTGACCTATTTTAACCAGGTGAAGGAAAGGGTGGGTGTCAGTCGTATCAGGAAGTCAAACAGATGGCCAAAGGCCGTGCGGAGTGGGGATTACTCCACCGACAAGAGCATAGCTCTTAAATTTAAGATGAGAAGAGGAAGATCTATACTATACCTATAAATCAGATAATGAAGCATTGTTTTTGAATTGGATGATAATTATTGGTATTGATTTGCAATTAGGTTAAGATTTTGCATGTCATAATATTCTTCTGGCATTTGTAAATATCTACTTGTAACACCTGCGTATACGAGTATATCTTGCGAAATAATAATTTCAAAATTTCATTTCATATCGGGATAAGCAGTAGCTTATGTAATGAACTAGATATAACATCTGGGTAGCATGGTGTACTGAAGCTCTGAAGATGAGCGCTGGTTGAGTTCGAAACGCGTCAGTGTAGTGTGGTGGTGGTGATAGATGGCTTTGTCATTTGTGTGTGTTCTTACAGTGTGGAGGTAGAGGAACTGCGTGAACACGCATAAACTTAGCTATCATAACTCTATTATAAGGTCGCGGATGAGCAAAGCCATTCTTTTGGTTTATTGATATGAATCTCCGCAAAGTAACACCTGATTCAATAAATTGCTTATGTGTTATTCCAGATGTCCAGCAATCAACATATCAAATTTCATCCAAATCCGTCTCGCCGTTTTAGCATGAAGGAATAACAAACACACACACACACACACAACCTTTCGCATTCATAATATTAGTAGGAAGTAGATTCCTATAACCCCAGCTATGAGGCAAATTAAGCAATATAAGCGTGACCAAGCCTTACATCACAAGTGGTAGCGGGTCGGAGAAAGAAGTCGAACTAGTTAATACAGGTGACTAGGCTTGTAGAACCGCTTCGGAGTTATTCAACGCGTTGTGGATCGTTTGACGATACTACGACGGCGTAGCCTAGCGGTTTAACCTTTGGCATCTCAGCAGAGGATCGTGGGTTCTCAAACCGTGGCCCCGAAGTGAAATATATATTTACAACCAGTGTTTACCCAAGACTTACTGCAAATTATTATGTTTTTTAATTTTATTTTTTATTCGAGCAAGAAAACGAGCAAGTGTGTCTCCTGATGGTAAGAGATCATCACCGCCCATAAACATCTGCAACACCAGGCACCAGGTACTGCAGATGCGTTGCCAACCTAGAGGCCTAAGATGGGATACCTCAAGTGCCAGTAATTTCACCGGCTGTCTTACTCTCCACGCCGAAACACAACAGTGCAAGCACTGCTGCGTCACGGATTAGCGAGTAAGTCGGTGGTAGCAATCCGGTCGGACCTTGCAAAGGTCCTACCACCTGCAAACTGCTGCTGCTGATGGGCAAAGTTGCTGGTAAACGCGGTGTTGGCCGAACAAAACGTCTTGGTTAAGAAACATTCGAGAGTAGACCGGAGCCACGAGTGCTGCTGAGCTGTTCCACCTCGCGAAGGACAAGAAGAAATATTCACAGTAGATAGCCAACCTTCAGTAATTGGAGAGGCACCACAAGAAGAAGAAGAGTGTTTACAAGCCGCTGATGAAGCCCAGGATGGATACAAGCCGCTTCCAACGGAGGCAACTGGAGGTCTATGTCCAACAGTGGACGTCCTACGGCTCATAATTATGATGATGATGAGATTGAGTATTTACCCGCGGATTTGCACGAGTTATTTAGTAGAGTATTAGATCTGGTAGTTGAATTGAAATTCCGGGATTTAATCAATTTCTCATGGGAATATTCAAAAATTACATTCGAGATTTTATCCTGATTCCATGGGAATATCGAGATAAAAACTAACCTTAGAATTATTTTAGACGTCCATCTACATACCAAATTTCATCCAAATCCGTCCAACCGTTTTAGTGTGAAGGAGTCAGGAACAAAAATTCACGCGGGGTTTCCCAAATATTATATCGTGGTATAATAACGGTTCAGATATATTGCCAAGAAGGCATTATTATATCTTAGGCGTATTATAAAGTTAATGATTATATCTTGGACAGGGATTGCGAATTGCGATCCCTTAAAATAGCGAACCTACTGTGTTAAAAATAAAGTTGTGTTAAATACTTGTGGTGTAAAGATATCATTTATTTTAATAATATTGTAAATCTGTTTGAAAAAATATTTCTCGTTGAGTTTGTTGCCGGAATCTTCTTAACATTTGTTTTTCCGAACCGGTGGTAGATTTTTTTTGTCATTCATAAGTGCATGTTATAGCCTAAATTGAATAAAGATATTTTGACTTTGACTTCGTAATAATGGATCCCGACTGTTGAAGTTCAAACTCAATTCTAGACTTTTTTTTTTCCTTTTTAGCTTCAACTTAGTAAAGTTTTTTAAAACAGTCCAGTTTTTTTTATTTCGATATTATTCCAACGGATTTCAATAAAAGCCCAATAGCTACCGCTAGATCTAGTAGAGATATAAAATTTTGCACACAGCATACATAAATGAAGACCGAAATGTAACTTTTGGGATTTTTTATTAAGATTCTGGATTTTTTATTTCACTGTCCAATCGAATGGTAGCGTGCCAATCCGCGTAGCAAAGGCTCATAAATGCTGAAATAAAGATTATGTCAGGCGCCCTGTATTATGTGAAGGTAGTAAATAATTTTATTTCGATTTAATTCAATGTTGTCAGAATGAAATTACGCTACAGTTAATTTGATAATAATTTCTCATAATTGATAATTATTATTGTAATTAATTACAGTTTTTATGAAATTCGGAAAACGATTTATAACAATTGATCTTTTGAGGAAAGTAGATTAAAAGTTTTAAAAGTTGAATATTTTAGGCCGTGTTGCTGGAAAAAGTACCTAAATCTAGATCGTAATACTAAATGAGTGATATGGACCAATATGGCAAAGTAACGCTTAATTCAATAAATTACAAAATGAGTTTTTTTTTCGGTCATTGACCATTAAGCGACAAATATAATGAATATTTACAAACGAAAACCGTGAAGTGTTAGCCTTGCCCGCATTAGCGAAGCATCCTTTTCACGAAAATTATCACATATTTTTCAGCAGTCACAAATGAAACAATAGAGAAAAATCTTGCGTAGCAACAATCTAGACCGGCAACTTCTCTTGCAAAACTTGTAATGAAAT
This sequence comes from Choristoneura fumiferana, assembly GCF_025370935.1. Taxonomy (NCBI): domain Eukaryota; kingdom Metazoa; phylum Arthropoda; class Insecta; order Lepidoptera; family Tortricidae; genus Choristoneura; species Choristoneura fumiferana. The sequence goes on from NC_133478.1 coordinate 4,765,470, forward strand.
GCTTAACAAATATTTCCACGAAATAGCTTAAGTCTAGGTTTATTTTTAGTCTCGAATTGCGCGGATAATAGGACTTTCTGAAGTCTAAACTAAAAAGAAATAGTACTTACGTAACTAAACATTTTAAGAGTTAAACAGACGTAACTTTTGAAGAAAATGTACCTATGTAACTAAATAATATAAAATTTAATTACCGTTTGAAATTTCACATGTGGACCTATTGTACTTACCTGTACAATATAACTTTTCTATTTTTAAGTAAGTATCTCTTTTTTTCAACCAAATGTGTAAAACAAAACAAAACTTTTACTAACACTACTGGCCACGTTTAAATTAATAACAAAAACAAAACAATAGACTCACCACTGAAATTCCGAGTTCGAAAATCGAACGTTCGATTTTTGCGTGCGCGTGTTTCCCGCGCGTCGCGGAACCACAATAACCCCACTTCTTAATGAACTATGGATGGTGGTAGGCTTGGAATGGCCAGTAACAAACACGACTTGGCGATAGGCATGTGTGAAATTATTTGGCCAAGAGGCCATGTTACGTGAACGTTCTAGGAATATGTCCGATATGGTGTGATGTTTATGATTTACCGGATTTTTGTAAAGTTCGAGTTTGGGCTTAGCTGTAAATCAGCGTTGAAGAAGCATTACGATACATGGCTTAGGCAATACATCTTTTAGTTTGTTTTTGGAAAAAAGAAAGAAAGAAAATGCATTTATTGCCAACAATTAGGTAGGTAGGTACACAAGAAGGGTATGTACCAACTCTAAAACTAAGTTAACTTGCTAACTATACATACTCGTATGTGGGTGGTAGGTAGATATTATACCTAGTGTCGAAAACATCTTCTTGCTTTTTGATTTTCTTGAAGTTTGCTATCGATATTTTCGTACTCAGCACTTGAAATTAAAAGTGATCGATCATATTAGGTAATTGGGTAGTTTCCTGGGTAAAAATGGTACATTTTACAACAAAAATATAAAACATAGTTTTATTGATTTATGGATTGTTAATTAAAAAGTAAAAAAAAAAACTTTTTTGTTGCGGCTGTCGACACCTGATTGTGATTATCTTGGTCTTAGACGAAGATTTTAGTTTATGCACTAGAGCATAAAAAGTCGTCATTTTAAGTCGCCTAGATGCAGCATAAATACGAACTTTACCCTAACCTAACCCTACCTTACTTTTGCCCTATGCAATCCACGCCTGTGCCAATACCCTTCCCCACCCCCGTTATCGATCTTTAAATAGTTATTTGTGTCACAAGGGAGCAAAATGGTGTATTTACGGGGAGGGCGTACATTGAATCCAGATTATAGCGAAGGATTCTACAATAGAATCCTGAGCGTAGCTAGGGATTCTAAAGTAGAATCCTGAGCGTAATGAGGGATTCAAGTGTTAATGCCCAAGATGAAAATAATTTTGCTCCCAAGTGGCTCATACAACTTTTCACACCGAGCATTAAGAAACTTGAAAAAAACAAATTCTAAATATTATTAAAGAACAACCAGCATAGAAACTGGCGTGGCTTTACAATTATCAACTTCAAAAAATGGCATTTGCAATAAAATACTTAGAAAAGCCTTGAACAGAAAAGTTGCACTTTGCTCCCTCTCGTCAGGGAGGAAAAGTTACTTTTCTGAAGGAGAGGTGTGAAAACGTATTTATTACAACGATATCGGTCTTACATACCTTAGAATATTTATGAAAGACGATAGAGGTATGAGGAGGCACGGAGGAGATTGTCAAACAGCCTTACCTTTTATGTGCTAACATTTTTTTGGCGCTGTCTATGGTGCCCCCCAAGACGTGATGCCCTAAGCAATTGCTTAATTTGCTTATGGGGTGATCCGGCACTGCCTGCAACAGAATGTTTAACGTAAAAAAAAATCAAACAAAATTACAGTAATTAGTAAATAAACATACCTATATCTACTGAACGCAAAAATCAGGCCATATAATATAATAATTCACGGTTGACTCCGGAATAAAAATTTCATGTAAAAATAAAGATATTTAAAAAAATTAAGAAATCACAGTAAAAAGAAATTATTAACAAATTATGTTAAAAAATAGGATCAAATACTATAAAAATATGTACGTATATTCGTCAAAAAAGCTTACCTAACTACTTACATAAAACAAATGCGACAATCCAAAAAATATCACAACTAAAACGACCTCGCCATTATAAAAATTTAAATCTAAAAACCGGTGTTCTCATAATAGAATCACTCCAACGGATAGCACAAATATTTAATGAGCATTTTGCATCGGTGGGTGAATCATCGCCGGCCGGGTGCAGCGGCGGCGCGCGCGCACCGCCAGGGCGCCCTATGAACCCTAACTTCAAAGTCGATATTCAAAAGCGATGTTACCGACCTCGAAATCCTGAATATTAAAAAAAATAAAAATAAAAAAGTTTTGGCGTGGATGAAATTCCTAGTACACTCATAAATTATGTGCAACTGAGCTGATTACTCCACTTAACTTTCTAATCAATCAATCACTCAACAAGGCGTGTTCCCAGAACTTCTTAAGATCTCAAACTAAAGTCCGTTTTGAAGCCAGGTGCCAGGTGTTAATGAGAATTATCCTTGTGATCATAAACCCATTGCACTAGCAGTCGTGGCAGTGGTACAAATAAAAAAAATGAAAGTGAATGAAAAAAAATAAAGTGTTGTTGCAGAAATTGAAGAGGTTTTTTTTCTTGCTGCGATAAAGCATGTTTCAGCTTTATCGCTATATGTCACGTGACCAGATATGACGTTGGAAACGAGCGTCGAGCGATTCGCATTTGGCGCGCCTTTAGGAAGCACTCGGACTTGTTTACAATGCGAAAAGACCTTAGATCACGTAGGCAAAATAAAAACCTGCTACTGTTACCAAAGTCGTATCTTGCAATGTT
>NC_133478.1:4777266-4779558 GCF_025370935.1 Choristoneura fumiferana
AAAGATAACAAGACGTTTCTTTTGTCCTCCATCGACAATGGCGCCCAACTAGAAGCCAAGAAAATTTCACACGAAATCGACACGACGCCATCTTCCTCGAGCGAGTTCTCGGAATATTCGGTGATGGATACCTATCCGCCCTAATTCAACCGCTATGAAAACCAGGAAGCAATGCGGCGAAGCCGGTCCAACATCAGCGCGAGGGCGAAGATGCCGAGGATTTTCATTCCGGAGAAGACGACGGGGCTTCGCGCGCCGACGGCGCGCCCACTTCCCCAAACTCGCGCGCTTTTAACAAGAAACGAGACCGCAAAGGAATCTAATACGATTGCAATTACCGAAGAGCAACTATCGAGTTTACTGTCGAGCGTAATGCGCAACGCGATGCAACACGCTGCCGCCATCAACCCAGTCCCGCGCGCCCACATTCAGCCGCGAAGCGACGCCTCCGGCGCCCTCGCCATCCATCGCTGTTGCTACGGAAACATGGCTAAATGTACAGCGCGTTTCGACGGCCGCGGCAGCGCCAATGCAGACAGGATCGAATCCTTCATCGACGCAGTTGAAATGTTCGTCGAATGCATGAACATCAGTGAAGAGCATGCCCTGAGGGGGCTCACGATGCTGTTCACCGACGACGCCGCTATGTGGTGGCGCGGCGTAAAAAGCAACGTGAAGACGTGGCGGAGGCTACGACCCGCATGCGAGCGATGTACGGAGCCCCGCGCCCAGCATACAAACTACTCCGGGACATCTTCGCTTCAGAAACAAAACGACGAGCGCGCGGAAACCTTCATATCCCGCATACGCGCCACATTCGCAAAGTTCCCTTACGAAATAGACATTAGATTGCAATTAGATATAGTGTATGGATTGTTGAATCGTAAAGTGCGTAAAAGTGTGCCGCGCGAATCTGTAAACGACGTCGAATCGTTATTAATGAAAGCGAGAGATGCCGAGGAAGCGAGGATCGAGGTAGGATCTGCTAGTGTTAAAATTCCTAGTAACAGTGATAACAGCCAAATTAAAATTCCCGCGCAACCGCCGCGCGGCGCATCTGTCAAACCGCACGACCGCGACGTTGCCGCTGTTATCGCTGCCAGTCCTTCGCGATCAACGCCCCTCCTAGCGCGAGCGAGCTTAAATTTAAAACTTCTCGTCCGCGTTGTAGTTATTGTAAAAGTTTCGGTCATACTGTAACCGAGTGTCGGAAAATTCAGGCTAAAGAAACGAGTAAAACGGTTAATGGTGACAGTAGCGATACTAGTCCGCTATTAAATGTTACGGTTTGTAATCGACCAGGGGTAGTGAGATCGAGGTGTTGATACTTGCAATACTAATAGGCCTACTACGTCGTCAACAGCTGATTTTCAGTCATTGAACACTTTAGAAAGCATCGACAGCTCACGCCCGCTAGTGGACGTCACTATCGCGGGGCGCAAGGGCGTCGCTATTTTGGACACTGGTGCTTCGCAGAGCGTGGCAGTCCGGCTCTTCACAAGCTTCTGGTGAATTCTGGTGTCGAGTTCACGCCGACGCGGAGGACAGTAGGTTTGGCTGATGGATCTAACAAGGTACGTGATATTCTTACTGCTCAAGTGTCAGTCACTATTGGAGATCGCGAGCTTTAGTAGATTTTCTTGTTTTTCCTGACAGTCCAGTGTAGAACTTACTGGGCCGTGACTTCACTTTTAATGCAGGAATAATTGTAAACATCCCCTCAGTGCTGTTTTTTCCTTTAAAATGCCCCAAACCAGATGTTTACATTTGTTGAATCCTTCAGTTGACACCTTATTACCTGATCTAATGCAAAACTGATACCAACTCATTAGTGTTGAGAGGTGATGAAGGTCACACTTTGTCATCTGTTGAAAGATAGAACTTAATCGATTTAATTTGTAACAGTGAGGGAGCGATTTGGCAACAGAGGGTCCGGCCACTGACTTTGCTACTCATCACATCAAAGTCAGCGAGGACCAGCAGCCCTATTGCCTGCCAACCCTCAGGATGTCCCAGAACAGGAGAGCCGCCCTGAAAGATGAACTGGATAGAGCTCTCACTGCCGTGTGATTGAAGAGTGCGAGTCCCCATGGGCTGCGAATGTTGTCATGGTACCGAAGAAGGATGGAGGTATGCGTCTTTGTATTGATTATAGAAAACTGAATGAGGTGACCGAACCTGACAGGTACCATTACCAAGAATCGAAGACATACTACATGCAGCTAAACTAGCAACTACAATGACCACCCTCGACCTGCCGTCTGGCTACTTCAAGTCAATGTAGACCCTGCC
>NC_133478.1:4779611-5022987 GCF_025370935.1 Choristoneura fumiferana
TCAAAATTTCATTTCATATCGGGATAAGCAGTAGCTTATGTAATGAACTAGATATAACATCTGGTAGCATGGTGTACTGAAGCTCTGAAGATGAGCGCTGGTTGAGTTCGAAACGCGTCAGTGTAGTGTGGTGGTGGTGATAGATGGCTTTGTCATTTGTGTGTGTTCTTACAGTGTGGAGGTAGAGGAACTGCGTGAACACGCATAAACTTAGCTATCATAACTCTATTATAAGGTCGCGGATGAGCAAAGCCATTCTTTTGGTTTATTTGATATGGATCTCCGTAAAGTAACACCTGATTCAATAAATTGCTTATAAGTTATTCCAGATGTCCAGCAATCAACATATCAAATTTCATCCAAATCCGTCTCGCCGTTTTAGCATGAAGGAATAACAAACACACACACACACACACAACCTTTCGCATTCATAATATTAGTAGGAAGTAGATTCCTATAACCCCAGCTATGAGGCAAATTAAGCAATATAAGCGTGACCAAGCCTTACATCACAAGTGGTAGCGGGTCGGAGAAAGAAGTCGAACTAGTTAATACAGGTGACTAGGCTTGTAGAACCGCTTCGGAGTTATTCAACGCGTTGTGGATCGTTTGACGATACTACGACGGCGTAGCCTAGCGGTTTAACCTTTGGCATCTCAGCAAAGGATCGTGGGTTCTCAAACCGTGGCCCCGAAGTGAAATATATATTTACAACCAGTGTTTACCCAAGACTTACTGCAAATTATTATGTTTTTTTAATTTTATTTTTTATTCGAGCAAGAAAACGAGCAAGTGTGTCTCCTGATGGTAAGAGATCATCACCGCCCATAAACATCTGCAACACCAGGCACCAGGTACTGCAGATGCGTTGCCAACCTAGAGGCCAAAGATGGGATACCTCAAGTGCCAGTAATTTCACCGGCTGTCTTACTCTCCACGCCGAAACACAACAGTGCAAGCACTGCTGCGTCACGGCAGGATTAGCGAGTAAGTCGGTGGTAGCAATCCGGTCGGACCTTGCAAAAGGTCCTACCACCTGCAAACTGCTGCTGCTGATGGGCAAAGTTGCTGGTAAACGCGGTGTTGGCCGAACAAAACGTCTTGGTTAAGAAACATTCGAGAGTAGACCGTCACGAGTGCTGCTGAGCTGTTCCACCTCGCGAAGGACAAGAAGAAATATTCACAGTAGATAGCCAACCTTCAGTAATTGGAGAGGCACCACAAGAAGAAGAAGAGTGTTTACAAGCCGCTGATGAAGCCCAGGATGGATACAAGCCGCTTCCAACGGAGGCAACTGGAGGTCTATGTCCAACAGTGGACGTCCTACGGCTCATAATTATGATGATGATGATTATGAGTATTTACCCGCGGATTTGCACGAGTATTAGTAGAGTATTAGATCTGGTAGTTGAATTGAAATTCCGGGATTTAATCAATTTCTCATGGGAATATTCAAAAATTACATTCGAGATTTTATCCTGATTCCATGGGAATATCGAGATAAAAACTAACCTTAGAATTATTTTAGACGTCCATCTACATACCAAATTTCATCCAAATCCGTCCAACCGTTTTAGTGTGAAGGAGTCAGGAACAAAAATTCACGCGGGGTTTCCCAAATATTATATCGTGGTATAATTAACGGTTCAGATATATTGCCAAGAAGGCATTATTAATATCTTAGGCGTATTATAAAGTTAATGATTATATCTTGGACAGGGATTGCGAATTGCGATCCCTTAAAATAGCGAACCTACTGTGTTAAAAATAAAGTTGTGTTAAATACTTGTGGTGTAAAGATATCATTTATTTTAATAATATTGTAAATCTGTTTGAAAAAATATTTCTCGTTGAGTTTGTTGCCGGAATCTTCTTAACATTTGTTTTTCCGAACCGGTGGTAGATTTTTTTTGTCATTCATAAGTGCATGTTATAGCCTAAATTGAATAAAGATATTTTGACTTTGACTTTCGTAATGGATCCCGACTGTTGAAGTTACAGTTCTAGACTTGTTTTTTTTCCTTTTTAGCTTCTACTTAGTAAAGGTTTTTTTTAAACAGTCCAGTTTTTTTTATTTCGATATTATTCCAACGGATTCCAATAAAAGCCCAATAGCTACCGCCAGATCTAGTAGAGATATAAAATTTTGCACACAGCATACATAAATGAAGACCGAAATGTAACTTTTGGGATTTTTTTATTAAGATTCTGGATTTTTTATTTCACTGTCCAATCGAATGGTAGCGTGCCAATCCGCGTAGCAAAGGCTCATAAATGCTGAAATAAAGATTATGTCAGGCGCCCTGTATTATGTGAAGGTAGTAAATAATTTTATTTCGATTTAATTCAATGTTGTCAGAATGAAATTACGCTACAGTTAATTTGATAATAATTTTCATAATGATAATTATTATTGTAATTAATTACAGTTTTATGAAATTCGGAAAACGATTTATAACAATTGATCTTTTGAGGAAAGGAGATTAAAAGTTTTAAAAGTTGAATCGTTTAGGCAGTGCAAGTGTTGCTGGAAAAAGTACCTAAATCTAGATCGTAATACTAAATGAGTGATATGGACCAATGTGGCAAAGTAACGCTTAATTCAATAAATTACAAAATGAGTTTTTTTTCGGTCATTGACCATTAAGCGACAAATATAATGAATATTTACAAACGAAAACCGTGAAGTGTTAGCCTTGCCCGCATTAGCGAAGCATCCTTTTCACGAAAATTATCACATATTTTTCAGCAGTCACAAATGAAACAATAGAGAAAAATCTTGCGTAGCAACAATCTAGACCGGCAACTTCTCTTGCAAAACTTGTAATGAAATGCTTAACAAATATTTCCACGAAATAGCTTAAGTCTAGGTTTATTTTTAGTCTCGAATTGCGCGGATAATAGGACTTTCTTCTAAACTAAAAAAGAAATAGTACTTACGTAACTAAACATTTTAAGAGTTAAACAGACGTAACTTTTGAAGAAAATGTACCTATGTAACTAAATAATATAAAATTTAATTACCGTTTGAAATTTCACATGTGGACCTATTGTACTTACCTGTACAATATAACTTTTCTATTTTTAAGTAAGTATCTCTTTTTTTCAACCAAATGTGTAAAACAAAACAAAACTTTTACTAACACTACTGGCCACGTTTAAATTAATAACAAAAACAAAACAATAGACTCACCACTGAAATTCCGAGTTCGAAAATCGAACGTTCGATTTTTGCGTGCGCGTGTTTCCCGCGCGTCGCGGAACCACAATAACCCCACTTCTTAATGAACTATGGATGGTGGTAGGCTTGGAATGGCCAGTAACAAACACGACTTGGCGATAGGCATGTGTGAAATTATTTGGCCAAGAGGCCATGTTACGTGAACGTTCTAAGAATATGTCCGATATGGTGTGATGTTTATGATTTACCGGATTTTTGTAAAGTTCGAGTTTGGGCTTAGCTGTAAATCAGCGTTGAAGAAGCATTACGATACATGGCTTAGGCAATACATCTTTTAGTTTGTTTTTGGAAAAAAGAAAGAATGAAAATGCATTTATTGCCAACAATTAGGTAGGTAGGTACACAAGAAGGGTATGTACCAACTCTAAAACTAAGTTAACTTGCTAACTATACATACTCGTATGTGGGTGGTAGGTAGATATTATACCTAGTGTCGAAAACATCTTCTTGCTTTTTGATTTTCTTGAAGTTTGCTATCGATATTTTCGTACTCAGCACTTGAAATTAAAAGTGATCGATCATATTAGGTAATTGGGTAGTTTCCTGGGTAAAAATGGTACATTTTACAACAAAAATATAAAACATAGTTTTATTGATTTATTTTGATTGTTAATTAAAAAAGTAAAAAAAAAAAACTTTTTGGTTGCGGCTGTCGACACCTGATTGTGATTATCTTGGTCTTAGACGAAGATTTTAGTTTATGCACTAGAGCATAAAAAGTCGTCATTTTAAGTCGCCTAGATGCAGCATAAATACGAACTTTACCCTAACCTAACCCTACCTTACTTTTGCCCTATGCAATCCACGCCTGTGCCAATACCTTCCCCACCCCCGTTATCGATCTTTAAATAGTTATTTGTGTCACAAGGGAGCAAAATGGTGTATTTACGGGGAGGGCGTACATTGAATCCAGATTATAGCGAAGGGTTCTACAATAGAATCCTGAGCGTAGCGAGGGATTCTAAAGTAGAATCCTGAGCGTAATGAGGGATTCAAGTGTTAATGCCCAAGATGAAAATAATTTTGCTCCCAAGTGGCTCATACAACTTTTCACACCGAGCATTAAGAAACTTGAAAAAAACAAATTCTAAATATTATTAAAGAACAACCAGCATAGAAACTGGCGTGGCTTTACAATTATCAACTTCAAAAAATGGCATTTGCAATAAAATACTTAGAAAAGCCTTGAACAGAAAAGTTGCACTTTGCTCCCTCTCGTCAGGGAGGAAAAGTTACTTTTCTGAAGGAGAGGTGTGAAAACGTATTTATTACAACGATATCGGTCTTACATACCTTAGAATATTTATGAAAGACGATAGAGGTATGAGGAGGCACGGAGGGGATTGTCAAACAGCCTTACCTTTTATGTGCTAACATTTTTTTGGCGCTGTCTATGGTGCCCCCCAAGACGTGATGCCCTAAGCAATTGCTTAATTTGCTTATGGGGTGATCCGGCACTGCCTGCAACAGAATGTTTAACGTAAAAAAAAATCATACAAAATTACAGTAATTAGTAAATAAACATACCTATATCTACTGAACGCAAAAAATCAGGCCATATAATATAATAATTCATGGTTGACTCCCGGAATAAAAATTTCATGTAAAAATAAAAGATATTTAAAAAAATTAAGAAATCACAGTAAAAGGAAATTATTAACAAATTATGTTAAAAAATAGGATCAAATACTTAAAAAATATGTACGTATATTCGTCAAAAAAAGCATACCTAACTACTTACATAAAACAAATGCGACAATCCAAAAAATATCACAACTAAAAATCGACCTCGCCATTATAAAAATTTAAATCTAAAAACCGGTGTTCTCATAATAGAATTACTCCAACGGTTAGCACAGATATTTAATGAGCATTTTGCATCGGTGTCATCGCCGGCCGGGTGCAGCGGCGGCGCGCGCGCACCGCCAGGGCGCCCTATGAAACCCTACTTCAAAGTCGATATTCAAAAGCGATGTTACCGACCTCGAAATCCTGAATATTATAAAAAAATAAAAATAAAAAAGTTTTGGCGTGGATGAAATTCCTAGTACACTCATAAAATTATGTGCAACTGAGCTGATTACTCCACTTAACTTTCTAATCAATCAATCACTCAACCAAGGCGTGTTCCCAGAACTTCTTAAGATCTCAAAACTAAAGTCCGTTTTGAAGCCAGGTGCCCAGGTGTTAATGAGAATTATCCTTGTGATCATAAACCCATTGCACTAGCAGTCGTGGCAGTGGTACAAATAAAAAAAAATGAAAGTGAATGAAAAAAAATAACAGTGTTGTTGCAGAAATTGAAGAGGTTTTTTTTCTTGCTGCGATAAAGCATGTTTCCAGCTTTATCGCTATATGTCACGTGACCAGATTTGACGTTGGAAACGAGCGTCGAGCGATTCGCATTTGGCCGCGCCTTTAGGAAGCACTCGGACTTGTTTACAATGCGAAAAGACCTTAGATCACGTAGGCAAAATAAAAACCTGCTACTGTTACCAAAGTCGTATCTTGCAATGTTTAGAAATGGTCCCTATTACCGATGCATACAGCGAGCTAACAAAGTTCCGGAAGAGGTCACGTAAGACACGACAAATTATTTAAAGCAAACTTAAAAACCTCCTCATTAAGAAATGTTATTATAAAATTTACGACTTTTCCAATGACAAATTACGACATAAAAAATCATGCATTTAATGGATATTTTTATGTTCATTATTATTTTTCATTCGATATTGAAATGTTAAAATATAATATTTTTTAAATAATGGTAATTAATAATTAGTAATAGTAGTAAATTTGACATTTAAGATTAACAGAAATTGTATTGACATGAAATAATTCATCAAGATAAATTAATGTAAGTATGATTAATAATTATAAGTACTTCCTATTATGACTGACATTCTATACCCGAACAGGGTTTCCTGTACCGACCATCTGTATAACGACCATCTTTTAATGTTTTAGAAAGGTTTTAGACTTGAGATCCCGGGTTCGATTCCCGGCCGGGGCAAATATTTGTATGAATAATACGAATGCTTGTTCTCGGGTCTAATATGTATTTAAGTATTCATATTCATATTCAAATTCATGCACATGAATTCGAACGAATAAATGAATTTGAATATGAATATGAATACTTAAATACATATTAGACCCGAGAACAAGCATTCGTATTATTCATACAAATATTTGCCCCGGCCGGGAATCGAACCCGGGATCTCAAGTCTAAAACCTTTCTAAAGCATTCTAATTTTCTTTTGTATGAGTGCGGTGCTCCTTGCCGATGCGGGGCCCCTAGGCATTTGTCTACTCTGCCTTATAGCTTATCTTTGTACAGGTAAGTGTCTGTTAAGAATGTCGCTGTAAAATTTATTGTGAAAAGGTTCCACCGAGGATTTAATTTTCGCAATACTTTGCGCGTACGCCTAATGGAACTTTGAACGTTGCCTACGACACCAGGCAATCGTTTATCTCGATAATAATAAGATTAATAAGAGTTGGTCCTTATGAGTGCTGTTAGAAAATATATTATTCTGTACAAAAGATTTTTTGCTGTCTATCTTTTTTTGTTATGTTTATACTATTATAATATCACTTGTCGCCTGTAAATTTTATGAAATACTCGTACTAGCTGTTGCCCGCAGCTCCGTCCGCGTAGGATTTTTTAATCGCTATCCCGAGGAAACTATGTATTTTACCGGGATAAAAACCATCCTATGTTCTTCCCCGGGCCTCAAACTATCTGTATACCCAATTTGTCTAAATCGATTCAGTGGTTCAGACGTGAAGAAGTAGGTAACAAACAAACAGACTTAAAAACTTCCGCATTTATAAAATGCGATTAGGGGCCAGCTTTGTAAAAGCCGATTTTTAATAAGTTTGCTTATACTTAATGCTAATTTACTTTGCTTATCACAAGCACTTTCGCTTTGTATGACAGAAATTAAAGGCTACAAAAATGTAGGTGAAATTAGCAAGTAATGTCATTTGTATTCATCACACACTCCGTACGGGAGCTGAATATTTATTTACAAGTTATAATTTACAAATTAATTAAATAACGTTTAAGTAATTTAGGGGTGCTTTCGTAAATGTTGATACTTTGATAGCCAAAACCATAAGGCTTCGTTCAAACAGATATGTGAGAGAATGTGTTGCGAGGAAATGTGTTTTTCGTGAACCAATAGAAACACTTCATTTACCTAGCCTCGCTCCGCTCAGCTGTTTCTATCAGAGCCAGGTAAATGAAGCTTCTATTGGTTCATGAAAAACTTTACAGTTAACTAAACTATCTATCTAAGTATATAACTATCTGTGGGATCCTGTAATAGGGATGTTGACACCATTAAAAAATAATTCGAAGACACGACTTCTGTAAAAAACGCTTTATTTTAGCACTGAAAACCAGATTAATTTTCGATTAACTGCAAAATTAGATTTTTGTTGCTTTAAAACGAATAAATAGTTGGTTGATTGAGTGTGCGAACAAGTAACGTCATAAGTTGCTATTTCCATTCAAACTCTATGGGAGAATTGTGTTTTGACAGCTCATAAAAAGTACGTCAATGAGGGCTATCGTTTTTTGTCTCACTAGATGGCGCACTGTTGCGTGAGGTTTTTAAGTATGGCTTTCAAAGTCTGTTATTACGGGCGTGAAAACAAAGTTTAGATTAAAATCATATTTAATACACCTTAAAACCGTACCATAAAAATATCGAGCATGCCACAGTGTTGCATAGTCCCCGTTTTGTTCGGAAAAAAGGGAGGACAAAGGTTTCTGAAAGACAAAACTGTCTCAAAACACAGACAATCTCTGCCCCGGAACGCATATTTGCCATAATTAATTTCAGATATTGCAAAATATTCACAAAATTATTCTAATTATAAATAAACCCGTGTAGCTCACCCAAAAACTATGAGATTTGACATTTCGGAGACCTCACGCTACACTAGCGCCTCTAGCGGCGAATTCATTCGCGATAGCCCTCATTGATTGGTGGTAAATAATTTATTGAATCAGGCGTTACTTTGCGGAGGTCCATATCAATGAACTAAAATAATTTCCTTGCTCACCCGCGAGGTAAGGTAGTTTTGAAGGACGGTTAAAAAATTTATTAATAATTTGTGGGTAGTTTTGTTTCATAAAACGTATGTGGGTACTTGGGGAGTTACAGTGACAAGTTAAAACGGTGGTTGTGGTTCGTTAGTCTAACAACTGGTAGCATGGTGTACGGTTGTGTCACTCTGAAGATGATCTGGTTGAGTTCGAAACGCGTCAGTGTAGTGTGGTGGTGGTGATAGATGGGTTTGTGTGATTTGTGTGTGTTCTTACAGTGTGGAGGTAGGAACTGCATGAACACGCATATTTTGCATAAGCTTAGCTATCGTAAGGTCGCGGGTGAGCAAGGAAATTATTTTAGTTCATTGATTGGTGGTGTCAACATCCCTATTGGCTCTGTGTTGCTATTCCCACATTCCTCGCAACACATTCTCAAAGTCTCTTGGAAACGCTACCTTAGCTACCTGCGAGCTGAGTAAGCACTTCTCTGTTCATTGCGCGTGCCGCCGCAGGGCTCGTTCCTCAAAGCTTACCTACTAGTCTAATGTTATTAGTGTTTTGTCTCGTAAATTTAATGAGAAACCGAAACAAAACACAAATATTATTAGACTATGCTTCGAGAAACTGTGCCCAGGTAACTACTGCAGGGCTACTACGAAATTCGAAGATAGAAGTTCGCGTCGTTCGGTCCCTCTGACACTTAAAATTATACTATTTACCACGAGAGCGAGATGGACGGTAGGTACGACACGAACTTCGATTTTCGAACTTCGGAGTAGGCCCTCTGTGTGGCGAGCATCTCAGCCGCGCAATGAACAGCGAAAACAGAAAACACACTCGCACGTAGAGTAAGAATAGCGAGTCTTCAATCAGCGAACAGAACAGAACGAAATTTGAAGTTCGTGTCGTTCTGTTCCTCTCACTCTCGTATTAAATTGAATTAGCAGAAGCGGAACGGAAGGATACGAAGTTCGAATTTTGCACTTCATAGTACAGGGCCAGTAGTTCGAGTCATCTTTTCCCACTCCTACATACATGAAATTTCTGTAGGAACGCCGCTAAGTTAATAAAACGAGTTTGTTTTCACTAACCGGGCATCTCCAAGGTCAGGATCATTTTGGATAAGCAATTTTCCTATTGGTAAGTTTTACAACCGCGACGTTTCAACTTTCAAAACGGGATATCAGGAATATCACACTACCTTCACACTACTTTTTTGCAGGTGGTAGGACCTTATGCAAGGTCCGCCCGGATTGCTACCACCATCTTGCTCGCTAATCCTGCCGTGAAGCAGCAGTGCTTGCACTGTTGTGTTTCGGTGTGGAGAGTAAGACAGCCGGTGAAACAACTGGCACTTGAGGTATTCCATCTTAGGCCTCTAGGTTGGCAATGCATCTGCAATACCCTGGTGTTGCAGTGGTCTATGGGCGGTGGTGATCTCTTACCATCAGGAGACCCACTTGCTCGTTTGCCATCCAGTCGAATAAAATAAAATAAATAAAATACTAAAAGTATAATTGAACATTGAATTCCACGCCACCTAGTGTCCAGTAGCTATACTTAATAAGACAGTTGCTTGTACAAATGATAGTATGCCGCCATCTACTGGACTATAGATGTCGTTCTAATCTTTTGTTTCGAAAATACAAACTGAGACATGGATGCACAGAAAAACCAGAAAAAAAGGCCAGCACTGAGAATCGAACCTAGGTCCTCAGCAATCCGTGCTGCGTGCTATAACCCCTATACCACTGCTGGACAGGAATCTAGATACGATTTTTTCCTACGCATACATATCTCAGGTTGCTTATTTCTACTATGCTACTTAATCAGCAGCACTAGCGACATCTATGTTTCGTCGACAGACGTCACACTCTTTCGGAACCAACCGCTCACCCAGACAAGAGTGTCGCTACCAAGCAATCAAATTATGATTGTTTTTTTGGAGTCATTGTATTTTTTATTTCGACTCCAAATTTGTTACCTTTACGGGTATCTCGTGAAACCATATCGAAAACCATCGATCTAATCTTTTGTTACTAAAACTAGTGGAAATGATATGTCATGATGATGAAGACGTATTCTAATCATGGACGTACTACTTTAGGTATTACATCCATGATTCTAATATATACCATTTACTCTATGATGTGATGACGTACACGTGTCAGCATTTTCTCAAGAATTTTACACACACCGTAGGTTCAAGCAAAAGTATTTTCATTCAAATAAAATACATTTAATAAATTCCATAAAATTTATTGTTCCCAAAGTAGTTGTAACGGTACAATTTAAATACTTTAAATAAAAAAGATCCAACCAGAACGTTCAGTTTCTTATGTACCTAATTTATAAATCTAACCCCCATATATTAAAACAATAAATCATCGCAGGTAAATATTAGTACGTAATCAACCTGCTTTACCGTGATATATAATAATATCTTAACACAACTTAACTAATCCTGTCTAGGTATTCAGAGATAAACGCTTTCAGCGGATAAAATAGTATATTCAAGGTATTTGTAATAATTCTACCTATTTTTTGGCATAAAAAAACTTAATCTAACAATAAGGCACCAGGTATGTATTTTGTTAGTAGAGTTGCATAGTAGTACAAAGAATATACAATAGAAAATGCACCCATTTTGACGATTGACACGTTTATAAGAAGTCAGTTAGATAAAAACACAGTTTATACCTAGTACGATGGTCTGTTGTGGTGTTCGACAGCAAGAAAAACTAGGTACAGCCTCTTGTGCTGGTCGTCTTAAATGACAACGAGTCGCATTCACTTGCGAACAGAATTAGGTCCATCGTCAAAACACATGCAAACGTGGCTACGAAGCCAGAGATCACGGGTTCAAATCCTCTAGAAACAGCCGCTTGTATAATAAAAACAAAATGTTGCACCTGAACCACAAATGACATATGTGGATGACCTAAATTAAAGTAATTCCTACGCAGACTGTCCTGAATGTATCATGTGACAAACAGTCAAACAAGCCGCTTTGTATCGATGTTTTAGGGTCTGTAATTTGACCTCGACCATGGTAGCTTCACCAATAAAATAAGTCTTTAGACTCTGCGCTAGAAACCAACACGGCTAAGTAGTACTTGGTGGAACAGATCTAAAGATGGCAGCACTATTCCATGCAAGTTCAATGGTATAATAGGGATGTTGACACCATTAAAAAATAATTCGAAGACACGACTCCAGTAAAAAAACGCTTTATTTTAGCCCTGAAAACCAGATTAATTTTCGATTAACTGCAAAATTAGATTTTTTGTCGCTTTAAAACAAATAAATAGTTAGTCGATTGAGTGTGCGAACAAGTGACGTCATACGTTGCTATTTCCATTCAAACTCTATGGGAGAATTGTGTTTTGACAGCTCATAAAAAGTTCGTCAATTGATTGGTGGTGTCAACATCCCTATTTGTCATGTCGAACTTCAGCGTGTTATAGCCATAGACATCTGGACAACGATAGGAGCGTAATCCGGACTCCACAACGTATAGCGTCTAATCAGAGACCAACGTCTACGCTTGTGTCGTCTTGCTCGTCTCTTGATGTTAAAAAAACGAGAAATTAGAGGTGCACGACTTCAAGAATTGTATCTAATTTACTAGTGTCATCGCACTGTGTGTAGTTGTCGTCAGACTTTTCAAGTTTCGCGACATTTTCTACGGGACTGACGACAGGCAGTTGCCCTGTAAAGTGCTGTGAGATGTGCTGGCGAAGTTCGGTGATCAGTCTGAAACCTTCAGGGCATTGGAGGCATCTGGAATGAGAGATTTTTTAGTGTTGACTTTTGAAAGCCGGCCAAGTGCGAGTCGGACTCGCGCACGACGGGTTCCGTACCATTATCTATACAACATTAGAAATTAGCAAAAAAAACGGCAAAAAAATCACATTTGTTGTATGGGAGCTCGTCTTAAATATTTATTTTAATTTAATTTATTTTAATTATTTCTTTTTAAAGTGAATATACAACTAAATATTCTGTAAATATTTCAAGCGTCTACCTGTTACCGTTATTAACACCGAGCAATAAACGTTTGTTGTATGGGATAGTGGGAGCCCCGTTAAATATTTAATTTATTCTGTTTTTAGTATGTGTTATTATAGCCGCAACAGAAATACATCTGTGAAATTTTTTACTGTCTAGCTATCACGGTTCACGAGATACAGCCTAGTGACAGACAGACGGACAGCGAAGTCTTAGTAATAGGGTCCCGTTTTTAACTTTTGCTAGCTAATCATAATCGACATTGAATCACATGTGAAAATAACACCCAAAAGTGGTACAATTAAAACTGCATTTACAATTCAATGTTTGGTGGCGCCATCTTTTGTTGGGTAGTTGAATTACTACATATAGTAGTATTTGTATATTAATAGATTATTATATAGTAATAGATGGGACTGCTGTGCACCGTATGATAGGAATTTGTCAATGTTTACTGCAAAATGAAATGAAAGAATTTTTTATTTGCCAACATACAAAAATATAAACGTAATTATTGCCACACAGACTATCCTTATACTACCACACAGACTATCCTTATACTACCACACAGACACAACTAGCATCATTGGTTTCATTTTTAGCCGTCGCGAGCGCTGTGATCGTTTCAGCTCCACCTACCAGCTTTGCACGATGGCAATAAGTACAATCTAATTCTTACTTGTACGGCTTGTCCCCGAGATGCGAGCGGCGATGCTTGGCGAGGTCGTTGCTCTGCGTGAATGCGCGGGCGCACAGCGAACAGCGGTAGGGCTTCTCGCCTGTGTGGATGCGGTAGTGACGCTTCAGGTGGTCCCTGCTTGTGAACCTGTGAAGTAAACAATGTAAGCTATCAAGATGTTTTTATAGGTCATCTTCTTTAGTTTTTTACCTATAGGTAGTGGTCAATGAGGTTTTTGGGACAGGCCAGTTGGCGCTATTATCGTGAGATCCACAGATATAGATTACACTAGATAACGCAAACACCTCAATCTGTATGAAAACCAACCGTGTCACTTTTTTATATCTACTGTGACGTCTCAAGAGCGAATTAGCGATGTGGATTCACCGATGTCCGCGCAAAATCGATTCAAATGCGCCGCCCGCCCGCGCCGTGGGGCTCGAGTCAGTCACTAGTCATTATTAGTCAGTTAGCGGTCAGTCTTTGTATGGGGCCAACCCCGAAGTTTGGTCGGGGTTCGGACACGCGAAGTAGATGCATTTGCGTAATCTAGTGTTATCTATATCTGTGGTGAGATCTGTTTGACCTGACAAGTATGATACGATTATTTGCGTCACATTGTGATTGGTTAAATAACGAAATGTGTCAATAAGCAAGACTGTAATGTCAAACCGACCTCTCGATACTAACGCCATCTAGCGAAATTTCGCTTGTTACCTTCATTCATTACAGAATTTAAAAACAAATGGATTATCAATGAGATACGTTAGTCTTTCTTTTTATAGCATAAAATAACTGCGGGAAGTGACTTATTTTGCATTTTTGTATTATACACAGCCTGTGTCCCACGGCTATATGCCACATCGTAGGAAATTATCTTAAATATATTGTAGTTAGAAAATTTTACTGAAAGTAAACTTCATTTTGATTTTGTAAACAAGTTTAACTGCATTTAAAGTTTTTTAGATAATCCCCTGTCTGAACTAGGAATCGAACCCGCCAAATGGTAAGAATAGAATTTTTTTTTCAAACAACTTAATTTTTTTCAAATAAAAATACGACCGTGTAAATTTACGTTTATAACTTCAGGAATCTTAATCTGGATGTTTTTTAACCATTTGGTGGAAACTGGTACTTATAACATTCCCTCTAGTTTTTTATTCTACGATTTAATTATTCCAAAAGGAAATAGTGCAAATTACTTCATAGGGCAGACGTCGCAGTGGTGCGGCTTCACGCCTCGATGGTTGAGCGTGTGTTTCTGCAGCGAGCTGCCTTTGGTGAACGTCGCGCCGCACTGTTCGCATGCGTGCGAGCGCTCACCGGTGTGCGTCGTGCCGTGGGACTTTAGCTCGCCTGGAACCAGGTAAAGCGTAAACCACACAAAGAACAGCAGCCCTCAAATAAAAACCGGCCAAGAGCGTGTCGTACACGCCCAGGATAGGGTTCCGTAGCCATTACGAAAAAATCAGAGGATTTTCGAAGGATTTCGTATTGTGTACTGAATCTTCCAAGTTTAGGTATATTTTATACCTTAGGCTGCTATTTACTCTTAAACTACTAAAATTCTTAAGCAATCTTAGCCGCTATAATTTTCCTTGTAAATTCGGTATAATACTTACTACCATGCTGAATTTTTTCAAATTTTTCCACCCAACAGTTTAGATTTTAGAGGAGGGGGGGGGACGCTCGATTTCAATGAAAATTTGCACTTTAAAGTTGAATATTTCGCAAACAGATCACTGAATAGAAGTCTTAGCAACCCCCCAATGGTTTTAAAAGACCTATCCAATGATACCCTACAATATAGGGTTAGTAGAGAAAAAAAATCACCCCCACTTTACGTCTATGGGAGGTACCCTAAAAACTTTTTTTTATTGTACCACTTTGTCGGCGTGAGTGATATCGTATATTCATGTCAAATTACAGCTTTCTAGTACTAACGGTCTCTGAGCTTACCGGCGGACAGACAGAAGGACAGACATGGCGAAACTATAAGGGTTCTTAGTTGACTACGGAACCCTAAGAAGGTTGTGGTCACAGCCACCAGAAAATCGGCCAAGTGCGAATTGGAGTATGAACGCAATCATGAACAATCATGACTACTGATGTGCTATAGGAAACTCTCCAAAATTGCGGATATTTTCGCAGATGACAATTTCGGAAACTTCTCACAATTTTGTACGGGCATTGAAACTCCGTTTCTTAAATTTAAATTTCCTATATTTCTTGTGAAAATTTGCAGAAATTACAGAGAACTTTTCGAACTTTTTGGAAACTTTCCGCTGCTTGCACATCTATAATCATGATTCATACATGAACGACTTTTCATTTGACTTTATTTCCTTTTTTATCATCACCTGTAAAAATGTGTTGTCACCACTCTATTAGGGTTGTAGTCATGCCCATCGTCACAATCACGTATGTTGTATGGGAGCTCCCCCCTCCCTTAAATATTTATTTTATTCTGTTTTTAGTATTCGTTGTTATGGCGGCCACAGTAATACATAATCAGTGAAAATTTAAAGTGTCTAACTATTACGGTTCAAGAGATAGAGCCCTGTGACAGACGGACGGACAGACAGACAGGCAGACAGACAGCGGAGTCTCTGTAATAGGGCTCTGTTGGCACCCTTGGGGTATGGAACCCTAAAAAGAGTAATGAAACAGGGGGTTAATATTGTAAAGACTGAGAAAATAGATTTTAGGATAAAAGAGAAAAGGATAGTTT
This sequence comes from Choristoneura fumiferana, assembly GCF_025370935.1. Classification (NCBI taxonomy): domain Eukaryota; kingdom Metazoa; phylum Arthropoda; class Insecta; order Lepidoptera; family Tortricidae; genus Choristoneura; species Choristoneura fumiferana. Next base: position 4,795,336 of record NC_133478.1, read on the forward strand.
ATTAAAATTACCTTTGCTGACAAATCTCTTTGGACACAGAGTGCAAGCAAACGTCTTCACTCCAAGATGCCTTCTCATGTGCTGGTTCAGATTGTTACTGGAATCAAAGCTCTTCCCACAAGTGGGACATAAATACGATTTCTCCTTCGTATGTATTTTAATATGCGTATTTAAAGAAGATACATGAGAAAATGTCTTTGAACAAATGGGACAAACATGACTCTTCACTCCAGCATGTTTGTTCACATGCTCTTTGAAAATAATATCTGAGGTAAACGACTTCGGACAAAGAGAACATTTATACGGTCTATTATTCTCATGACAGAGCTCATGCCGTTTCAGATGACTTATTTTCTTGAAGACTTTATCACATATACCGCAACTTAGGACACGGTCTTTGGAACTATGTTTCCGCATATGACCTGCCAAAGATTGTGATGATTTAAACACAGAGTTACAGATGTTGCATTCGTAATTTTGATTCTCATTTTGGTTTTCATTTTGATTCTCTGTCTCTTGTTGGTTGTGCTGTACCAAGTGTTGGACATATTTCGTATGGTGTTTAAATGTTTCTGGACACAATGAGCATTCATGTGGACCTTTTTCATGTATGCGTTTATGCCTCTCTAGTTTCGATGGCTTCGTGAATTGTTTGTTACATTTATCGCATTTATGTACCGGTTTTACTTTATGCGTTTTTCTGTGTGTCTGTAAGTCCGATAGTGCAGTAAAAACTTCAAAACAATTAGTGCAGACAAACGGGTAGTCATCGGTTTCCTGTTCTTCCTTCAACTCCATTTTAACTTCACAATATTGGTCTATTCCATTATCGTCACAGTCTATTTTATTATCATCATAAAGTTTATCTTTGTCTTCAAGTTTGATATTGATCATGTTCTTTTCTATTTGTCTTGTATGAAGCTTGAAGTCAATGGCTTCAACTTGTTTTTTGAATTTATAGAACTTTTGTAAGCAGTTGAAACAGCTATCACAAATTGATTTTGGTAAGGAGTCCTCAAAGCTGATCTGAAATAAAAGAAAAGTTTTTTTTCATTAAAGTCCTGTTAAAGATTAAAAAATTTTAGGTAAAAATTTCATTTCATTTTTAAATACAAGCTTTTTACCTAAACTACATTTGCATACCAAATTTCAAGTCAATGCCATTAACCGTTGAAGTGTTCCGTCCTGCGGAGACAATCCTGGCCAGACTACCAGGATGTCATTACCAGATTATTGTATTGTCACACAATCTACATAAGTATACCAAATTTCAAGTCAATCCAACTACTGAAACTTGGTCGAATTTAACTTGCAAGATTTGATTACAGACAGACAGACAAACAGACATACAACAGGACAGGTGAGTTGATAATTGTAAAACCACAACATTCTCTATGCTGGTTGCTCTTTAATGATATTTAGAATTATTTTATTTCAATTTTGTCATACTCAGTGTGCAAAATTCTATGAATCACTTGGGAGCCCTCACCATAAATAAATAAGTTTACTCCCTTATGACACAAATAACTATTTTTACCCAGGAAACTAACCTGTATCAAATCAAATCAAATTATGGCTCATGCAGCTGTGTGGGAAAACCATTTAAAAAATTGCAAGATGAATGAATGTGCAATCATTCTCTAATTTTGGCCAAGTCTGTACTTATACTAAGAAGTACAGTCCGACTGATAAGTGCTGTACCACTTAAAATTCCAATAAGAAGTGTCTATTAACTTGAAAGATAAACTTTAGCAACATATCTCATTGGAAGTTGTTACAAATTGAAGTTATTTATTTGACTTGAGGTATCCCATCTTGGGCCTCTAGGTTGGCAACGCATCTGCAATACCCCTGGTGTTGCAGATGTTTATTGGCGGTGGTGATCTCTTACCATCAGGAGAGCCACTTGCTCGTTTGCCATCCAGTCGTATAAAAAAAAAAAAAAAAAAAAAAACAACATTATGGTCAATATGGAAATGACAATGAAGATGTCATCTGTAACAATTTTAATTATGGCGGCAGCTATGTTTTAGAAGAGCTGATGTAATCAAATTTGGCATTGTCATGAAAATAGAAGCATATGGTGTTAGATAGAGTGAGTGCCATCCACAGAGTTGTAACCTGTTATACCCATTAGAATTATTAGAACATACGCAATAAGTTTAAGGACCTATATCACGCCATTTTGACTTTATTCTGGAAACAATTAGTAAAATTGCTTTGACTGTCTTTTTCAAAATATGTATATGGTGGGCCTCAAAAGGGTAATGGATGTTACCAAGCGGTTTGCTTTTAGTAGGTTCATACTTTGTATCCAGCCTCTTCAATGTCTAACGCCCAAGTGCTCGTGATGATATTACTATCTCTTTCTACCCTTATCTTATACCATTTAACAAAAGGAAACCGAGGAAGCGATTGTGATTCCGAGTGTTAGACTGTGTAGCCATATTGTCTAATGCTCTGGTACTCACAATCGCATTTACAATCTCTTTATCCTCTACTCACTGTGACAGAAAGAAGTGATGTAAACGATCATGATTCCGATTCCGAGTGCAATAGAAAAGAAGGCCACTGTTCTACACTTGTCTTCTTCAAACGTGGACACCATTGCGCAAATAAAGCAAGATTGTATTGTTTCCTGATGCCGACAGTTAAGGATATACCACATTATGTTATTATAAAACAATTGCTCACCTTAATCGCGGTACATGATGTTATCATTTCCACGACGCTCAGAGAATTAATAGGCGTATAAATATCAATCATTTCATGGGACGAAATGTTCATGCAGGTTCGACAACATTGGTTTTTCGTTTGTGTTTCGGTAGCCATAGTAAAGAATCAATTACTTTAATAATTATGATACACTAACTAATGGATGAAAAATTATTTTAGATACTTCCTAAATTGAATATTATTGAAAAGGACTGACTTCGAGATGTTTTCATTGCGATGCAAGCAAGATACAAGAAAATAGAGCGAGCATACTGTACTGTCACTGTCAGCTGTCACTGTACTTGCTGGTACTAGGCTGGTACTTGTACTTGTGCGTCTGCGGGGCTACTCCGAAATTCGGGAAATCGAAATTTTATCGCTGAAAGATTTATCGCTCGAATCGAGCGACGATATATTCTGTGGACGAGTGACTGCATGTGGCCCCGCCTTTATACAAGAGTGAGAGGGACGGTACGAAACGAACTTCTGTGGTAGGGCTACTACGAAATTTGAAAATTATTGATTATTATTATTATTCGTACTTTACGTATTATTAAATACATAAAGGCGCGGCCACATGCAAATCGCTCGACGCTTGTTGCCAGTGTCAAATCTGGTCATGTGACATATAGCGTTAAGGCTGAAAATGTTGAACTTTATCGCTGGAAAAAAAGAAAACTTCTTGAATTTTGGCTCAAACACTGTTTTATTTTTCATTTGCTACAATTTCTTTTATTTATTTTGTACCACTGCCACGATTGCTACTAAATGAGATAAGGAAATCAGCTTCCAAGACCAAGATCATTCCTGCAAATCTTGTCGCTGGTGCTCGACGTGGCGATTTGACGCTACTTTTTTGAGTCGCGGGAATTTCAAAATCACATTCAAAATGAGCTCACGTGACCAGATTTATCGCTGCAAACGAGCGACTGCATGTAGCCGCACCCTAAGTGTCAGCGGGACGGTACGATACGAAAGTGGATACGAACTTCGATTTTCGATTGAAATTTCATAGTAGCCCTCCAAGTGGGTGTAATTTCTGTCATTGTATATCACCTTTTTTTTGGAGATTTGTTCAAATATTTTTTGCATATTCGTAAGAAAAAGCCTAGCAGTGAGAACTAGCAGCAGAAGTCTTTTTTGAAACACACTATTCTAGTTTAATTTCATAGTAATTTTTTGGAAACGTAATTTTTAGGGAGGATTTTGTTTTTTGAGTGGCAACTTTAGCACAGCTGAGCTTAATGTTGCCAAGCAAATAACTTGGTCGCTAGAATTTTGATTTTACGAGATACTAGACTAGCGAGGCTACTACGAAATTCGAAAATCGAAGTTCGTGTCGCTCCGTCCCTCTGACACATACAATTTAATACGAGAGTGAGAGCGGTACGATACAAACTTTGATTTTCGAATTGCGGAGTAGGCCGTTAGGTCATATTTTACTCAAAGAACTTAGTCTGCGAATAATTCATTTATTCTTAATACTTACAAACTAAAATATCTCCATACCAAATTTTATCAAAATGGGATGAGTGATTAAATGTATGTTTTTTGTAGTTATGGAGTCAGTTCATTCTCTTCATATTTTTCATTTTATGTAAGTAAGTATTTTGTAAGTTTAGGACAGTTTTATGTATTAGTCATATGTAAGTAAGTGCATGTTAATTTATTTGATTTACAAGTTCTTAAGTAACATTATAAATGTTGATGTGAATTTGTTTGTTTGTTCTGAAATTTGATAGATAGTTTGAAACCCTGAGAAAGACATACAATAGTTAGACTGAGAAAACTTTTTACCTGACGAAGAAAATCATAGTTACACTACAAAAATTTACTTATGATGACGACATTACTTTTTGGCCCTTTTCTAAAGCAATTAATTTTATTTTTGGTCTAAAATTTTTTATTGGCTTGGCAGCATTTTCTTGTGGTTGTCAATGTCAGGATTGGACGGCTGCTAATGTCAGCTATCTGTCTGTCAATCTGTCACTGTCACTCATTTACATTGCTTACCTCGTTTTGTAAAGTTCAAACAGTGTTAAGTAACCATTGAGAAAAATACGAAAATAAATTATATCACGAACGTTTCTGACCGTCACTCATTTTGTTTAGTTGCTAGTATTAGTATTGTGGAAGTTGTGAAAACGTTATTATTCGGTAAGTGTACAATGTTTTTTTTGTAGAAATATATCCGTATTTGTTTTGCCCCATTCTCGGTACGGTACTTGCTGTCGAGTTGAGTTTTATTTTATTTTCATGGAGCGTGACATTCAGACCGCTTCGTAGGTTTTTACTAGTGCTTACAAAAATACATTCACATTTTTATTGTTGCGTTACTACATTTTATTTAGTGAAGACATTTTTTTGTTTATTTTTAACCTGTAGTTTTTGTTAAGTTGCTGTAAGAAATAATTAATTTCGCAGGTTTTTAATTTAGGAAAAATGGTGTGGAATTCCACATTTCATATTTTTTTTGTAAACCTTGTAGGTATCTGCTAAATTCAAAATGCTGGTATTCTTATTTTAACGGTTAAAATGTATAAATTGACCAAAGTATCCGAAACGAAATTGATCTTTGCACAGGAGAATTAGATAGTTTTTGTTATTTATTTTATATAAATTTAGCCAGGTTTAAAAAAAAGTACTTAAATTGGGGCGTCATGTTCTTAGTAACTGCCACATTTTTTAATTAACATGCTCGAATACGGCAACAATTTTGTATTGTTTTTTTTATCTCTCTTTCTGTTTTTTAGACTTCTCTTTGTTAGCATCTAAGGCAAAGGCACATTCAAATAAATAACTTACTTTGTTGACTAATCATCCCTTTTTTTCCTACTTTGATGTGGCTTTTTTATTTCCGTATCCCTTTACAGGAATAGCAACTGATTTTCTTTGTAAAAATGTTTTTCTTCATCGTTCATGGTTTTTTTAACTTACTAAATCAACCTGATGCTGGCTCAATCCATATAAATAAAAAAAAATAACAGTATGGGTGAATATCATTGTTGATAGTTCAAACCCGCATATGAGCAGTTTGTTAATACCGCATAAGTGTTTTTTTACAATTGTTCAGGAAGATGAAAAAACTTTGTATTTTGCCCATTTTTACAAATTTAACCATCTAAACTTTGTACCATATTTGCTATGACGTCTTTTATATTATATGTATGTGACTTTACTCAAAATAGGTTAAGATTCTGAGAAAAGTCACGCGGTTTTGTACCATGAAATAGCCACAAAAATTGAAGTAAAGTGGTAGATATGCGGAGTTGAAATAAGACACGTCAATGTAATTTTTTCGTTTATTTGTACAAAATTTGCATAAAAATCTTCTCAAAACTTCTATAAAACCAGTCATTGCAACTTCCAAATCAAGATTAAGGTGTATTATAAATTCTTGCAATTAAGTATATAAATACTCAAAAATAGTTAAATACACAGAAACATCCACTATTAAGGACAAACCACTAATGAAATTACAGTAATCCAAAACCGCGTAAATGCGCACTTCAATTGTAGTTTCGCAATATTAAAACCGCGTAATTACAGTACTAATCAGTTAAAATCCTTAGTTTTTTAAAATAAAAGCAATTCACAAAATAATATAATCATTAGAACAGTAATAAATAATGACATTATAACAAGATTAACGTACTGACGAGACTGCTATCCAATCCAAAAAATATATTTTTTCTGGAACCACCCACTGACCGTGTCATTTTTCTAACGATAATGAGTAAATACGCGGATTTGCAACCAACTTCATGCGACCAACGGATACGCGGTACTGTTTCACCGATGTTTTGACGGTGTCTGATTGGCTAACTTAGATCGTGTGAACACTAGCTGCAGCGAATCCGTGCTCGCTACCTGTCGGCGCGAAATCTCAATCTTTGCCACTTTTGCACATACGCGGTATTTACAAACAGCTCATACGCGGGTTTGAACTATCAACGACGATATTATGTCGTATGTACAAGATAACTAGTAAACTTTCAATGCCGCAGCAAAAGTACTAAGTGCTTAGTAGATCAAGGTTTCTATCTTGTTTTATGCTGTACTTTGATTATATTATTATTTTTTTTTTATTGCTAACAATATCTCTCATAGCTTTCAAAAGCTTTCAATTGATACCCATTTTGTTATAACACAAAATATGGATTTTAATCCCCCGCGATATTTTTTTCGCGAGCGCTAACCCCGTCTTTCCGACAGTTAGGGGGCGTTCAAGTAATATGTAACTCAATTTTTGGACATTTTTGGCCTCCCCCCTCCAATGTAACGCGCCGTAACATTTTTCTGTTCCCCCTCATATTTTTTTTACATTTCTTTAGCCATTTTCCGAATTAATTTGGCATTTTTTGGCACAGTCACACTCGATTTGGCCAAAAATTTACTTATCAGGCAGGTAGTGTCTATCAATGAAGTGAAAGTTATCGGAAATCAAGAAAACAGTGTGTATTAGTAAATTAGTACGTACATAAGCGGTGTATTATATGTATATAGACTAGACACTTATGCATCTGAGAATTTAGACTCCAGTTTAGTGCCAAGGTTTGAACATGCGTGTATAAAAATATACCGCATAACGCAATTTGCCATTTGTCTCTCTAAATATAACTATAAACGAGAGACTGAACTGGACTACGAAACACGACACATGGTAAGCTTAATTGTTTCTTTCATTCTTTTATTTGATTTTAATATACTTAAAGATAGTAAAAAGTTTTTGTTAGAAAAACATTTTTTAATGCAAGCCTTTCTGATGATTGTGCTTGCATTGTCATTCAATCTACATACTCCGGGATGGAGTTGGATTAAATTCTACTTCAAGATTTGACCCAGAACTACACGGTAAGTTAATCCCCGAATCTTGATGTTTTGTCAAATGTGTTGTTTCTTTATTTTTGTACAAAAAAATTGGCTACATAAAGATTATTTTTCAACAACTAATGGTTTTCCCGCCACACCTACGAATGCTCTCCACGTTGCGGTTTAGTCGTGTAATTGAATTTATAGTTAGGTACTTATTATTATATTTTTCCTGTAGCCTTTGGACATACCATTCATCTTTTCCACAGACCTAACTCCTAACCAACAACGATATTATAATAAAGTTGAGTGCCATTTCAATACCATCAATCTAATCCGCAAACATCCATTCACTAAAAGGCCTCGTCATTTTGCCTGTACTTGTTCAGCAATGTCGGATCTATAGGTTTTTGATGTGTTGGGCAGATAAAAATGTTTACAACCGAAATTGATCGTCGTCATAGCAGCTGTAGAACGTCCACTGTTGGACATATAATAAGCCTCTCCATAAACCTACAGTTGCTTCAGTACAACCGACGTAAAAGGTACTTTTACCTACCATAATCGACGTATGATGTACCTACTGCTGCTCTTTGTTCTTGTCTGCCTTCAGTAGGATTTAAACCTGAATTGTGCAAGGGAATCTAGTGGACCAAAGTTATCTGTGTTGTGGAGCATGCGAGGACAAAACTCTTACCAAAATACTCGATTTTTCCTAGCACAAGTCTACTGGAAAGGTAGTGCTCATTAGCAGTCGTCATAAAATGCTACCAAAACTAGAGTTCAAAAAATAAGAACCTTTTAACATCGCGTTTTTCAAACACGCCGTCGACGCGCATTTTTCTTTTAATAGAGCAAAAAAACGCTGTGTGTAAAGGCCTAAAGGGCCATGTGAAATGCTTCTGCAAGGCTCATGCATGGTAAATAAACATCAAGTTTAATTTCGCAAATGAATTCCAAAACCCACGACCCTCTGCTTGAGGGGCACCTTGACAAGTTCGTGTGTGACACTCAGTAGAACCCTGTCGCAGGGAGCCTCTGCTGCCTTATCAGGTTTTTTTTGATAAGCGCGGTAAATTCTGGCTGTAACAGAGTTCTATCGAGTGTCAGGCACGAGCTTGTCAAGGTATAGCCGGTTACCACGGCTTTATTCATAAAATGCATAATCCCCTTCAGACAGCAATGCTCCATAAACGCTTACACAAGGAGTTAACCCTCCCTGCCATTGAACCTTAGATAAGTTAGAGGTCGTCGTGACCCGCTTCTGTCAGTCCAAGAATTTTCAGTAGCACGTCGACCGTGGCCGAGAGAGCACGTGTTTACGTTCCCTGTCCTAATCGCCGCAAGGTATGTTTATCGCCGTTTTATTGCCCTGATTTAGATAGTTTCCAGTTGTAATTTTATCAGTTGAAATGGGTTAAAAAATTGGGAATTGTATGAAGAAAATTTGTGCTAAAAAGTGCCGAAACCAGTCTTCGAGGCTTGTTTGGATTAAAAATAAAAGGTTATCGTTACGTGTTCTCTAAGTTCTGTATGTTCTGGATTTTACGTTTTCTGCAGTTGTCACGTGTCTACTAAAATTATTAGGGTTCAGGCGCAGATCCAGGATTCGGTTTAGGGAGGGGGCAATTTTCACCCATTTCACCTGAATTATCTTCTAAAAACGTGAAAAATTAAAAAATGGTCATTTCCGTTTCTCTTAAGTAATATGGTCGTAAGTCAAGGGGGACAATCGTACCCCCTCCCCCCCCGGATCCGCGCCTGTTACTGTCTAACATTTTCTCGGTCTATATTAAAAACAAAACACAATAAGGCGGTTCGAAAATTCTAATACGAAACCTAGACAGACCGATCCCCAGTAAATAAATAAAATATCCTTAATAATAAAATAATATAATAAAATGTCCTTGATTAATCTCATTATGTAACGAAACGAACTGTAATGTGACTTTCAACTAATTATCGCACTTACTATGTCATAATTATGAGATATATGGGGTGATTCGTCATTCAATCTGTAGGTACTGTGTCCTCTATTTTATGTTCCATTTTTTTTTCTGCTGCTGTGCAATGGCTTCCTTCCCGTCTTTCTTTATAAATATAAATCCTTTAGTACCTATTTACCTTGCTGATGCCAACTTGGGCATCAAATGCACCCGAAGCATCCAAGAACCGGTATAATTCTCAACTCTTTTTTTTATCGGATAATTTTAGCTAACAAAAACAAATGTAATTGTGGTGATTTGAAGGTCGTACAGTATTTCGAAGGAACTTTAGATGCGTTTATGTTTATTTTTCTGACTTTGTTTCACCATCCATAGATTAAATTTATGTGTCGGATAAATTTGATGCCCTCTCTGTTTGTTTTGTTCGAATAGACGGAGACGGCATCACATTTATCCGTCAAATAAAACGAATCAATGGATGGTGAAACAGCCCCGAAAGGTTTTTTACGTAAGTAACCAGTAGAAGACTGTCGCCAGAAAGGTTGTTTAATCAGAAATTACTATTTTTAAAAATTTAACTCGCGCGGTTTGCGTATTTGCCACAGACAGACGCGTAGTAATAATTTAGTTAGTTGTTTCTTTTTTCGTACTTTTGTTTTTCAAGTTACTGGCCACATGAAAAAGAGGTTACCATATGATAGAACAAAAGGTAACAATAGATCAGACTTGATAGTCAACCAAGGGGCTGCATGGTAGACATTTAGTATTCGTATCTTTCACTTATCTTCCTAAATAAATAAAGCTATATAGCAAAGTCCAAAGTCTTAGATACTGTCACGGATGCGAGGCATGATCGTAGTTCAATATAGTCTCCTTTGTTACGAAACAGTGGGCAACTTGACACCTTTATCAATAAAATAGTTTAAGGAACAACACAATCTTTGAACCGCGTATAATGGCATTTGATCATACGTTTACCTAGTTATGGCATGTCAGGCATATTACACACATATTACACGCTTTCAAGCGGTATTTGTTAGTAATGCTTTTGCTCGCGACTTCGTCTGTATCCCGCCGGAATTTTGCGCTTTAGGTACGGGTTAAATTGTCGAAAGCCTTGTTACCCAAAGATAGTGTAGGTAGAACCCCTTTAAAAACATTAAAAAATATTTTTTGATAATTTTTTTGGCTTTGGATCAAAGATACAGTAGCTTATACAGTAGGGCCTCGGTAATCCGGAGAGGCAAAAACAAACCCTTTCCGAATCATCGAGGCGTCCGGATTATAGTATGTAATTGACACTGACGTACTACACGAAAGGCGATTAACAAAAGACTGACGACGCATTGGCTCATGGCAGTCCGCACCTACACCCGCCCGCCTCTTCCCGCGAAGCCCATTGCCCGGCCGGATTACAGCGATCACCGAACAAGCGGGAGTCCGGATTACCGAGGCCCTACTGTAATCTTAAAATTTTAATTTGAAAGTTGTAGCTCCAACCATTGGGCTCTACAGCTGTGTGACAGACGAACAGATGGACACGTAACTGACAGCAATAGGGATCCGTTTGTACCTTTCGGGTACGGAACCCTGAAAATACATAGTAATTTCCTTCAACTATTCGTTTTGCGACTCAAATGATAATAAATAAGAATCGTCTTTACTTGAGTTGACCTTGAGTATTTGTCAAAACACCAAGAGACAATGTTTATATTAAACTCATTTTTGCCTGAAATTCGTCCATTTATAAAAACCATCCCAAGGTCTCAAACTATCTCCATAACAAATTTCATCTGAATCGATTCAGCGGTTAAGCAACAGACTGACGGTCAGTTTCTTTCGCATTTATAATATTAGTATGGATAATCTACACATCCACTTGAAGTTATACGTTTGTGAACACCATAAATGATAAAGCTTCAAGAATTATAGATTAGATTATTTGGATAAAGCCACCCGTAGCGTAGTGTAGAGTGCAGTTTAAGTAGTAAAAGTATGCATACTAGTTGTTGCCCACTACTACGTCTGTACAGTCAGCTGCATTGATATCTGCCACAGCGGAGCGTGCAAAAATATCGGACACATCCTACCGGCCCTAGAAATAGAGTCGTAATTGAGATTGGTTTTGGAGTCTTTTTGTATTTTTTATATTTCAACTCCAAATTGTGTTACTTTTACGGTCATCCCGTAAAACCTATATCGAAAATACAAACTGAAACATAGATGCACAGAAAAACCAGAAACACACAGCATAGATGTCGCTAGTGTCGCTGCTTAAGTGACTAAATAAGAAACAAACAAGCTGAGATATGTGGTGCATAGGAGAAATTCGTGTCTGTACCCCTGTCCAGTGGTGGTGTAGCGGTATAGCACGTGGCACGGAATGCCGAGGACCTGGGTTCGATTCCCAGCGCTGTTCTACTTTTCTGGTTTTTCTATGCATCTATGTTTCAGTTTGTATTTTCGAAATAGAGTCGTATCAGATATTTATGCACACTTGGTTGTGTCAGATATCGGTGCTGGTTACTGTACAACGTGGGAACTACACTTTTTTGGGGTCAGAGTAGCCTATGGTAATCAGGTTGTAGTTTATTAATTAGTGAATTAATAGAATTTCTAATCTAATACTTAGTTCAGTACTTCCAGAAATTGTGTTACTTTAATCGTCAGCTGAACAGTTTGTTTTTGTATTATATTTTCAAAAATATCTCACGAGAGCTTAAGTAAACTACAAGTACTACTACACCAAGTATTTAAGTTCTACTTGAAACTCGGTACAACCCTGTCGCAGGGAGCCTCTGCTGCCTTTAAGATTATTTTTGAAGTGCAGCAAATGCTGACTATAACAGGGTTCTACCGAACACATACGAACTTGTCAACGTATATACCTAGTATAGTTACAATTCGGTCACGGTATGTATTGTATTTCATTGCACAAGTTTCTTTACATGCCGCAATGTTTTTTTTTTATACAAACAACTGAGATGTAAAACGGCGGAATTACGTAAATAAACTTACGAATTTTATCAGTGACCGATACCGGTTATGTTAGATAATAATGCCACGTTGATTGTGCTGCGCTTGAGTCTTTAGCTTGGTGGGGTTTAGGTGTTTTTGGTTCAGCACGGCGGCAAAGCACTTTGTTGTGAGTGGTTGGGTTCGATGCACGGCGCAGGAACTCGCCGGTTGTTGCCAAACATGCGTCAGGGCCACCTGTTTAATGCAATCACGAACGATCATTATAAAGGTTGTGTTCGAAATTTAAATCTTTCTTCTTTCAGTAATATTATGCATGTTTCTTAATGAAATATTTTCTAAGTTAAAATCAATAAGTACTTCATGGGGACGGATTTAAAAAAAAAACATGATAATTGGGAGTAGGTCGTTTCGTTGCATTGAATGCAAAGGTGAGGACTTATGAAACTGAGACGTGGCGAAGAAATGCAGTGTTGACTGTTGACAAGTCGTGGTAAGTGCAGTTGCGGTTGAAGAAGACCCTGTAACGCCTTGATTCCCAGAGGGCTGACAAAAATTTTCCCAACTCCGGCTTCTTTCACGCTCCTAACATGTTCACTCCACACCGCTGTGTCCGCAACAAATGACCTTATATCGCTGAAAAGGCAGTGGACATGTCAAGAGTATCATTGCGAGATCGAATTAAAAATATTATCGTGTCTGAGATATCTTTTGATCATAAATTTGTAGAGATGGATTGTATCTTTGGAGATGGTTTAACTAAATTCTTAATCGCTCAATTTTTTCTGAGTACCTACTTCAAATCACGCAGTTTCGCGTGATTCAAATCCATCACATTTAAGTTTTACGTCATTATAATTTGCTAAAATCTGTCGTCAGTCCATCTATCACCTCGTGTCGTGTCGTCATAACACCTGACAGTATTGTACCATATCTATAACTGACACGATGGGGTGATGGCAGTTCTTATAGACACGGGCTAACAATGGGCTTAAAAGATTTAGAAAGGAGCTACAAACCTAGTTATCTTACGTCTCTTCCCCGTTTTATGGGTAACCTCTCTTTAAAGATAACTCCATTGCGCAGTTATTTACTCTTTATCCTAAGTGTCATCACTTAAAATAAATCCGAAAGGGTACTTCAGTAGGTAGAGTTAGTTTGACTTTTTTTTTGGTTAGAATGTTTTTCAGGATTTTTCTAATTGTGGCTGACAAATGTTTCTATACGTTGGTCGATGTTCAAAGTGTACCGCGTCAGAAACGTGACTACATTTCGAATTAAAAAAATCTCAATCATAACTTTTACAAACATGTTCACTCAAACTATTCCTTGATTGTATTTTGTTAGCTACAAACTTAGCTAGGTAACTAAATGTTTAAAATAAAAATACTGTTTTTGCAATCTTTTATTATTTTTATCAGCACAATCAAACATCGCCTCAAAGATGTTTTAAATTTACATCTCAATTTTCCTTAAGAGGCAAACTTAGTATTCAGTCTTGTGAATGGTCATTTGCAAAGCAAAATCGACCGACCAAACGCGCCTGTGTTGCCAGTTCCAACATAATTAGTCACGAATGGTGAATTATGCTTTGAAATAAACTGCTAATTGGCTTGACCTTGAAATAACCAGTAACACTCCATTTTCAGAGTCAACACCTCATTCTTTAGTTCATGAAAATAAACGGAGCCGTGAGTGAAAGTGTTAGAAAGTTAGAAGTTTAATTTGAAGGAAAGTGATTAAGACATGGCTATGATATTACCTAGCCATCTTCAGTTGATATTTACACGCTACAGGCAGATGTATCATGAATTCTCCAGGAAAAAGAAAAAGACACAAACCTCCTAGTGCTCTCATTGGCCTGACCTTTTTATCATGCTATTCCACCGTGATTTTACTTCCCTTATCGACTTTATTAAACGAAAAATTTGTTAGACTCAGTTTAATATTAAAGAAATAATCAGCATTTACGTCATTTTCGACATAACTGATTGATGGTGCTTTTATGTAACACAGATAGGTGACGATAACCTCTATAACCATGGTGACCACTGTAAAATTAGCAGAAGCATTAAGTATATATACATAGGTATTGAGTGGCGATAGTCACGTGTTGTGCGAAAATGTATTCGGTTTGTACAATTTCACTAATGCAACAAAAATTTTACCTACTTGAACACGTAAATGACAGGATTGGGATTTTAGATTGTAACTTTTTTGAAGATTAAGTTTTGAGTATTAAGGAGTTTTAGAAGTTCGCGTCAGTCGCATAAAGTCAAAATATCTATATTTAGTTAAGCACTTATGAATCTCGAAAAATCGACCAGGGTTCGGAAACACCTCTGTTGTAAAGAACCCGGCAAGAAACTCAACGAGGTATATAATTTTTAAACAGATCTGCAATATTATTTAGGACTCAAAATACAAATATTTAACACAACTACATTTTTAAAACAGTACACGATATAATCATTAATATCGTCATTTTTTATTTTGTTTGATACTTTTTCTCCTTTGATGATTTTTGGAATTTTGTTAAGTACTTATAAAAACTCGCTACTTATAAAAGTACTTATAAAGAGTCGCTGGAGGAGCTCAATACTATGCTCAGTGACCTCAGTATCGTCTCCCAACAGGTGGGTCTTAAGATGAACATGGACAAGACTAAAATCATGTCAAATGTCCATGTCACACCCGTGCCGGTTATCGTTGGGAACGATGTACTCGAAGTTGTTGACCACTATGTTTACCTTGGACAAGTTGTCCAGTTGGGTAGGTCCAACTTCGACAAAGAGGTCGCCCGAAGAATCCAACTCGGGAAACTTCGTGATGTCTTCTCGTCCAATATTCCGCAGTGCCTGAAGACTAGAGTCTTCGACCAGTGTGTGTTGCCAGTGATGACTTATGGCGCTGAGACGTGGTCCTTAACTGTTGGCCTCTTAGAGAGGCTCAAAGTCACGCAACGAGCTATGGAGAGAGCTATGCTTGGAGTTTCTTTGCGCGATAGAATCCGGAATACGGAAATTCGTCGAAGAACTAAAGTCACTGACATAGCTGGAAAAATATGCAAATTGAAGTGGCAATGGGCAGGCCACATCGCTCGAAGAACAGATAACCGTTGGGGGAGAAAAGTCCTCGAGTGGCGACCACGAACCGGAAGACGAAGCGTTGGCAGGCCTCCCACCAGGTGGACTGACGACATCGTGAGAGTGGCGGAAACCGGTGGATGCAAGTGGCAAGTTGTCGTTCATTGTGGCGTTCTGAAGGGAGGCCTTTGTCCAGCAGTGGACGTCTTCGGCTGATGATGATGACTTATAAAAACGTACCTATGCATAAAAGGCTATATACTAACAGTGAGGTTGAGGTGCCTACTTATAGTGCATGCGCAGTACACGCTAATGTACATAATATTATAGTTATAGGACATAAATAATGGATGATTTGATTGAAACCTTAGTCAACACAATGGCTTCTTATACTGATATGCGTTTGAACACCACCCGCCGTGATTGGTTATTTAGCGAGTGATAGTCATTTGAAAATACACCGCGTGGTCTACGCGTGGTACCATCAGCCAAATATGTGGTCTACCACCTTAAAGTTGATAATCGTTTGCATGTCACAAAACAATAATGCCAATAGACGTGTCTGTCAACTTGAAAGTTCGACTTTAGCGACATATTCATTTGATAGGAATTATTTTGTATTGTTTAATAATTGATTTATCAGTACTCTCAAAGCACGTGTTTTTACACGATCATTATGACGATTATTTAACTTTGTAAAAAAGCAGTACTTAACTCTTTTTTCAAGATTTTCTTTAGCTTACCCTGTTTATTTATTCGTTTGGGTCAAATCTTGGAAGCTAAATTTGATCCTCTTCCAGTGGTCCGAATGAATTGAAATTTGGCATACTTATGTAAATTTGGTGACAATACAATAATCTGGTAGTGGCATCTTGGTTGTCCTGCCAGGATCGTCTCCGCAGGAGGGGACTCCTCAATGGTTAATAGTACCTACTAGAAATTTGGTACGGATATGCAGTTTCGATGACAATGCAAGTAAAGAAAAAGTATAGTCAGCAAAAAAGCTTGTATTGAAAATGAAATTTTTAACGAACACTTATTCTTTCGGCAGTCGTGTCAAAAAAAGGAATTATACTCGTAGCTAGGCACAATTCTCATCTTCAAATATAATTTGTGATTTGTAGTAGCCCCCTGTATTGGCGGGTAGCCATTATTTTATTCAGTTGTTTTCCTAGTGCCTTTCTTTCGTCGAGCTGTGGTGAAGTGTTTGGACACAAAATAATTTAATTTTTGGCATTTATTCCTCGCAATGTGATGAAAATCATTCTGTGTAGGTTTCATACGCCCCAGCAGGGCTACTACGAAACTCGAAGTTCGTGTCGTGCGGTCCCTCTGACACTACTAAATACGAGAGCGAGAGGGACGGTGGGTACGATACGAACTTCGAGTTTCGTAGTAGCCCTGCTTAATGCCTATTCGTTGTCATCTTGTGGATGGACTTCGGTCGCATTAAAACCTTGTTAGTACTCTCGTGCTTTAAAATGGTCGTTTCTGATAAGCACCGTAAATTACACCTGTACATTGCACTGATGGGTTTTATCCAGATAAGGATAATCTATTGCAAATTATCCTCACTTCTTGCATTTGTCATACAATTACAAACGTGACCCTATATAGTACTATATACGTATATCTTTTAACGAGCAATCTTTTTATATTTATTTACTAGCTGCTGCCCGCGACTCCGTCCGTGTAGAATTTATTTATCGCTATCCCGTGGGGATTATGCAATTTTTCGGGATAAAACTATCCCATGTCCTTCTCCGGGGACTCTGTATACCGAATTTCATCTAAATCGGTTCAGCGGTTTAGACGTGAAAAGGTTTTTTTTTTTATTCGACTGGATGGCAAACGAGCAATTGGGTCTCCTGATGGTAAGAGATCACCACCGCCCATAAACATCTGCAACACCAGGGGTACTGCAGATGCGTTGCCAACCTAGAGGCCTAAGATGGATACCTCAAGTGCCAGTAATTTCACCGGCTGTTTTACTCTCCACGCCGAAACACAACAGTGCAAGCACTGCTGCTTCACGGCAGGATTAGCGAGCAAGATGGTGGTAGCAATCCGGGCGGACCTTGCACAAGGTCCTACCACCTATTTTATTTACTAACTGTTGCCCGCGACTCCGTCCGCGTAGAATTTATTCATCGCTATCCCGTGGGAATAATGCAATTTTCCGGGATAAAACTATCCTATGTTCTTCCCCGGGGACTCATACTATCTGTATACCGAATTTCATCTAAATCGGTTCAGCGGTTAAGACGTGAAAAGGATTTTTTTTATTCGACTGGTTGGCAAACGAGCAATTGGGTCTCCTGATGGTAAGAGATCACCACCGCCCATAAACATCTGCAACACCAGGGGTATTGCAGATGCGTTGCCAACCTAGAGGCCTAAGATGGGATACCTCAAGTGCCAGTAATTTCACCAGCTGTCTTACTCTCCACGCCGAAACACAACAGTGCAAGCACTGCTGCTTCACGGCAGGATTAGCGAGCAAGATGGTGGTAGCAATCCGGGCGGACCTTGCAAAAGGTCCACCACCTGCAGGTAACAAACAAACAAACAGACTAACAAACTTTCGTATCATAATATTAGTGGGAATTCGGGGAACAATCGAACTAGCTTGCTCCTATCTCTGGGATAACGTGTTTTCGAGTTTTAGTGTTTTTACGGTGTATTTATTTTTAACCCCCGACGCAAAAAAGGGGTTTTATATGTTTGACCGCTATGAGTGTAGGTGTCTGTGGCACCATAGCTCTTAAGTGGGTGAACCGATTTTAATGCGGTTTTTTTATATTTGAAAGCAGGGTTTCTAGCGATGGTTCTTAGACGTGTTTTATCAAAATCGGTTCAGCCGTTTGTGACAATTTTGCATTGAACTTTAAAGTGACAATGTCGGGGGGCACTTTTTGTTGGTTAGGTTATTAAAAAGCTTGTAACAGAGGGAATATGCCATAACTATTTTATTTTATGACTAGCTTGTTGCCAGCGACTCCGTCCGTGTAGTATATTCTTTATTGCTATCTTGCGGAAACTATGAAATTTTCCGAGATGAAACTTCAAAGGCCGGCAACGCTCTTGTGACTCTTCTGGTGTTGCAGACCATGGGCGACGGAAATCGTTTACCATCAGGCGCTCCGTTTGCTCGTTTGCCCCCTATACCATGAAAATAAAAACAAATCGATGTAATTTCATCTAAATCGGTTCAAAGGTTTAGACGTGATGTGGTAACAAACAAAGAGACTTACCCCCTTATTCATAACGACAATCAAACCTATTTTAGTTAAAATGCCGCTAAAATTCGTTTGTCCTTATCTGTCACTTCGACATTTGTATTTGTTAGAAAGGGACAAAGCATTTGTTAGTTAACATAGGCTTGTTAAGTTTTATGAATAAGGGGGTTAGAAACTTTCGCATTTTTAATATGCAAATGTTATTACCTACGCGAAATCTTAAACATTTTTTAAATGTGTTTGTTTAACTGAAGTACTTAATATTTAATTCTATTATGTTATCTCAGCCGTCTAGTCTCCAGTCGGTGTAAACAAGCAGACTCAAGGTTATAGTTTTTTAGTCGAGCTAATTTAGATGTCTCAGTCTGAGGTCTCAGTGAACTAGTAACACTTAGTTTTTAGGGTTCCATAGCCAAAATGGCGAAAACGGAACCCTTATAGTTTCGCCATGTCTGTCTGTCTGTCTGTCCGTCCGTCCGCGGCTTTGCTCGGGGACTATCAATGCTAGAAAGCTGTAATTTTTCACGGATATATATGACAAAATGGTACAACACAAAAAAAAAAAAAAATTATGGTACCTCCCATAGACGTAAAGGGGGGTGATTTTGTTTTTCTTATCCAACCCTATAGTGTGGGGTATCGTTGGATAGGTCTTTTAAAACCATTAGGGGTTTGCTAAGACACGATACGCTCTTGGCCGGTTTTTTTAGATTATTTGTCAATGTTGCTTTTGAGGTTCCGTAGCTAAAGGCTGCCGACCGTCCATACATTTAACTTTGCGGTTCTATTGCAGTCGGCATGGCACGCTAGCTGCGATTGAAATGTATGGGCAGTCGGCAGTTGCGATACAGTATTTGACAACTCTTGAATTCGTCATATCCTATATATATACTCAGCGGCACAAAATTTGGCCCACTCTACATACATTTTTGAAGGCTAAAGTTTTTGCCGCTCAGTATATTATTAGGAAAATATAGATATACAGGCAGTGTTTAGCAAAGAAAAAAAAATCGGTTGAAAACTGAATAAATAGTGTTTTTTGAAAATCTATGTGTATATCTCATCATCATCATCCCAGCCTATATACGTCCCACTGCTGGGCACAGGCCTCCTCTCAGAACAAGAGGGCTTGCACGCACGCACCATTTAATTGCTTCGCAGGTTTGTGCAGGTTTCCTCACGATGTTTTCCTTCACCGCAAAGCTCGTGGTAAATTTCAAATGTAATTCCGCACATGAATTTCGAAAAACTCAGAGGTGCGAGCCGGGGTTTGAACCCACGACCCTCTGCGTATATCTATATCTTTTTAAAATGCAGTAAATATTTAATAAGCGCTATTTGAGTGTAACGTCATACGCTAGCAAGTCTTTCTCTCCCTAGTCTTGAAATTCAGTCAAACCCAAACTGTTATGAGTAAAGGTGCTTATAATTTTTTTTTATTCTATAACACGCATTGACTGGCTTTGATTTGTTAATTAATAAGAAATAGTCAAATGGACGCTGCAGTAGGAATGCAATCCGTCTGTAACTGCACAAAGGCATAATTTCATTTAATTTTCATTTCATTTTATAGCCACTCAAACAAAGTACTCGGAGAGACGAACCTTATTCTCATTAATCATATTTTATGATGCTTAATCGCAACTTTACAAGCATTAAGTTTTCATGTTATGTTATGTAACTTAATAGTTGTTTAATAAACAGTTATGAAGAGTTACAATCATTGTTTGCGTTTAATTGTATTGTCTAAATCTTTGGGCAAAACTCAAACAAGAAACAAAGATAACATCTCACAATGAGGAGAGGAGCAAAGTTTGAAACTGATGCCGAAAATAGCGATTTATACCGCTCCAGTACTGGTATTTTCGATAGTTTAAAGCACTCGTATAGGTATGTTATCTTATCGTTAAATGTCTAAGTGTTTTCAATTTCATTCATGTAAAAATAGTACATTGTGTCTTAAGGGCGGTAAATAAGGAATTACGAACGAGAGTCTATTAGAAGCCCGAAATCGAAGATTGAGGGCTTTAATGAGTCGATGTTCGTAATTCTAGTACCGCCCGTGCGACATACAATGTTTTTCATCACAGTTGCAAGTAAAATTTTATATTTGTAAAAGAAAAAATATAATTGTTCCAAATATTGGCGATACCTTAGGCTGTGCTCTTGGCAACGTCGCCCTCAACCTCCCTCGGCATGCGCCGCAACGTGCGTGTGCATGTGGTCCATGTAGTCCTGCAGCAGCGCGCGCACGAGCACGCGCACGGCGCAGCGCCATCAGTACGGGCACTGACTCATTTACCGACCTTGGGCTTCATGACAAGAAAATGTGCACGCGCAATGACTCATTTACCGACCACGGGTTTCATGACAAGCACATTAAGGTCGAGGGTTTTATTTGGGGGGTTGCAACTAAGGTAGCCTGCATGTTACGACACTGTTTACGAGCAAGTGTGATGAAAAAATATTTACTTACCTACTTTATTTTCTAAGTCAGTTAATAGTACCAGCCATGCATATTATACAGATAGTTTGAGTCCCGGAGAAGGACCTAGGATAGTTTTTATCCCGGAAAATTGCATAGTTCCCGCGAGATAGCGATAAACGAATTCTACGCGGACCGAATCACGGGTAACAGCTAGTGATAATATAATTTCCATTAACTGTGAAGTTTAACCAATATCGTAATATTAAAACATTTTACTTATGACTGTGTTTAATCTGCGGATTCACACAAGTAAAACTCGCTATATTTTTACAGAAACATCACAAAAATATAAAATAAAACATTACCTTAAAAACTAAAAGGAAGAAAATAAGTCTAGTGGTCTACAACTCTGTCAAGTAGCTAATTTAAAGTTCAACAGTCGGGACCCGTTTAAATCGTGACCAGCTCAAAAAATCTTGGTAATGGGTCCCGACTGTTGAACTTTAAATTAGCTATTTGACAGAGTTGTAGACCACTAGACTTATTTTCTTCCTTTTAGTTTTTAAGGCAGTCGAGTTTATTTTTTAAATTTTTAATGGGTATAGTTAAGTTTCTTCTATCTCACATATTTTAAGTCAGTTATTCATAACTTAGTAAACAGATTAGTTGTTAAAGTAGATATGCCAACCGATAGCGTGAGGTAGTTGAAAGTCATTCAGGTCATCGCGCTGCTAGTTTCAAATAGCGATTACCGTGACATCAGTACTAAAGTTTTAGTGTAAATTTGTGTGTTAAGTGCATTTAAAATCGGTTTGTGGTTTTCGATTTAGGTTAAAGTTTGTTTAACCTCAAAATGTAACCTTGGGATGGTTGTGTAGATTTTTCTTTGCCCGCGACCTTGTTCATGAAGAATGCGTTAACCGTTGGTTTTGGTGGGAACGGTGCGATTTTCTAGGATGAAAACTATCTTATGTCCTTTTACACAGACAACCTATTTTTAAAGTATATAACTTTTCCTCATAAAGGCGAAGTTTGCGTATGCACATATTATTGTTATTTACATATTTTGTCAAGATTTTGTCCTATAGCACCCGTGTCATGGTGATGTTTCTTTTCACTATGACATTTTCTGTGAAAAGGTTCCATAGTGGCTCACGAATCAATTGGTACGATTGAACATACATACAGAGTTACATGTACAAATATAGATACATATACTGCCGTGCAAAGTCCTTCACATACGTGTGACATGCCTACCTACTAGACATTTACGTGTAGTATTTAAATAGAGCAGCTAAACGATGGAAGTACAATAGCTAGACTAATTGAAGTAACTATCTGTTATTAGTATCGTTTACATACTGTATATCATACTATACTTTAGTTAAACTGCCCGACCTGCAGTTGAACCTTTTTACAATAAACGTCCAGCCCACTGGCTTCCTTGATGAAAACAATGATGACTTATTGGGACAAGGTTGCACTCACAGATATAGATACACCTCCATATCTGTGGTCTGTGGTTGCACAGCGTCGTGCTTACAGCGGTTTACCTATAGCCTTTGCTTTTGTGTTTATTTGTTAGCACGCTTAGGGTCGGTCGCACGGTCTAAAGTTGAAGAATTAAATTTTAAATCTTGGCTTATACTTCGTTTTTTTTATCATTAGAAAGAAGGTAAGCGATCTTGACGTGTCTTTTTATTGAAAAACACTTTTGAAAAATAAGTCACAGCTCATTATTTTGTGGTACTTATCACAAGTAATAGTTACTGTTTAAAAAAAAACAATAAAAAAAACGAAAAAAAAAAACCGAAGTATAGAGATGACAGTTCCATACCCGGTTTTAACCCGTCTATCCCACTAGTCACGTACTACTACCTAACCGAGGTTTAGCATTCAATTCTGAGTTATCCGTAACTCTGGTTCATGCAAGCACACATTGGAAAATTTCGCTAATGGTCTAAGAGCCGTTGAAGATCGACCTTCACCCATCTGATAAAAGTTGAGACATATTTTTTAATAAATATTATTTATTTACAAACACGCCTATGATACAAGTAGCTTGCCTATCGAAAGGTGTTCATGGCTATTTTTAATTAAATTAAATTTAGTCCACCATCTTGCTCGCTAATCCTGCCGTGAAACAGCAGTGCTTGCACTGTTGTGTTTCGGCGTGGAGAGTAAGACAGCCGGTGAAATTACTGGCACTTGAGGTATCCCATCTTATGCCTCTAGGTTGGCAACGCATCTGCAATATCCCTGGTGTTGCAGATGTTTATGGGCGGTGGTGATCTCTTACCATCAGGAGACCCACTTGCTCGATTGCCATCCAGTCGAATAAAAAAAAAAAATAGTCCATTATCTTTCTTATTATACTTACCAATTTTGACTGGTTATCAGATCGGTGTAGTTACCGATATTGACTCACCTGTTCATACCCGTTTGCCGGGTAGCCATGAACAACACTAAATAGGCAAGCCTACCAAGGTATATCGTCACTACTTTAAAAAAACTCGTACCTCAAAATAGATAATTTTCTGAGTGAACTTTATGAACATTATATCAAGGTTCAATTTTGTTGACATATTGATTTTAGATACGAGATTTTTTCAAAGTAGTGACGATATTCTCTGCATTAAAAACTATCAGTTGGACTAAAAAAAAAAACAGTTATCAAAAGAGTGTCTCCTCTACTATAAGGGCCAGATGCACGTAATTTGGGTTTCGTTGAAGTGGCCAATTTAGGTACCACATTGTGCCAAAAGAAGCCTAGTTTTAAGTATAGTAGGAATATTTTTATTATATACTTTTACGTAGTCTAATATTTATGATAAGCTGTATTAAAACAAAATTATCAATAATATTGTCGATTCCCCATACCTCCTAGGTAACATACCACTTTTAAATGCTCTGGCCTGCGCACTCGCTCCAAATATACTTTTGCCGTTAGGTCTTGTGTAGGTGTAACTATGCAAAGAATCGCTTTCTCATAAGAGCTTGTTCCACACATAATAATAATTATTTATAACCATAGTACTGATATTTTTCATCAAAAGTATAATAGTTATGTAGCCGCAATAAGAAGCACTTTATAGTTGTTTAGTGGCTGTTTTTTGCATGTTTTCAAGGAATTAGGTCTTGTCTTAAAAAAAAGAAGATATTGTCGTCATTTCTTTCGTTTGCTGTTTACTTTGTGCATAATATTTTCCTAATAAGTGTAGATATATTAGTGAAAACTTTACTGGCTCATGATTTACCTGCATGTATACTAACTTTATGTATGATTGTATTGCTGTTTCTTTTCCTCAACAAAGAAAAAATAAATCCATACTTAATATTATAAATGCGAAAGTGTTTGTATGCTTCTCCGTCTTTCACGTCGAAACGGAGCGGCGGATCGACGTGATTTTTGGCATAGTGATAGTTTATGGGCCAGAGAGTGACATAGGCTAATTTTTATCCCGGAAAAACGCACATATAACCGAATTCCACGCGGGCGAAGCCGCGGGAAAAAGCTAGTGTGATTATAATGATGATTAAGATGTGATTTTGTTACAGAAAACAACGGCACAACACGAGCGAAGAAAAACGAAATCGCAAAAGTCTAGTCATTTTTTTTTAAATTAATTTTAAAATGAAATAATATATAGTTTATCGTATACTTAAGCTATAAACTCAGTTTTTAAGTTTTTTTTTTTTGTTATAAGTCAAAATGCAGATTCTTAGAGCCCGGTTTGTTTGTGCTACCGCCAATCAGTTTCAAGCATGGAGTTGCGCGCGAGCAAGGAATTCTAGTTCCGTAAGTACTCAATTACCAAATTATTTGCCTTTATTTATACCAATTAGCTTTTATGGTGGTCTAGTGGATCGTGGGCTCAAACCTGAATTTTTCAAAATTCGTGTCCAAAATACGGTATTTGACAACTCCTGAATTTGCCATATCTTAATATTATTATGAAAATATAGATGTAGAGACAGTGTTTAGCGAAGAGAAAACTGTAATCGGTTGAAAATTGGATTTATAGTGATTTTTAGAAAAATCGATATACCTGTCTCTTTCTCAAATACTTTTCTCTATGCAGCAAGTATGGCGGTACTGGCGTGTGACGTCACATGCCAGTATGTCTTTCTCTGTCTAATCTTGAATTTCAAACCTTTATAACTTTGTTATTTGTAAAGGTAGCTTAAAAATTGTTTCTTTATTCGATAACAGGCATTGTGTACTTTTAATTTATAAAACATATATAAAATAGTCAAATACCGTATTACCATATAAACTTGCTACGAGCTTACGGTGAAGTAACGTGAGGGAACCTGCGCACAATGCAAGGAAATGGTGTGTGTGAAGTTCCCAATAGGCACTGGTCCCGCGTTGGAACTATGAACCAAGCTTTCTCATGCTGTGTGGAGGTTGGAATGATGCTGATGGCTTGAATGATGATGATGAGCCCTTACCCACGGCTTACACGTGTGTATCGCTAGATTTGGGAGTTCAATAGAAATATTGGGGCTTTCCTAAATTCCCATGGGAATTTTTAAAAATCATGTGATTTTCAATTCAAATTGAAATCTTTTTGCAATGAACTTTGTTAAATGACCGTTGACATAATTACTTATATATCCTTTTATAATTCTTAGGATTCCGTTGTCAACTAGGAACCCTTATAGTTTCGCCATGTCTGTCCGTCTGTCTGTCTATCTGTCCGGCCGCGGCTAAGCTCAGAAACCGTTAGTACTAGAAAGCTGTAATTTGGCATGATAATACATATCAGTCACGCCGACAAACTGGTAAAACAAAAAAAAAACACATAGACCTAAAGGGGGGGTGTTTTTTTCTCTACTAACCCTACAGTGTGGTGTATCGTTGGATAGGTCTTTCAAAACCATTGGTGGGTTGCCAAGGCGATTCGATTCAGTGCTCTGTTTGCCAAATATTCAACTTTAAAGTGCAAATTTTCATTAAAATCAAGCGTCCCCCCCCTCTAAAATCTGTTTGGTGGAAAATTTGAATAAAAATCAGGATGGTAGTAAGTATATCAAATTTACAAGGAAAATTATAACGTCTAAAATTGCTTGAGAATTAGTAGTTTAAGAGTAAATAGCAGCCTAAGGTATACCTAAACTTGGAAGATTCCGCACACAATACGAAATCCTTAGAAAAATATTACTTGAGTTTTTTGTAATGGCTACGGAACCCTATCTTGGGCATGTCCGAGACGCTCGTAGCCGGTATTTTTATAAAAAGCTCGATATTTTTATGTCGAATACCATTGTTATCAGATAAACAAATTAATCCTGTTAATTGATAACGAATAAACATCTCTTTTTTATCTCGTATTCAATCTACGCCCATTTTGTTGATTATTTAATATTTACGTTGCGAATACGAGTATGTGCAACAACAGCTTTCTATGTAACGTACAGTAGGTAGGTAGTTACTCGTACCTAGAAGTGTAGAGTACAGTATCTTTGCACTCAACTAATGTATACAGAATATTTGTATTTTTGCAAATCTGTCAGAGATAAAGTTATTTTATACATTTCCACCAGTCACCGGTGATAAAAAAGCAGTTGGTTGATATGTTATTTTAAGTACAAAAAATACCATAATACTAAATACTATGCTATGGAGTGCAATAAGTAATATGTTAAGACTGAAAATGCAGTTACTCCCATCATCAACATATTATAATTGAGTTGTGTGTGGCCGTTGTGTGTGGCCCTTGCATCGGTGAATGAATCGCGACTACATCTGTGTGAAAGTATACCGCATATATTTGCTCTCGATCATCAGCCTATAGCAGTCCTCTGTTGCATATAGGCATCCCCCAATGAGCACCTTGCGCCCTGGCCTCAGCTCGACGCATCCAGCTTCTACCAGCTTTTCGCAGATCGTCACTCCACCTGACCGGAGGGCGTCCTACACTAAGTTTGCCGAGACCCGAAGGTCTATTCCGTAACGTTTCTGATACTGCGAAAACTGTCATTTGATTGTGATCGCGAGTGTTAGAAACGTTACACAATTGGCCCTCTGATCTCCACTCAAGGAGTCATTTGAATTGGTAAAAAATAGAGGTTAATGCGTTTTGTTTTTCCAGAACACAAAAAAGCCCGTCGAGTACAAGCCAATAAGGAGTGTGCTCGTGGCGAACCGCGGCGAGATCGCGATCCGTGTGTTCCGAGCATGCTCGGAGCTCGGCATCCGGTCTGTAGCCATCTACAGTGAACAGGACAAGCTACAAATGCACAGGTGACCATCAATCTTAACTTTTATGGTGTGGAAAATGCGCCTTATGCAACCAGCCCTGTTCGAGGAAACAGAGGGTATATGTGGAACTTGTCGCCAAGTTCCCTCGTTCCCTCGTTACGGATGCATTTGGTCGCTTTTCCACCAGAAATGTGAGAGGACAGAGGATGCGTTGCGAGGAATACAATATGTTTTTCATGAACCAATAGAAACGCTTAATTTATCTATCAGGTATCTCCATCTATTCTATTAGGAATCTCATATTAAATGATATTGTAACGGATAACTCACGTCTTAAATCGAGTTTAGCTCGACATGTTTCGGGCTATTTCGTAGCCCTTCTTCAAGGAAGCACGAGACTCGGCGGCTGCCGCAACACGCGCACTACGCGCCACCGCTCTGCTCGCGCGACTGTCCGAGGAAACTAGCACCGGCGCACAACTACCCGCATTTAGCTATTAGCCGCTATTAGGAATCTGTCAGGATTAGGATAATAAGTATTAAAAACATTGGAAAATTGACGAAAAAATTAAATAGAAGAGAAAATATTTTCCCATACAAAATGTTCATTGGTTTCGTAACTGTCTGTTATAGACCACATCCCCATACACTTACAATAACTTAGTTATTTTATATTTGCCTAAAAAATATTCATTTAAAATAATTGATATATGGCAAAGCAACGTTGGTTGATGGTTTGGAAACGCAATTGGACCCGCTAGATGGCGCTGTTGTTGGTATGTTATCATAATATGAATGTAGTGTTTTTCGGGCAGGACAACGTCTGCCGGGTCCGCTAGTATTGAATAAGTGCCTTTTGGGTACCTAACTTGATAGACATCATCTTAGATTGATATAGCTACTAGAACTTACCTTCTTTATAAAAACAGTGACTAAGACATTTATAAATTGGTTTACCTCTCGCGCTAACCACTGAAGTACCCGACACAAAAATTATAAACTGTTTTTCTATTGCAGGCAAAAAGCCGACGAGTCATACTTAGTTGGCAAAGGTCTGGCGCCAGTGGAAGCATACCTCAGTATCCCTGAAATCATCAGGGTAGCCAAAGAAAACAATGTGGACGCCATACATCCTGGTTATGGACTGCTGTCGGAAAGGTAGGCATAGTTCAATGTTGCCGAAACCGCCTGCGTCTCTTCGCAATACGGGGTCAGTTTACCTTGGCTCCTATTTCCAAAAAGGTATCCTATCAAACTTGTAAGTATTTCAACCTGTTTGTGAAAACTCCTCCAATCCTCACTTCCCCGTAGTAAGCTCCATTAAGTTGGAGACGTGTAGTTGAGTTTTTTAGCCTCCATCTCCCATAAGGGCTTACGCAAGCCGGCGCGGGCGCACGGAGCGGGCGCACGCCTGCGGGTGCGGGTACAGATAAAATCGGTCGCACGCGACGCGCGCAGTTAGTGCTGCTCATACTATGTATTTTTCAATAGGCATCCACGCGCTCCGTGCAAACCGCGTCAGCTAGCGTAGGCCCTAAAGTACTTAGGTACACAAAACTAAAATCGAATTATATCAAAGCAAGCACCTTCTTTTTTTTTATTCGACTGGATGGCAAACGAGCAAATGGGTCTCCTGATGGTAAGACATCACCACCACCAGGGGTATTGCAAATGCGTTGCCAACCTAGAGGCCTAAGATGGGATACCTTAAGTGCCAGTAATTTCACCGGCTGTCTTACTCTCCACGCCGAAACACAACAGTGCAAGCACTGCTGCTTCACGGCAGGATTAGCGAGCAAGATGGTGTTAGTAATCCGGGCGGACCTTGCACAAGGTCCTACCACCTGCAAACCTACCTAGGACCTAGTGGACCTTTGGCCCGTAAGTCGACTCAACCCAAAAAAATTGCTTGGTTTGGAGTTACGAGCCAATCTGAACTTCGGCTCTTCCATTGAGTCCATGGCAAGAACGGCTGCTGAAGAGCTTGGCATGATGCCATCCTGTATAAAATGAAGGGGTTTTTCACTCTGGAACAACTTTTTGGTCTATACCAAGCATAAGTTCGCTCCTGTATGGAGTACGCTGGGTCTCATGAAGTTAATATGTAAACTTTTTGTACGCAGGGCAGACTTCGCCCAAGCAATCGTGAACGCGGGGATTCGCTTCATTGGCCCTTCGCCCGCCGTCGTGCAACAGATGGGGGACAAAGTTGCCGCTAGACAAGCCGCTATTGCAGCCAGTACGTATATAAAAGTATAAAAGTATTTGTTTTTAGTTCATTGATATGAACCTCGGCCAAGTAACGACTTATTTAATCAATTAGACATAAAGGCTGACCGATACTAAAAACCTGACGCGAGGGCAGCACTTTACGTTTTATACTGCAACATTCTTTACACTTCCTATACGATACCTAGTCATATTGACAACGGTGTCGGTGATGTTATTTAAGGGAATATTTTCTAATCCCTCAGACTTTTTCTATGACAAATACTTTTATTGCATTGTGAATTATTTTCTATGCTATGGATAATCTTCGGCATTTTAACGCACAAAAACACAAAATAACACTTTAAAATACTACACGCAAACAACGTTAAACTTTGACAGCAATATGACATTTGAACTTAGTGTTACCAGTGCAAGAAATTAGTTCTATTGGTTTTCCGCAATATGGCGAAGTTTTTTTATAATTCTGGTCAGCCTTTACTAAGTTCTAAAATCTGTTGCTCTTGTGATGCAGAGGTTCCAATTGTACCTGGTACCGACGGACCGGTGACAACGAAAGAAGAGGCTCTTGCATTCTGCAAGAACCATGGTCTTCCTGTAATATTTAAGGTAAGCTCTTGAACCTACTAATTATACTACTTCCTACTTCCTACTTTTATATTATAAATGCGAAAGTTTGTGTGTGCGTGCGTGCGTGCTTGCGTGCGTGCGTGCGTGCGTGCGTGCGTGCGTGCGTGCGTGCGTGCGTGCGTGCGTTCAAAGAAATTTGGTACGTTTTCGGGGATGACAAATCGATCTAGTTTGGTCTTGTCATTGGGAAAACGCTTATTATCGAGTTTTTGCCCGAGCAAGGCTCAGTCGCCCAGGTACTATAATATATTATTCTCCCAAGACACAATACCAAACAGTCGTATTTTTCTTATAATAATATCTGCTCTGACTGGCGATCGAACCACTCAGCCGTCCGTTTAATAAAAAAAAAAAAAAAAATGCCACCGGTTTTCTCTTCTCCAGGCAGCCTTTGGCGGCGGCGGCCGCGGTATGCGGGTAGTTCGCGACATGGCCGAGGTGGAGTCAGCGTTTGAGCGTGCCTCCTCGGAAGCCCTGGGCGCTTTCGGCAACGGGTCCATGTTCATAGAACGGTTCATCGAACGCCCGAGGCACATCGAAGTGCAGTTGTTGGGTGAGTTAGAAAATGCTTAATAATCCCAGCTTATATACGTCCCACTGCTGGGCACAGGCCTCCTCTCAGAATGAGAGGGCTTGAGCCGTAGTTCCCACGCGGGCCCAGTGCGGATTGGGAACTTCACACACACCATTGAATTGCTTCGCAGGTTTGTGCAGGTTTCCTCACGATGTTTTCCTTCACCGTAAAGCAGGTGGTAAATTTCAAATGTAATTTCGCACATGAATTCTGAAAAACTCAGAGTTGCGAGCCGGGATTTGAACCCACGATCCTCTGCTTCAGAGGCCATAGGTCAAAAAACCACTCGGCCACCACGGCTTGCTCCGATCCAGAAAATGCTTACTTACATACATACATACATACAATCACGCCTCCTTCCCCACGGGGTAGGCAGAGCCTACGTCCTTACACTTGCTCCCATCCTGGCATTCAACTCTTAAAAGCTGACTTACTTTTATTTATTTGGGTCAACCAAACTTTTAAGTGTAGCTGGTTGCAATGGTAACGTCTTATGGGTCACTTATTAAAATTATGATCATATGGGGTAGAAATCCAGTAAAAGTTGAGATTTGTGACAGTTTTAAGGCAATTTGTTCGTGGCTCATCTGAGCATGCTAGTAGTATACATTGCAAACATTTTTCTAAGCAAGTGTACCACTTATGTCTGTGTATGTGTGTATGGGATAGAATAACAACACTAAGGGACTGTTTCACCATCCATTGATTAGCGTTAATCGACGGTTAAATGTGATGCCGCCAGTTAACACTAATCAATGGATGGAGAAACAGCCCCTAAACAATTTATTGACCCCTCTATTAGCCTGTTTTATGTTCTTTAATGTCCCACTACTGGGCAAAGGCCTCTCCCTTGGATTTCCAACTCGCCCTGCCTCCACGTATGTCTGGCGAGTCGCTGGAGACGCGTCCAGTTTAGTCACAGAAAGACATGCTTGCATGTGACGTCACATGCAGTGAAAAAGCGTTTTAGAAAGAGACAGATATATAAATTTTACAAAAAATCACAAACAAGTCCAATATTCAACCGAACCGACTGGATGGCAAACGAGCAAGTGGGTCTCCTGATGGTAAGAGATCACCACCGCCCAGGGGTATTGCAGATGCGTTGCCAAGTGCCAACCTAGAACTCTCAACTCAAGTGCCAGTAATTTCACTGGCTGTCTTACTCTCCACGCCGAAACACAACAGTGCAAGCACTGCTGCTTCACGGCAGGATTAGCGAGCAAGATGGTGGTAGCAATCCGGGCGGACCTTGCACAAGGTCCTACCACCTATCTGTATTATATTTTCGTAATAATACAGTATATGGCAAATTCAGTAGTTGATAAATACCTTATATTAGGTAAATCTACTTTTGATACCAAAATGAAACTGATGAAAGACAACAAAGAATTATAACTAGAGCGTAATTTTCAAATAAACACGCTATTACTTTATTATTGTTGTATCGATGACCAGGCAGCCGAGCCCACCTTTTTAATTACATTTTAATCAAACAACATGACGTATTAATGAATTCGTTTTGTACTGTAATTGCGTCATGGCTCTTTTGTTTTGACAACGCCTTGTTTTTCACTGTAATCGGTTGTATTATCTTATTATCGTGTATTGATGTTATTTTCGGTTTGATCTTAGGCCTCTAGGTTGGCAATGCATCTGAAATACCCCTGGTGTTGCAGATGTTTATGGGCGGGCGACCCACTTGCTCGTTTGCCATCCAGTCGAATAAAAAAAAACTTCTATGTGATGTCACATGCAATGTCGTTCTCTGTCTAATCTTGAATTTCAAAACTAACTCTGTTATATGTAAAGGTAAAACCATCCACTACACCGTATCATGCCATGACCGTAATAGGAACGTGTCAGTAACGGAATGTCAAGCGCATACATGGCACGCGACGGCGACGGCTGGTTACGACACGTGGCTATTACTACGGCGTATGATACGGTGCAATCATGGGTAGAGACCTTATTCACGATTATAAACCAGGAACGGTACGGTACGGGTACGTTGGTCGAACGTGAGTTTAATTTAGTGATTTTATCAATATATTTCAAGAGAGTTTAAGTGATATAATAATGTAAATGTAGCTCAAAAATGATGTTTCTATTCGATAACGCATTGTCAAGATTTAATCTCACTAATATTACGAAGTGTAAGTCTGTCTTTTTGTTACCTCTTCACGTCCAAACCCCTGTACCGATTTAGATGGAATTAGGTATACAGATAGTTTAAATCTTTTTTTTTTTTTTTTTTTTTTATACGACTGGATGGCAAACGAGCAAGTGGGTCTCCTGATGGTAAGAGATCACCACCGCCCATAAACATCTACAAACCAGGGGAATTGCAGATGCGTTGCCAACCTAGAGGCCTAAGATGGGATACCTCAAGTGCCAGTAATTTCACCGGCTGTCTTACTCTCCACGCCGAAACACAACAGACAACAGGGAAATCTTGGGAAGGATAGTTTTTATCCCGGAAAATTGCATAGTTCCCATGGGATAGCGTTAAACCACGTTAAACGAATTCTACGCGGACGCAGTCGTGGGCAACAGCTAGTTTAAAAAATAAAATTAGAATGTTCAAATACCGAATTGATAAGTATTATTTTCAAACGACTTAAAAAAAGGAGGAGGTTCTGAATCCCTGTGTATGCTTTCAAATACTATGAGTACTATGAGTATGAATTATGTACTATGAGTTGTTTATTTAACCTGAGCGCCGACGCACACCAATCGGAGGTAGCTTGCACGTCGCCGTGCTCATTCTACCTACTTAAATGTACTTAAAGAAAAAAATATATATATATATATATATATAATATTATATATATATATATATATATATGTATCGCTATCGCTATCGTTGTTTTGTGTGTTTGTGGAGTCGCAGTGCAAGTTAAAACTTGTGTTAGTTTGTATGTACTGTATTTGTTGTATGTGTAGCATTCTTTTGTTTACAAATAAAGATTTTTACTTTTTTTTTTACTTTAAATAAACTATTTAACTTGTGAGTAAATTTTTGTTTTTCTTTACGCAGGTGACAAGGCCGGCAATGTGGTGCACTTGTATGAGAGGGACTGCTCCGTGCAGCGGCGGCACCAGAAAGTCGTCGAGGTAGCGCCCGCGCCCGGTCTAGACCCTGAGGTACGAAACGTTAAAGCCGGCCTGTTGGCCGTCGGGGCCCATGTGGTGAGAGGTGATGACGTAGAAGGGCACAGGCCTCCTCTCAAAATGAGAGGACTTGGGCCGTAGTTCCCACGCGGGCCAGAGCGGATTAGGACCTTCACACACACCATTAAATTTCTTCGCCGGTGTGTGGGCAGCATGTTTTCCTTCGCCGTAAAGCTCGTGGTAAATGTCAAAACACATAAATTCCGAAAAACTCAGAGGTGCAAGCCTGGGCTCGAACCCACGACTCTCTGTTTGAGAGGCAATAGGTCAACCACTCGGCCACCACGGCTTTCCACAAGGGAGTAGGTAATAAGCTGTTGAAGATTGCTGAGTTTTCTGGGATGGCCCATAATATTATATATTTTATCGATAGTAGACTTATAATGTAGCTCACTCCTGTAGATAGATATTTTGTTCGCTTGCCGTTTTTTTTTTCTAAAAATAAATTGAAACTTTATTTCGGCAAACCACACGTTTTGTGCCTTGGTCTGTTTGATTTAAAAAAGACGTCGTATTGACAGTTGTCAGTTGTCAAATGTCGCCGTACAACGACACATACGTCCACACACACGTACGTACGTACGGCGACATTTGACAACTGACGGCTGTCAATCCGATCTCTTTTTTTTTTAATCAAACAGACCAAGGCACAAAACCGATTATTCTCACGAAATAAAGTTTCAATTGATTTTGTCAAAAAAATGCAGTGAAAAAAATCTATATACAGGAGTGATTTACATTATGAGTCTACTATCAATAAAAATATAATATGGACCTAAAAGACAGGCGAAAAATCGCTAGACAACAGACTTGCTTGCAATTGGCTCATTTAGTTATTAGCCAATTGCAAGCAACACCGTAACGTCAAAAAAACCTCGCGTTACTACGCCATCTAGCGATGTTTCGCCCGTCTTTTAGTCCTCAATGTAATGTTTTCAGGTTCGCAATAGAATGACAGAGTGCGCGGTCCATTTGGCAAAGCACGTGGGCTACGAAAATGCCGGTACCGTGGAATTCCTTCTAGACAGCAAAGGCAACTTCTACTTCATCGAAGTCAACGCTAGGTCGGTCCAACCAAACAAATTAAATATAAAAATAAGTTTTTGTTAAAAATCTAATGGTTTACGTGTGCGATGCCACGGGTACAGTCTAATTATAGAATAAACCTAACCTAACCTGCCAGACATTCGTCTATGAAAAATATTTTCACTGTAATAAAATTATGTCAAACGATTGTTCGACCAAATAACATTAGGACAAAAAAGTTTTTGTTAAAAATTTCATTTTTAATAAAAGCTTTTTGCTGACTGTACTTTTTGTTGACTGTACTTGCATTGTCACCCAAACTACATTTGCATACCAAATTTCAAGTCGATGCCATTAACCGTTGAAGAGTTCCGTCCTTCGGAGACGATCCTGGCCTGACAACCAGAATGTCACTACCAGATTATTGTATTGCCACGCAATTCACATAAGTATGCCAAATTTCAAGACAATCCGACTACTAGAAGTGGTTCAAATTTAACTTGCAAGATTTGACCCGCACAGCACATACGAGTACATGAAACATACTGTATTGCAAGTTAATAAAAAGCTTTTAAAAAAATAGTACCCGACTGCCCGAAGTATATGTAAGTATGAATGTCTATTTTCTTGGGCCTCTCCTAACTTAACGTCTGGGCGATTTTCAGCATATGATGTTTACTGATTATGATTAGTGATTAAGTTACCTACTTGACACATTTTTAAGACTTGTTTTTTTCCTTTTTTGTTTTTATTTAAAGTTAATCTTTTATACGTTGTTTTTCTAAAAATTACGAATGCAGCATACGCCAATTAGAAGCCAATTTAATATTTACTACCATAATTAAGGGTAGATTTCAAGACAAGTGCAGGCGCCAGATAGTAAAATCAGCAAAAAAGTTTTTTTTTTAATTGCTCTCTTCTTTACAGGTTACAAGTGGAACACACGATAACAGAAGAAGTAACGAGCATCGACTTGGTCCAGTCCCAGATTCGGGTAGCGGAGGGCATGACCCTCCCAGAGTTGGGGCTGACCCAGGATAACATCAAGACTCAAGGATACGCCATCCAGTGCAGGGTCACTACCGAGGACCCGGCGAATAACTTCCAGCCCAGCACCGGCAGGCTTGAGGTGTTTAGGTAATTAAATGTTATAGAATATCTAGAAATTTGACGAGTGTCATTGACCTGACGCATAAGAGAGACAAAAAACTCGCTTTATGTCACTCTTATGCGTCAATTATTTGTGTTATTTAAAAACTCTTTAGTTTCGGATTTAAAAATAAGTCATAAGTGAAGAGTGTTTACACTGTTACTGAACATAACTAAGTAATTATCTTAATTGATGATGATGATTGATGATCTTTATAACAGTAAGAGTCCCTAGGCCACTAGCATCTTGGAGAAATTAACTTTATTTTTCCGGTTGAAAAAAAAAGAAAAAAAACAATGGCTGTTATAAATGTTATAAAACACGATAACATTGTCTAACACTTTATGACTTCTGTTACAACTTGTTACATATTTTAAACGCTCCCACATTGGTATGTTATAGGTACAATGTGTGGCCCAGAACCGGGGTTAATATTAAAAACAGAGGCTCTAGAGGTCACCGGTAATTGAATCATCATGGCCCCACTTAATTAAAATCAAAACTCGTAAATTCAATGTACGCCATCCTAGACTCCAGCTGGCGTCGCCTGTCACGCTACAAATATCAAACATTATGCTTTACATTGCTTCTTCGAATAAACTTGAAAGTGTAATAAAAATACTAATTATTTTTAAAAGTCGCTGAATTAATGTTGTTCAGTTTGACGAGTATGATCTATGTTTTAATTATTTGCCCGTGTTACAGGCCACACCCGGTATAACACCATGTATTATACATACCATTATAACACTTTAAAAGATATATAACATTATATATTTTTTTTACAATTTGTTATACAATGTTATAAACAAAATGTATAACGTTATGTAACACATATAACAGCCAATGTGGGAGCACCATAACTTAAATGAGAATCAAAAATAACACAATTGTATTATATTTTCATATTTCAGGTCGGGCGAAGGTATGGGAATCCGATTGGATTCGGCCGCGACGTACGCCGGATCTATCGTTTCGCCTTACTATGATTCGTTGCTGGTGAAAGTAAGTTAATAGTAACCTTGATTTTCTAGACTTAACGCGAATTACAATTAGAAACAGCTGAGTGAAAGGGTAATAACTACTAGTGAATATTAATCTAGAGAAATAAATGTCATGGATAGGAAAAAACAAGATGTCGTTTGTCACTTGTCATAATCAATTTTGGCGAGTTGCAGTTGACATAGATATTATTATATATTTTTTCTTCAAATATGAAGGCTTTATAGCTCTTCTGCCAGTACCATGACATCCACGAGATCACACAGAAAACTATTCCCGTTAAATCATACGGAAATAGCTGTCACACTCGTCATAATCTAATGATGGTAAGAATTTTTCTTACTCATAATTTTTTCCACCGAAACCGTAAATTATTCTGAAATTTTAAAATAGTAATCCTATTAAAAACTATAGGTTAGGTTATGTTTGTTTTATAACAATTCTGAATAGATTTAGAGAAAAAGCAGTTCTGACAAACATCACCATTATGACAACAATACATTATACATTATGACTTTCAACAATTATGTGAGGCGATATGAGCCCGCCTGAATTAATTCCTTTTTTTCTGAGTCTATAATCATTGTCCAGGTGATCTCGCACGCCAATGACCTCCCAGCTTCCGCGGCTAAAATGACGCGTGCCCTTCGCGAGTTCCGTATCCGAGGCGTGAAGACCAACATACCGTTCTTGCTGAACGTCGTCGGCAACCAGAAGTTTCTTAGCGGTAAGATCTACAATGACTTTGTTAAAGGTTTTATTTAACTTGCAATGTATCTTGTATCTCTGTGTGCGGGTTAAATCTTATGTAAATTACGTGACAATACAATAATCTGGTAGTTACATTCTGGTAGTCCGGCCAGGATCGTCTCCGCAGGACGGTACTCTTCAACGGTTAAAGGCATCGACTTGAAATTTGGTATGCAAATGTAGTTTGGGTGACAATGCAAGTGCAGTCAACAAAAAGTACAGTCAGCAAAACGCTTTTATAATAAAAGAAATTTGTACCAAAAACTTTTTGTCCTAAAGTTATTTGGTCGAACAATCGTTTGGCATAATTTTACTCCAGTGAAAGTATTTTTCATAGACTTAGGGGCTGTTTTACCATCCATTGATTAGCGTTAACCGACGGTTAAATGTGATGCCGTCTCCGTCTATTCGAACAAAACAAATAGAGACGGCATCACACCTAACCGCCAGTTAACACTAATCAATGGATGGTGAAACAGCCCCTTAGAATGTCTGGCAGGTTAGGTTAGGTTTATTCTATAACTAGACTGTACCCGTGGCTTCACACACGTAAACCATTAGATCCGGCAGCTTAATGAAATTTCGGGATTTTACTAAATTCCCAAAAATTAAATTTCGCATTCATAATATTAGTAGGATTTAAGCAACCCGCAGGGAACCGAGGTGTTACTCTATTTTACTACACTATTACGTTACGCTACTGGAACGAAGTTATCTTTTATTCTTCGTTTAACTTATGATTCTATTTTTTTCCCGTTAACCAGGAGCTCTGGACACGTACTTCATCGACGAGCATCCCCAACTGTTCATGTTCAAGGCATCGCAGAACCGAGCTCAGAAACTCCTCAGCTACCTCGGTCAGGTGTTAGTGAATGGCGCGGCCACGCCCCTCGCCACGTCTGTGCCTCCTGCCGACATCGAGCCTTATATACCTCCGGTGCCACTTGGTAAGACTTACTTAAGTTTTTGCTAATATGTTAGTCTCCGATAAGAAGTAGCAGTTAATGTGGGAGCCGCTTCCCTAGCAACAGTACAAGTATACTTTATTGAGCACCACAAATCAGTAAAATATTTAAGTTATCATATTTCGACATTTCGTCTTTGTATGCAGGGTAGACAATAGCAACTGTCACATTTTCAGTACAGTGCTTAGACGTGGTAACGATTTTGAATGAACATTTTTAGTGAATTTTCATCCGTTTTCTACCATTTACTGACCGTTTTCTGAAGTCCAAAGGCATGTTAGATTTCTTAAAATATTCGTAGAACTCATTTATAAAATAACTGCCTAATATCAAGGCCTATTCCTGACGACTCAATTGTCGAAATGTTCAAAATAAATGCTAATAATCCATTTATTTTCATTTTATCATCGAATATTGTTTCAATGATTTTTAAAATGCTGGTACTAGCTGCACATAAAGTTTCATACTATTTTATAATTTATTTACCTACTTAAGACAAGGCTATTTCCTCTAGTTTGGGACCCTGCGTCTTACAGCAACGGCTATAATAATGGTACAGTAGCTTAGTTTTGGTAGTGTCAAAGTAAACACACTGCTTTTCATCAATTTACAATTTGATATGAAAAAAAACTCCAAATACGAAAAGTTTTGTCGAAATTTTTTAACTTCTACTCGTATAGGTACTTTTGTGATTGTTAAATAAATATGTTCTTGAACCACTTTTTCTTTTTTGTGGGTTCTGCACTAAATGAATGGGATTTTCAATCATTATGCATTAAGTACATTTAGATTTCATGCAATAACACCTCACTTCCATTATAGTACAGACTTACATAGATAGGGCGGCGTTTTTCCGTCTGGAACAAGTATTGCTATTACTATGTTTATATTTAGTTTTTGTTTGTTTTAAAGGTTTATTCATAATTTAATTACTATTTAAAAATAAACTAAGAAGTGACGAAGAATATAATTTTGAACAAAAATGCAGAGTGACTTTTATGACTAAATCGAGCACGATTTCTAAAATGAATGAAATTGGACTGTTAACGATAAAAATTGATAAATTTGTTGAAATCGTCACTCGTTATGATAACGTGTGTGTGGTCTAACAAAATTAATCGAGACCTGAATTTTTTACAGCCCCATCTGGGTGTGGTAGGTTCAACTTTAATTATCTTGAGGTTATTTTGCTTTTGTTTTTAACTTGCTTTAATAATTTGGACGGTGCAGCGCTACATATTCATCTAGCACTCGGGATGTAAAAACTTTTTTATGACATGTCCTTTGGTTTATGTAGAATTTGTTTTTTTTTCTTGATATTTTTCAGGCGTATGTATTATTCGAAGTTGAGAAATATTTATTTTCTGTCATAGTTTTAAAAGGGAAGTAATATTAACTTAAATTATTTGCATAATAATTATTTATTATAAATCTATTATGACGGCGGATAAATTCAATTCTGTATTTAATTTTTTATTTCCTCAAAGCGATCTTGTATATTATTTTATTCAGTTTCGAAGACTTCTTTCCTGGGATTTATTTACACTTATCATACTCCACCTATTATAAAAAACAGAATTATAACAACTGATTACAAACTCCCACAACTCCAGTTGTGTGTCTTTGACTGAATATATTATTATTTATCTTACTACTTTTTTATGCAGTTAACTTACTTCCCTTTTACTATAACGAAGCCATTACACACAAGACGCTTTTATTCCTAAATGAAAACTGAATTTGGATATCGAAAATACAAACTGAGACATGGATGCACAGAAAAACCAGAAAAAGAGACCAGCGCTGGGAATCGAACCCAGGTCCTCAGCAATCCGTGCTGCGTGCTATAACCCCTACACCACCGCTGGACAGGAATTTAGATACGAATTTTTCCTATGCATACATATCTCAGGTTGCTTATTTCTACTACGCTACTTATGCAGCAGCACTAGCGACATCTATGTTTTTTCGCTCTCATCGAGAGACGTCACACTCTATCGGAACCAACCGCTCACCCAGACAAGAGATGTCGCTACTAAGCAATCAAATTATGATTGGTTATTTGGAGTCTTTTTGTATTTTTTATTTCAACTCCAAATTTGTTACTTTTACGGGTATCCCGTGAAACCATATCGAAAATACAAACTGAGACATGGATGCACAGAAAAACCAGAAAAAGAGACCAGCGCTGGGAATCGAACCCAGGTCCTCAGCAATCCGTGCTGCGTGCTATAACCCCTACACCACCGCTGGACAGGAATTTAGACACGAATTTTTCCTATGCATACATATCTCAGGTTGCTTATTTCTACTACGCTACTTATGCAGCAGTAACAAATTTGGAGTTGAAATAAAAAATACAAAAAGACTCCAAATAACCAATCATAATGAATTTGGATATTCATAATAATGCACTTTATATTTATAATTAAAAAAAGATTAAGTTTCAATTACAGATCCTTTTTAAGAAACATAATTAGTTGTTAATGAAATATTAAATGTAATTTAAGTTATATCAATTCTGCTATAAGAGAAGAGTTCTATTCAATTGGAGACAAAACATTTTTGTATCATTTTAGTTATGAAAGTGTTATGTGGGCTTCTTGTAAATATAATTATGCGTTTTCTGTTACTCTAATACAAAGGGAATCTCTTATAAATCTCTCTAGGCAAACGTAATGCCTGGGACCGAAGTGGATTGAGAATAGTCTTTTTGCACCTCGATGTAGAACTTGAATGAACAAGCGCTAGCTAGTCATACGTCGTAGTAGTTTATCTATTGGATGACTAGGTGGCGCTGGGGTCTCTGCAACTCGCATACATTTCCCTTTGTATTAGAACAAGTAGTATTCTATTTTTAAAATAATATATAATTATATAATAATAATAATATATATGGTGTTTTTCATCATCGGCCATTAATTTATCGGCACGCTACACAAATGCACTGTGTCCATATTATTCAGTTAACCTGTTTTGCAGACCTTTCCCCAGAGGCCATTAGAATATACGAACTAACCGGCGAGAACACAGGTAAGGCACATTTTAATATGGTTTATAACATAGCTGATTAAATTGAGGGACAACTAATTGACCGGGTAAACTCGCATTCTATTAAATTTTTCGAAAAAAAAACTAGAATTCAAGGCTAATGTGAAACACTCGCTGCACTCGGTGCCATTAGTCACGGATGCACTAGAGATATACTCGACCGTTGTTTCATTTATCGTTTCATAGAAGAATGAGGGAAAAGTATAAGCTGGAGATTTGACTCATTGATAGGTGTAATGAGGGCTATCGCGTATGAATTCGCCACTAGAGGCGCTAGTGTAGCGTGAGGTCTCCGAAATGTCAAATCTCATAGTTTTTGGGTGAGCTACACGGGTTTATTTATAATTAGAATAATTTTGTGAATATTTTGCAATTTTGAAATTAATTATGGCAAATATGCGTTCCGGAGCAATGAATGTCTGTGTTTTTGTCTTTCGGAAACCATTGTCCTCCCTTTTTTCCGAACAAAACGGGGACTATTCAACACTGTGGCATGCTCGATATTTTTATGGTACGGTTTTAAGGTGTATTAAATATGATTTTAATCTAAACTTTGTTTTCACGCCCGTAATAACAGACTTTGAAAGCCATACTTAAAAACCTCACGCAACAGTGCGCCATCTAGTGAGACAAAAAACGATAGCCCTCATTTAATAATTAACTCTTTGGGATGTGAGTAGCGAATTTTATACATTAGTATAATGTAAAATGTCAGCAAATACGATTTTATCCGGTGAAATTAGGTCTATATGAATTAATAAGTAGACGCCCATCATATTTAAAAGGGATATAAACCAAAAATTTTCACCGTTAAAAACGAAAATTTGTCTAATACATTTTGGTTTTTATTCTTCCGTTTTTTTTATTAACCGGGTTATTCAAAATGGAAATTACGCCAGACATGTCAAATAAAGTATGATTTAGTGTATTCCCACAAAAATGAATATTGAGCCACTGTGGTGTTTTTTCATAATAATTTTCAAACCAAGGTCCTTCGCTGGCATTGGTGTTTATTTGTTTGATTTTTTACACGCTCAATATTCAGTTTTGTGTCGTACGATATAACTGCTGGCAACTGTACTAGAATAGTCATTAACAAAATTATTCTTGGGAACTCATGAAAATAATAAAAATACAACATCTGTCAAGTTTTTTACTAAAGGGGTTTCCTAACACTTTAGTTGTTATTTTGTAATCTGATATTAGAGATATTAACCCTTTTTCAGGCATAGAGCGTATAACGACCACGTAAATCTACACAAATATTCGATTTTGCTCTCATTACAATATGGTACATATGGTGGTATATGGTGTGGTATGGTGTGTTAGAAATATGAGTCTATTTAAAATTAATCCTTCATATGTAAACAATATAAAACTATGAATAATTTTGCTAACGCAAATTAGCTGTCTCTAAAGAAAGGTTAATTTTTAAATTTCAACAAATATTTTTAATTTTTTAGAAGAACTAGAACTAATTTCTATTGAGTGATAAACTCAACTTTAAATTAAAAAAAACTTGAGGCTAAAATTTTCCTAGTATGATATTGTCATTGACTCGGCCATCCTAATAATCGTTTAGTTGACCAAACCATGTCATTACTAAACGCCCCAACATCATAAAGGTACCCCATCCATGTCATTTACAGGAGTAATCAGCGCGATATTAAAACTAAACCAGCCAATCTAGAGATTAATTCATGGAATACAAAAAACTAGAGGAAATGTTAGAAGTCCCACTTTGTACTGAAACAAATGCTCAATATAATTTTAAGTTAGAATGTTTGCTACTGAAACCGTGAATCTTTACTCTATGATTACAAGCAAAACCAACGTTAACAAAACCTTTCCAACAGCGGTGCAGCCCCCGAAAGGCTACAAGCAGATCTTACAAGAGGGCGGCCCAGAGGCCTTCGCCAAAGCAGTCAGGCAGCACAAGGGTCTGCTAC
Organism: Choristoneura fumiferana; assembly: GCF_025370935.1. Taxonomy (NCBI): domain Eukaryota; kingdom Metazoa; phylum Arthropoda; class Insecta; order Lepidoptera; family Tortricidae; genus Choristoneura; species Choristoneura fumiferana. The sequence goes on from NC_133478.1 coordinate 4,839,246, forward strand.
TCATGGACACTACGTTCAGGGACGCCCATCAGTCCCTGCTGGCCACTAGGGTCAGGACGCACGACCTGTTGGCTGTGTCGCCGTATGTCGCGCATAACTTCAGTAATCTGTACTCTTTGGAGAACTGGGGCGGTGCCACGTTTGATGTCGCTTTGAGGTAAGTTAATAAATATCATAGAATACTTGACACCGACACGGCATTTGACTATTTTTATTCATTTTAAAAATCAAATTTTGACAATGCATGTTATCCAACAGTTTATTATTATTCCCCTCAATGGCGGCCTTAAGGCTTGAGCCAATGTCAGTTAAATTAAAGATAAATATTCTTCTTCACGTTGTACGGTGATTGTACTTTTTGCAACTTGATAGCAAAATTCCAGAAACCACGCGGAGACAACTTACGCATTAAAAATTTTCAGACACGAGAGCAATATATAATTTTGTGATCACTGTTCACTTGTAAGGTTAATCGCCGCATAAAACACTATCAAAATTATACTTCAACTAGCCAAAGAAGCAGAAATACCAGAATTAGATATCGTCTACGTCCGCGATGTTTAAATGCTACAAATCGAATACATCCAACAGTTTTTTTTAAACTACATACTTATGACAGTTACAAAGGTTTGAAGTTCAAGATTAGACAGAGAAGTTACTAACATGTGACATCACACGCAAGTCATACTTGCTGCATAGAGAAAAGCATTTTAGAAAGAGACAGATATATATAGATTTTTCAAAAAATCACTGTAAATCCAATTTTCAACCGAATAAATTTTTCTCTACGCTAAACATTGTCTGTATATCTATATTTCCATAATAATAGTCGATGATGGCAAATCAAGAGTTTTAAAATACATACCGTATTGTCTAAGGTTTAAGTGCCTGCGGTCGCATTCACCTTCTCTTTATAACCTCATGCTATACCATGTCACAGATTACCAAGTATGATTCTGAGTGTGTTATACAATAAAACCTCCGGTAAACAAAGCTTGTCTTATGGGTACAGTCACCTGCATTAATATCTGCCCCAGCGGAGCTTGCAAAAATATCTGACACGTCCTACCGGCCCTAGAAATAGAGTCGTATCAGATATTTGCACGCTTATGTCAGATATTGATGCTGGTGACTGTACCAGGCTATGGATATTGTATGTATGTAGGTATGTATTGTATGTGTGTAGCGGACCCGGCAGACGTTGTCCTGTCCGAAAAAACACTACATTAAAATTATGATAACACCAACAACAGCGCCATCTAGTGGGTCCAATTTATTTAAATACGTTCTTTAATTTGAGGGGAGAGTTTAACGTATCGACGGGATGAACATTACGAGATGTTTGACAGTTACGAAACCCATGATCATTTTGTATGGGAAAATGTTTTTTCTTTTATTTTATTTTTTAATCAAATTTCCAATGTTTTTAATATTTATTATCCTATTGCTGACGAAGACAAATCCAAAAAAAACAAAAATCATAATTATTGGTCCAGCCGTCCTTCAATTATAAATGGTGTAACTAACACGACGATATTCGATATTATTGTATTCTCTTTTCAGATTCCTCCACGAGTGTCCGTGGGAGCGTTTAGAGGACATGCGCCGGCGCATCCCCAACATCCCCTTCCAGATGCTGCTGCGCGGCGCTAACGCCGTCGGTTATACCAACTACCCCGACAACGCCGTCTATAAGTTCTGCGATATGTCGGTCAGTGCATCTTACATTTTACCTTTTTTAGGGTTCTCTACCCCGCGGGTGGCAAACGGATCCCTATTAATGTCGCTCCGTCCGTCTGTCTGTTATAGACAACTCTGTGTTCTCATGAACCATATTGCCGCTACAACAACAAAAATAAAATCACATTAAGGTAGGTCTCTACAAAAAGAGTATTATTTTTGGTTTCGTTGTATCTCTAAATATAGCGTTTAAACATACAAATATCAAACCTAAAATAATATGAGAGATAAGTATACTATAGGGGAAATAAAAAATGAAAATTTAAGATTTTGTCATGTATGTACAATCAACTACAAAGAGACCGATATGGCCAAAGTTACAATAATATGAATACGCGACTTTATTATCTTAACAACAATCTATCGATATCTTTGTAGTTGACTGTACGGAATCTTCGGTCCGCGAATCCATCTCGCACTTGGCCGGTATTATTACTTTGAGAATAAGACGACTAGGGCTGTAGTTTAATTTGGCACATAAATTCGAAAAATTTTGAAGTGTGTAAAATAAATAAATAAAAAATTTATATAAGTAAGGGATCAGACCCATAACCCTCTACTTGAAAGGGCATAGGTCAAATTACTAGGCTTTGAACTTGAACCTGGTACAAAGGTAGCCAATCTTACCTACCTTACGTTGGTAGGTTACCAACTCACAAAGTTATCATTCCCTCCCCAGGTCAAAGCGGGTATGGACATCTTCCGCGTCTTCGACTCCCTCAACTACTTACCAAACCTGATCCTCGGTATGGACGCAGCAGGCAAAGCCGGCGGCGTAGTCGAAGCTGCCATATCATACACTGGGGACGTCTCCGACCCTAACAAGAAGAAGTATGACCTAAAGTACTACTTGAACTTGGCCGATGAACTGGTCAAGGCTGGGACGCACGTGCTGGCTATCAAGGATATGGCGGGGCTTTTGAAACCTAATGCGGCCAAGTAAGTGATGATTTGGTTAAATGAATGACGACAATGATTTGCTGATTTTAGTTGGGTATGGATGGATGTGACATTAGCTTTTCGATGAAAAAAGAAAGCCGTAGTGTCTCCTGGATACTGCAGTCCTAGCCCTCTCGTTCTGAGAAGAGGCATACGCAAAATTGCCTCCTATGTGTGCATCATTCTTTCATATTTGCTGATGATAAGAAACAACGCCGAACATTGTCCGTCCGAACGGTTGATTGATGACCAAAATTTAGACGATTTAAATAAACGACGAAATTACTATCGTTTTTACCTACAATATAAAATAAATCAAAGGTACAATGTTGGTGTAATCAATCTGACAGAGCAACTGACTTCTGGTTCTCTGTCAGATGGATTGCTGTAGACTTAAATAAAGAATTAAAAGTAAACATAAATAATATGGACAAGGAGACTTTGTCCTAACCAGTCGCCAACTTAGGGCGAAAGTCTCAAGAGTCCATTGCATGCGGGCGACGAAGTATCAGTCATGTCACGGATCAATGGACATCTTTCGGCTACCGATTATGATAATGATAGATAGATAGATAGATAGAAACTTTAATCCTCATAACAAAATAACATGGCTCTATACACGTTTTTGATAAAAACAAAGGAATAAACGTTAAGAAGAAAAAACACGTTAACAATCATACAGAGAACAAAAAGATACAAAACAGATATAGAGAAACCACATTGTAATACAGGGAGCCATGTTATGTAATGAAGATAAGGCGCTGACTCAGCATAATGCCGCGGCAAACAAGCCGTAGCGCTGGTATTCTGCCAGTACCTGTGAGTAAATAATGAATGATTTACATTGTAAAGACAAAAGGCTGGGGGCATTGACGCAATTTCAATGTCGACACGTGGTACAATTTTATTGTCTTATCTTCCAGGCTTCTAATCTCAGCCATTCGCGACAAGCACCCAGACATTCCTATCCACGTACACACTCACGACACTTCCGGTGCTGGAGTGGCGGCCATGTTGGCTTGCGCCGAGGCCGGTGCTGACGTGGTCGACGCCGCTGCTGACAGCATGTCAGGAATGACGAGTCAGCCCAGCATGGGCGCGCTAGTCGCCTGTCTGCAAGGCACGCCGCTAGACACAGGTCAGTATTACCACTAGTTACACTACGCAGCTGCAGGGCTACTACGAAACTCGAAACTCGAAGTTCGTGTCGTGCGGTCCCTCTGACCCTTATACTATTTAATACGAGAGCGAGAGGGACGGTACGATACGAACTTCGAGTTTCGTAGTGGCCCTGCTGACGCTGGCGTGGCGGCCATCTTGGCTTGCGGTGCTGACATGGTTGACGCCGCTGCTGACAAGTTTCCTACCAGTTGACAAGATTAATTAGATCTGTAATAGTAATTTTCTACCTCTCGAAGTAGACGATTTCAAATTTTTGCATATCTTTCGCAAAGTATATCTTCGAATATGATTAAAAAGATCTCCATCAAAATACTTTCCGAAAACTATACAATACAATGACTCTTTGTTGTACACAAGAAATAGTAAGTGATGCAGAAAACAAGTACATAGAGAGAAAATTACAAGGTAAGCAATAGGCGGCCTCATCGCTACAAACTACATTGATTTAATTTTGCTACTTCACTACCAAACGAGAAGCAACGTAAAAGGTTCATTCATATAATAATATGTATACAAAGTCACGCTCAATTAGTTCCTGTGACAGCAGGCTAGATGGCGCTAGTATTGCGAGGTCCGTTTGAAAACTTTGACATTTACGTCACATTTGTGATCGGTTACCTAAAAGAGCCAATGAGGGCTATCGCGAATGAATTCGCCGCTAGAGGCGCTAGTGTAGCGTGAGGTCTCCGAAATGTCAAATCTCATAGTTTTTGGGTGAGCTACGCGGGTTTATTTATAATTAGAATAATTTTGTGAATATTTTGCATTACCTGAAATTAATTATGGCAATTATGCATTGCTGTGTTTTGAGACAGTTTTGTCTTTCGGAAACTTTTGTCCTCCCTTTTTTCCGAACAAAACGGGACTAAGCAACACTGTGGTTGCTGGATATTTTTATGGTACGGTTTTAAGGTGTATTAAATATGATTTTAATTTAAACTTTGTTTTAACGCCCGTAATAACAGACTCTGAAAGCCACACTTAAAAACCTCACGCAACAGTGCGCCATCTAGTGAGACAAAAAACGATAGCCCTCATTGCAAGCAAGACCGTTATGTCAAACGGACATCTCGATTACTAACGCCATCTAACGATATTTCACCTGTCGAGATACCCTCATTAATTATTCTTCCCCGCAGGCATCGCGCTCCAGAAAGTATCAGAGTATTCAGCGTACTGGGAACAAGCCAGAACGCTCTACGGACCCTTCGAATGCACAGCCACCATGAAGTCTGGCAACGCTGATGTATACCTCAACGAGATTCCTGGCGGGCAGTACACTAATCTGCAGTTCCAGGCGTTCTCACTCGGCCTGGGAAGCCAGTTCGAGGAAGTTAAGAAGGCTTACAGGTATACAGCCGAACAAACTGAATCATGTACCAGGGTGCCTTTGTCCTACTAATGTCATGTTGGCATTACATACTTTTGTCAAGGAAATCATTGTGAAATAGATTATTAAAGGGTTCTAATCATTTAACATCAGGTGAACCGTCTGCTCGTTTGTCTGCTATTACATTAAAAAAAATGTACATTAAATAGTGCCACAGATAGTGCAGAGATCGGCATATTAGCAATGAGGGCTATCGTTTTTTGTCTCACTAGATGGCGCACTGTTGCGTGAGGTTTTTAAGTATGGCTTTCAAAGTCTGTTATTACGGGCGTGAAAACAAAGTTTAGATTAAAATCATATTTAATACACCTTAAAACCGTACCATAAAAATATCGAGCATACCACAGTGTTGCAAAGTCCCCGTTTTGTTCGGAAAAAAGGGAGGACAAAGGTTTCCGAAAGACAAAACTGTCTCAAAACACAGACATTCATTGCCCCGGAACGCATATTTGCCATAATTAATTTCAGATATTGCAAAATATTCACAAAATAATTCTAATTATAAATAAACCCGCGTAGCTCACCCAAAAACTATGAGATTTGACATTTCGGAGACCTCACGCTACACTAGCGCCTCTAGCGGCGAATTCATTCGCGATAGCCCTCATTGCTCGACGATGAAGTAGAAGACTGAGCGCTAGCGAAGCTGTCTATGATATGAGTCTGACAATCGCTGTTGCGGCCGAGTTGTTTAATAACCTAAACAGCATAGAAAAGTTGAAAACAAAAAACATTGTCATGAACCGATTTAGCTAAGAACCATCTCGATTAAACTAGCTTTCGATTAAATAAAAAACACATCAAACTAATAAACCGGTTTGACATTGGCGTCAAACTTAAGTTTCCCCTCTTTTAGCGTCAAAGGTTAAAAAAATGCTTTAAGAGTAAAAAAAAGTTTTGTCCATCATGCTCGGAAATACAACGCACGCAGAAAATGAGTTTGAATTTGTTGATCTTTTTAGCATGTATTTAATTGTAAAGTTTATTCAGAATAATTTATTATTTTTGATTAAAATTATATCAATTAACAGACAGTGTCAATGTCAACTCTCTCTTCTCGCGCACAGGGAAGCCAATCTTATCCTCGGCGACATCATCAAAGTCACCCCCTCGTCTAAAGTGGTGGGAGACCTGGCGCAGTTCATGGTCCAGAACAAATTGACAGCCAAGGACATCGAAGAGAAGGCCGAGGAACTCTCCTTCCCTAAGTCGGTGGTGGAATTCCTGCAAGGAGCCATCGGGCAGCCGCATGGTGGCTACCCGGAGCCATTGAGGTGAGATCATCCTAACACATATTAGCAGACCAGAAATACACTCAGTTGTTTTTTGGTTAGTTTTTTGTCCCTTTTGGGATTGGCAAAGGAAATGGCATCCACGCACCCAAAAACTCTTCAATTTCTTTTCGCTAATATCGATATTGAAAAAAACACACTAGGTATTTTTTGTGAAACCGTAACACTCTAAATAGTACATTAATAAGTTTATTATGCCCTTTAAGTGATAAATGGGCCAATCAACTTTTTCACCGACACCAATCTGTCCTCGGCATTTTTCAAACAATTGCAGATTTTTGTAAGTAAACATGTTTTTTCTGTAATTTAATAGATGGTGTACATGAATACATGCCACCCTACGTAAGTTCAACCTATTAAACCGTGAAATATCTTGTTGGAAGTACGAATTTTTGGTAACGCCAGAGAATTTTGGTAACGCAGGAGACGCACAAAGTGTCGGTCAAATAGTTAGTTGGCCCAAATATCTAGTAAAAATGTATCTAAAGTTGTTATCAACTCGAGCGAAGCTTGAGCGCCCAGGTACAGTCAGCAGCACCACTATCTGACACAAAAAAGCGTACATAAATATCTGACACGCCTCTATTTCTAGGGCATTTTTGAACTGTTCTCTATTATGCAAACTTAGCTTGGTCGTGTTATGCTAAATCCTCATTAGTCCTACCAACAAAGATTTATTATTGGTTTTACAGATCTAAAGTGCTAAAGGATATGCAGAGAATTGAGGGCCGCCCAGGCGCCGAAATGCCACCTCTGGACTTCGACAAACTCAAGAAAGAGTTACAGGAAACCTACCCCTCTGTAAGCTACTCTTTCACATCTTTAAACTAGTCTATTGAAACAGGCGTTTTTTAAAAAAAAAAAATTTTTTATGGAACTTTGATCAAAGGGTAAGGTACTTTGCGGATGTCTATGTCAATAGAACTGAAAATATTACTTTGCTCACCCGACCTTATGATAGCTACATTTATGCAAGTAACCATGTCATTATGCCATATATTAAGGTCAGCACTATTTGATATTTCGTGAAAATACTATTGTATTGTCCAAACTACAATTTCGCTATGCCATTATGCCATATAAAAATCGGCGATACTATTGTTCTGCTATTTAATACTAGTTGTTACCCGCGACTCCGTCCGCGCAAAATTCGTTTAACGCTATCCCGCGGGAGCTATGCAATTTTTCGGGATAAAAACTATCCTATGTCCTTCACCGGAATTCAAACTATCTGTACACCGAATTCCATCTAAATCTTAGCAGCTTAGACGTGATGAAATAACAAACAAACAAACAGACTTACAAACTTTCGCATTTAGATTTTAGTTGGAAAGGACGCGTGATTTTGTCAAAACTAGACATTATTGTAATAAGAACCACGGCACTCGTCATCGTGAATGACTCTACCTATAGGAAAAGTAGGAAGTAGGATTGTCGCGGATCGGCAAGCGCAGCGTTGGACGTTCACCACAGGAATGGACGGATGACCTGAGAGCCAATGCGGTATTCGACTATTTTGTATATGTTTTATAAATTAAAAATTCACAATGCCTGTTATCGAATAGAGAAACAATTTTTAAGCTACCTTTACAAATAACAAAGTAATAATGGTTTGAAATTCAAGATAAGACTGAGAAAGACATACTGGCATGTGAGGTCACACGCCAGTATCGCCATACTTGCTGCATAGAGAAAAGCGTTTGAGAAAGAGACAGGTATACAGATTTTTCAAAAAATCACTATAAATCCAATTTTCAACCGATTTAAATTTTCTCTTCGCTAAACACTATCTGTATATCTATATTTTCAAAATAATATTCAGATATGGCAAATTAAGGAGTTGTCAAATACCGTATTGTGTAATGTTTCTGACACTCGCGACAGTCAAATAAAAGTTTTTGTATGCGAAAACTGTCATTTGATTGTGATCGCAAGTGTCAGGAACGTTACGCTATAGACCCTCTGGTTAAAGCCGCGGGTTCATGGTGGATGCAGGCCGCTTACTCCCGAGGGACTATGGGGGAGGCCTTTATGTCCAACAGTGGATGCCCTACAGCTGATATAATGATAATGACGAGCAGGATTTATGAATTAGATTCATTAGCCTATATTCATAGAATATTTAATTTTTGTTATCCACAGGTGACAGATTACGATGTGATGTCGGCTGCCATGTACCCGCAAGTTGCGAAAGACTTCTTCCGCATCCGCGAGAAGTACGGACCCGTCAAGCATCTCGACACCAAGACCTTCCTCGTTGGACCTCAAGTAAGTCATAGTAACCGATGAAGAAGGTTCTCAAGTCGACGCATTTTGTTACGCTCCGAAAAAATTATATTCGTCGGTTATATTCACAAATACTCAAATGAAACGGATAAAAATAATTAATATCATGGAAATTAATTTAATCTGCTTGCTAACATAGTCTCATAGGAACCTTATACACACTAACAATGGTTACCTAATGATTCGACGACAATTTTTACGCAGATTATTGATTGGCAGACCACGTTTCGCCGAGTAACGGCACGCCGATGAATTTGTACGCAGATGTATTGTTTAGCAGACTAACGTTTCGTAACTCAACCTTTAGTAGACCATTCAGTTGGCTTGTGAGTCAGTAAGCCGAACAACTATTAACAGAAATTCGTTTAGCCGATTAATCACTACACATTTTCAACGTTTGCTCGAACAACTTTTCGCTTTCGAATTTTTGATTATTTTATATTGAAGTCAAAACAAACTAAGTCGCGACGCCAGCAGTTCGGTTCGGTTGTTGGTCACAATTCCAACTAACACTCCTCCTCGCTGACGCTCGTCGTCGCACCTAACCACACATTTTGATGTCATGCGATCAACTGAAACAATTACGAAACAAACAATCGACTAAAAGTAAATCTGCATATCGCTATTCGTCCTACCGACTATTCGGCGAAACGAATAATAGGCGTAACGAAATTATACCAAACTTTGCTCGGCCAAAAGAAAAATCTGCCAATAGTTATTGTCTGCGGAACGAAAATCTGCATAATTAAACTCGGCGAAACGACAGGTCACCACTATCACAACACGAACGCTAGAGAAAAGTGTATGTATGGCAAATTGGATCAGTTAATCGTATTTAGACGCAATTAAACCTTAAAGGCCAAGATTTGATATGACTATTGTAGTGAATTATCTGCAATTTTATTAATTTTGATACTGTAATGCACCACATAAACCTCGATAAAAAAAACTTGGAAGAACATATCTTGTGAGCATACAGTGGCCAAACAAACTATTCATAACCTCCTTTGTCCCCTTAGGTGGGCGATATCATAGAAGTAAAGATCGAACGCGGCAAGACCCTGAATATCCGGACAGTTGCAGTGTCCGAAGAGATGACCGCCGCGGGAGAGCGAGAGGTCTTCTTTGAGCTCAACGGGCAGCTGCGGAGCGTGTTCATAAGAGATGAGAACGCTAGCAAGGTGAGTCCTGACCTCAATAATAATAAATAAATGTCATGGGATAATTGACATCAAATTAACCTAGTCCCAAACTAAGCAAAGCTTGTACTATGGGTATTAGGCAATGGATAAACATACCTATATAGAGAAATACATACGTAAATACAATTTAAACGTCCAATATCCGAGAACAAACATTCGTATTATTCATACAAATATCTGCCCCGACCGGGGATTGAACCCGGGGCTATAAGCTTTATAGTCAGGTTCTCTAACCACTTGGCCATCCGATCGTCAATAAGGACATGAATAGAGTAGGTAGATGATGTGTAGGTATAGAATAATAATAACAAGACGCGGCTAATAAAAACATTTATTGCCCATAAAAAAATACATATTAGTGAGAAGGTACATACATGCTCAGCTATGTGGCGAAAGGTGTTGGCCCTGAAAACAAGATTGGTTGACAATTAAATGTATTCCCACGTTGCCACAGCTTCCACCCGCATACAATGTTGTCACCCATCTCCCGTAGACGTCGTAGAAACCGTCTAAGAAATAATACCAGAAGATGGGCAGCATCTTCTAGGCAACCCTACATCCTATACTGCGCTCGCCAACCCGCTTGCAAAACGTGGCGAGCATTAGCAACCCCCCTCCCGCCTATGAGCGAGATCTATGTCCAACAATCGACGACCTACGGCTGGTATGATGATGATGATGATGATGCGACTGTTTTGTTTTACTTATAGGAGATGAAGATCCATCCCAAAGCCGTGAAAGGAGACAAAAAGCAAGTCGGAGCTCCGATGCCAGGAACAGTGCTGTGTAAGTATTACATGCTTAAAATTTTATACCGAGTTAGGTAAAATACCAAGTCAAACTTTGTCACTTCAAAGTTCAATATTTCAAAAAGGCTAAACCAATTTTGATGACACATGTCTAAGAACCATCGCTAGAAAACTTGATTTCAAATAAAGAAAACCGCATTCAAATCGGTCCACCCGGTTAGGAGCTACGGTGCCACAGACAGACAGACAGACACACATAGCGGTCAAACTTCTAACACCCCTGTTTTTGCGTCGGGGGTTAAAATACATTTATTCACAACAAGATCCCCTTACGGCCCGTGATTCGCACAATGATTTTCATCACATTGCGAGGAAAAAGTTGCAAAAAATTAAATTATTTTGTGTCCAAACACTTCACAGCTCAGCAAAGGCAAGACGCTAAGAAAACAACTGAATAAAATATGGCTACCCGCCAATACAGGGGGCTACTACAAAATTTGAAAATCGAAGTTCGTGTCGTACCGTCCCTCTAAGTCTCGTATTAAATAATATTAGCGTCAGGAAAACTATATGAACTTCGATTTACGAATTTCGTGGTAGCCCCCCTGATTGTCACTTTTTTCGAGTCGTCTACCACAGATAATACTAAGAACCGTGTTTTGTTTAGAATCCGAATGGTCTTACGGCGAGATAATTCCAACATGCTAAAAAAATATTTACTAAAATTATTGCAAAACAATTTGATATACATTTAAAATATAAAAATAACGAAGTTTCATGAGGCGTGGCAAATTTTTATGGTGTAAAATTAGATTATAGCTAAGTTTTAAAGATGTAAATAAAACGTTGGCTGACTTGAAACCTCTTTAGTCTTTAACTTTTTAAAACTAAAGTCATAACTCCCTTGGGGAGGAAAACTATACGTAAATCCATAATTCCCGCGGGAACAATTCAGGCAATTGTCCTTTAGTATACAGGCATGGAATAACGTCATTGACGAGCAAGTGTGATGAAAAAAATATTAGTAGAATTATTTCAAAATTATAATCGATTTTTACGAAAATGTTACATAGTAATCAAAATGACCTCATGACTCAATTTTCACCATTCCCACAGCCGTAAAAGTCAAAGAGGGCGACAAAGTCGAGAAAGGGCAAGCCATCGCGGTCCTCTCAGCGATGAAGATGGAGATGATTGTTCAAGCCCCTACCGCCGGCACCGTCCAGTCTGTTCTCATCACCAACGGGCAGAAACTTGAGGGTGACGATCTCATCTGCACCATTGAGTAAAGCAGGTGTAAACAACGCCGGATGTGTGTATGTAGATTGTACATTTTTATAGGTGCAGTTGTATAAAAAGAGTCAAAAAAGGGCGAGTGGCGTGGGTTACGATGTGAGCGTAGCGGGTAATATCGTAAAGGCGCGGCCACATGCAAGTCGCTCGACGTTCGTTTCCAGCGTCAAATCTGGTCACGTGACACATAGCGATAAAGCTGAAAATGTTGAGCTTTATCGCTGAAAAAAAAAACCTTCAATTTCGGCAAAAACACTGTTATATTTTTTTCATTCACTCCAATTTCTTTTATTTGTATCACTGCCACGACTGCTACTAAATGAGATTAAGAAATCAGCTTCCAAGACCAAGCTTATTCCTGCAAGCAGCCACTACTCACTGCTGCACGCTACTTTTTGAGTTGCGGGAAATTCAAAATCACATTCAAAATGGGGTCACGTGACCAGATTTATCGCTCAAAACGAGCAACTGCATGTGGCTGCAACTTAAAACAGAAGTAAATGATGTAAATTAAGTAAATGATGATGCAAGCTACCTACAAAAATTTACAAGCTTCGAATGAATTTTACCGTTGTTGTCCAGGTACCGGCTCATACGTTACTCTCCCCCCATAGAAGGGAACCGTAACGCCCGATGTCAAATGATCGGATCCCTAAACGCTTGTTAAGCTATGTTAACTTAACATTAGTTATTTCTTTATCTGTCAGACGATTTTCTTTGCCAGACACAGATAAGCAGAATTTGTAACGTATAACGGTGCAAATGTGGGTGGAATCGTTGCATTTCTTCGATATTGATATTGTTTAGAAGTTTGCGGGGATTAAGACTTTATTGTAATCAATGCCGACAACTCGTATAAGAGTTTTCAACAATTTGACCCTCTGCCGACATTTGAACGCTCTTGTGCGTTTGGTGTTTCGAGTTTCCACCGAAATTGCCAACCTGACAACATTACTCGTACGTATGTCTTTGATCTGAAGAATTATTCGGCAACTTAGGGCGCCGAGTCTGCAACTTCGGTGTACTTATAAGTTATCTTTTGCAACTTTTAGGGTGCAATTTTTAAACAACGTCAATATGGACCGTGCAATTGAGAAGATATTTATATTTCATTGTTTTCCGATAAAAAAGGAAGGGCGTTAGAATAATTTTACAAACCTACTTAAGCTGTTTATTGTTATTGCAACATAAAATCAAATTATAAGTTTTTGTTTGTATTTATTATTATGTTTTAAACAAAACTTCGGTGCTTATTTTACGGTGTTTATATTTTTATATTTTTTTTTACTTTCGTAAGCGTTAATACAAGTTAACTGAAGGTTACTTAAGGAAACCCGCTTTTTTGTGAATGAAATTATTATACATATTTTCGAAACGCAACGACTCTTGTGTGTTGCATTTAGATTATTGAATGTTACTTAATTTATAGTGAACCCGTTTTTTATATATTTTTTATTTAAAGGCAGAATAGGAATTTGAAAATTGTATGTGTCTTAACTGGTGGTTTTAGAAACGTAAGTTGGTGCAAATACGCGATTTTTGCGATTCAATTTGATTAATCGCATTAAAATAAACGCATATAATGCGAAATGGGATAGATGTTTAATGGTTGGAAAAGAGAATGTCTATTTGCATGTTCAAATGTTACAAGTGTTTTACAAAAATAACCCAACCCTTTGTCCTTGCATTTTTTTTTTATAAAACAGCATTTCTGCTTTTAAACTATTGAATGAAGATTTCTGTGACAGGCTAGTTGGTGCTATGGTTTATGTCAATCCAATTTATGGAAAGGGTAAACAAACACGCCATTAACCCAACCACAGACATTTAATGATGTGAAAACCTAGAACCTATTCGATTTTTAAAATGTCAAATTTTCCACCATCTCTACGCTAGTCTCTGCTACTATAGATTATACACGAGTTTCATTCAAGAAACAACGTCAGATTTTTGACGAAGATTTTTCAAATGAAAATTAAATATTGAAATCAAGTGAATTTTGGTGAAAAAAGTGATTAAACGTCTAGTTAAAAGACACGAATTATATACATAAATGTGTTATTGATTCGATCCAGTGAGTGTTTATAAAAGAATTTTCATTAAATCGGTTTGTTTACACTTTCCATAAATTGGATTGACATAACGTATAGTATCGTGAGTTCCGTTTGACAAATTGACATTTGCGTCACGTTCGTGACAAGACCTCTCGTTACTAACGCCATCTAGCGAGTCAAGAAACTCAATGCAGAATATCCAACCCAATAACGGTCGGTGCGTTACTTTATCAGACAATGGCATCCAAAGTGGGTAATGTTATTGAACAAACTGTGATAATCCACTCTGAGTGGCTAAGTTACTTAATTGCATCACAGTACAAAATTTAATGGGCATAATTTATGAAATTTAACTATTAATTCTCCCTGGATACCCCTAATGGGTTATTAGTTTTGAATAAACTGAAGCTCCTATGTAGTTAGTCATTCCATGCAACAGGGTTAGAATAAGTGTGGACATATCACAAAATAAAAAAGACTAGATAGATAGAAATAAATGAAAAACGTTAGAGTTAAGGTGATTCTGTGTAATTGTTTATTGTAAGAAAGTTTTTTTTATTTATGTCGGTGCTAACTTTGTTATCATTCAGCATTATTGTTACTTTTTCATTTTTACTTTTACGCAATATATTTTTTTTTCACATGTGCGACTTTTATTTACAGTGTCTCGAAAAAAATGTAACGTCCATGTTTTCAAATTAATTAAACTAAGAAACTTTTCTGAAATTTATAACTCTTTATCGTAGCTACTATATCGTACCAGTATTAGTGAGATTATGTTTTTTTATATGTTGCATTGTTGCAAAAAAAGTATTAAATTATTTACCTACTACGTGCATAGTTACATCTGCAATACGGTATTTGACAACTCCTGAATTTGCCATATCTTGATATTATTATGAAAATGCGCGTGGAATACTAATATTATAAATGCGAAAGTGTGTGTTTGTATGTATGTATGTTTGTCCGTCTTTCACGTCGAAACTGAGCGACGGCTCGACGTGATTTTTGGCATAGAGATAGTTTATGGGCCAGAGAGTGACATAGGCTAATTTTATCCCGGGAACAGCGCGCGATAACCGAATTCCATCGCGCGCTGTTCCCTCGGGAACTGTGCATTTTCCCGGCATAAAAAATAGCCTATGTCTCTCTCTGGCCCATAAACTATCTCTATGCCAAAAATACGGACAAACATACACACAAAAACACACACTTTCGCATTTATAATATTGGTATGGTTAGATATACAGTCAGTGTTTAGCGAAGAGAAAACTTAAATCGGTTGAAAATTGGATTTATAGTGATTTTTTGAAAAATCTGCATACCTGTCTCTTTCTCAAACGCTTTTCTCAATGCAGCAAGTATGGTGGTACTGGCGTGTGACGCCACATGCCAGTATGTCTTTCTCTGTCTAATCTTGAATTTCAAACCTTTATGACTTTGTTATTTTGTAAAGGTAGCATAAAATTTGTTTCTCTATTCTATAACAGGCATTGTGTAGTTTTAATTTATAAAACGTACAAAATAGTCAAAAATTGCCACGCCCCAACAGGGCATATTTTTTTGTAAAAGGTGTTGCAATAAATAAATAAATACTGAATACTAAATGTGTGAGGCTTTTAATTAAATATGATAGTGAACATTATAAATTACTGAGGGTATAGGATTAGTCCTGCTCAAGTCTCCTGAATCAAATTCAGCATCATCATCATCATCAGCCAGAAGACGTCCACTGCTGAACAAAAACCTCCCCCTTAGAACGTCACAATGAACGACAACTCGCCACTTGCATCCACCGGTTACCCGCAATTCTAACGATATCTTCAGTCCACCTGGTGGGAGACCTGCCAACGCTTCGTCTTCCGGTTCGCGGTCGCCACTCGAGAACTTTTCTCCCCCAACGGTTATCTGATCTTCGAACGATGTGGCCCGCCCATTGCCACTTCAACTTGCATATTTTTACAGCTATATGGGTGACTTTAGTTCTTCGACGAATTTCCGTATTCCGGATTCTATCAGAATCTATAATCAATCCGGATAATTCAAGTCTTAAATAGTGTAGCTCGACAAGTTTCGGACTAATTCGTAGCCCCTCCTCTAGGAGCAACGCGACTCGGCAGCTGCCGCAACACGCGTACTGCGCGCACCGCTCTTCTCGCGTATTGGGCTACGAATTCGCCGAAAAAATGTCGAGCTAAACTCGATTTACGACATGAGTTATTGTTAATTATGAGTCTCACAGTAGCTTCATGTTCAGTGTCCTGAATCGACCAGTATAAGAATCGAGTCAACAAAGCCCAGCTTCTAAGCAAAATAGTGGGTTGGGATCTCCGTCAATTTTGATTATTTGTTGTTGTGCAACAGACAGACATACAATACACGTTGTGTAAATTCCACCTCTTATTCTCAAATTTTAAAAACGTTAGCTTCAGATTGGTATTAAAACAACTATATGTTAATAAAAAGTATATTTTTAACGGTCGTTTTACTTAAAGCTACATACTATGTGATCTGTACGGCATACATATTTACAAACTAGGTACATAAAACTATGTAATGTACAGAGTGCATTAAATAAAAAAACTGGGTCTTAAGACAATTAATCTCATCTCATCATTTCATAAAACGTGACAGGTGATACAGACAATTTTGCCTACATTTCGTTGGCAATACGAAGTCTGATTTTACATGGAAATGCTCGGGTCAGCAATGTATTTTGAATTTATAAAATCGGGGCTTGCTTATGAGCTTCACACGTGAAGTAAACAATCTATTCGTTTCTATTCCAATAAATATGAATATCTACGTGTGTTGTGTCTAAATCACCTATTTTTTACAATGAGTTTTACTTTACTATAGCTTTTAAACGATCAATCGTTTTTGAACTATTCCAGTCAGTAGATGGTTAAAAAAACATTGCAAGTGAATAAAAACTTTAGGTAAGAAAATATCACAAAAAAATAGGCCGCAAATTTGATAAAAAGGTGTGGAAACTGTATAATGCCGAAAACATTCTAAAATCAGTCGAGCTTAAAAGGTATATGTGAAAAACTTAAGTAAAGGGCCTGAGGCCATCGCAATCAAATGACAGATTTCCCATACAAAGACTGTCCTTTGATTGCGATAGCGCGCCTCAGAAACGTTAGGCAATACGCCCTCTGCTGTAAGTAGTAGTAACGTGTCCGTATAAACAAATTGACGTTCCAAATTTGAAGTGACTTAAGCTCCATATCAATTCTGTGAACTACTACATACAACGTCCTTTAGGTACTTAAGTTTTTCACCTATAACAAAAATAAAATAATCACGGGACAATTGACACCAATTGACCCAGTCCCATACGAAGCAAAGCTTGTATTACGGATACTAGGAAACTGATAAACATACTTATATATAAATAAATACTTAAATACGTAATAAACGTGACATTCATAAGTTATACCAAGATACTTTGACTTTGAAACGTCCAAGACCCGAGAACAAATACAAATATCTGCCCCGGGATCGAACCCGGAACCTCAAGCTTCGTAGTCTCTAACCACTTAGCTATCCGGTCGTCAAACATTAAAATGATATAAACCACCCTACTAAGAGACGTCCGTTAACTTTAATAGAATCTTAGTGTTCCATTAGGTATGTTACTTCACTGAACATTGAAGCAATAATACAAATCCAAGGCTCTCCGTACATTTACAGAAAGTTAGAAACATCACAACAATCTTGCAAAGTAATTAAATATATTCGAAATAAATAACCTTGGTCCCTTAAAACTAAACTCACTAAATGTATGTGCACTGCACAAAACACCTTTGCCTTTCCTCTGACAGGGAATTAAAAAGTTTCACTTCAAATTTATATCCTCACCAATTTAATTACTTCTCAGTGAGATCAGTATTCCTAATAAAATAAACTTGTAATTTTTAAGTATATTCCATAAAATAGGGGGCTATTAAATTCGAAGTTCGTATCGTGCCGTCTCTCTCATTCTCCTGTTAAATACTATTAGCATGAACGGAACGACACTATACGAAGTAGAACTTCGTAGTATAAGGCCACTAGGCCAAATCAGCATAGTTTGGAATTCACGACTTATATCTCAACCGCTAATAAATTGTACAGATCTATTGAATAATGTTTTTCCATCGTATTTTGTCGGAAAAGTTCGAATTTATCTAGCTATTTCAACTAAGTTACTGAAGGTAATTGAGAAAGCAGGACAAATACGAACTTTTCTGATAAAATACGATGACAAAACATTATTCACTATATCTGTAATAACTTTTTATCGCTATATATCAATAAAATTTTCTTTATTATTCATAAAAATCTGTTAAGTCGACAATAACATTTGTTTGTCTTTATTTGTTACCTCAACATTTAGGACATACAACATATTTTTGCTATAGCAAGTTCAGATCTATTCACTCACAAAAATGTGTGCCTCTACAGTATAATAATGTGTGCAATAGTACTATTGAAGCTCGTACAAGATGTCTTAGTGTGCAAGACTGAAGGTACCGACAGCGACTAACAAAGCGATCATTTTAAATAAATATCACGGGACACTTGACACCAATTGACCTAGTCCCAAAGTGCTGAGCAAAGCTTGTGTTATGGGTACTAGGCAACGGATAAACATACTTAAATACATATTAAACACCCAAGACTCGAGAACAAACATACGTATTTTTCATACAAATATCGGCCCCGACCAGGTATCGAACTCGGGACCTCAAGCTTTTATGGACACATAGAAGTGTATTCTCGTGAGTCCTCGCGTACTTTATAAAGGACAAATTGACACTAAGGATAACTGCCGACTGTACTATATAAAGCACAAAATATTGCAATTGGATAAATAATTTTAATTATGTTAAAATAATAAAACTGTTGACTTTCGTTTAGGTTTTAAGTACGACATTATTATGGTAAAAAACATGGGAATCAAGAGGAGAAACGTTTTCAATGTACCTACATTTATAAAATGCCTTCGCGAGTGAACAGACCTACGATATGACACTTTTATGAATAAGTTAGTCACGCAATTCAATTGCGTGTGTGAAGTTCCTAAAATCCGTACCGGGCTCGTGTGATTACGGCGCAAGCCCTCTCATTCCGAGAGGAGGCCTGCGCCCCGCAGTGGGACATATACAGGCATGGTCGATGTTACAAAACAATTTCAATTTTACGTCATCTGTACCAAAAGCTCTTTGCCTATGACAGACGCTTTTTATATCAAAATTCTCCACAACTTCTTAGTCTAATTCCCCCGGATGCAGCAGATTTCTGTCGACTAGCGAATGAGAGAAAGGTTCCGGCTCCTGGCCTAAGCCTTGGTCTTCGTCGTTGGAGTTGACTGAGGGATCACTAAGGCTCGAGTCTTGGTCCTCACCGTAGCAGCGACGCTTGTGGTCCGAAGGGAAGTTGTAGCAGGAATGCTCAACTCGAACTGCTTGCATCGTGTTGCTGAAAGATATGTAGGTATTTTTACTAAATTTCTTATCGAATTCAATAGTGTAGTAACTATACCTAGACAAGTTCGTATGTGGTACTCAGAACCCTGTTACAGTCCGCATTTTGTCGCAATCAAAAAAAAACCAGCCGGACAGATATTTGTATGAATAATACGAATGTTTGTTCTCGGGGCTCGGATGTTTAAATATCATCTTAAATCTTAATAAAGGATAAAGGCAGCAGAGACCCCCTGCGACAGAGTTCTACCGAGCATGGAGTATCACATACGAACTTGTCAAGGTATAGTAGGTAATAAATTTATTTTTTTGCATTAATATTCTCAGTGTTATATTTGAAATTAGTTCGTCCGTACTTAAAGTCATATTATCGCAAATAGTTGCATTTACAGACTTTATCTATACTATTTGGGGTCAAAACATGATAGATATTTGCGATAGCACGCCAATATTATGAAATGTTATGAATACACTAAAAACAATCTTACGTCAGGGAACAGTCATACCTTTCCTTTGTAATGACTGATGATGATGAAAAAAAGTAGGTTCATTAAGTAACTTAATCCGCGAAGAAAAAAAACAAAAATAGATCTACAGTAAGTACAGGGAGTAGGTACAGTTGCCATCAGATATTTCGGAGCGACCAAGGTGGCCAAAAATGTGGCAGATGCACTCTATTACGTATTAAGGTAACTAGAGTTCATGTTTCGATGACTGTACATCCGAAACTTAATCCCTTTGGGTTTAAATTTCCAAAAATTCGTTCTTAGTGCTTGCTTAAATGATAAAAGGAAGCCATGTGCAAAATTTCAAGCTCCTAGTCTCAGTTTGGGCTGTACGTCGATTAGTCAGTCATATAATACATACTATGTTTGTATTAGTTTCTATACCTGAAAAAGTTCGCTTTTAAGCGATAAGACCGCCTAACTGTAACTGTGTTAACTTACTCATTAAGTCTTACTGTACCGATTTGTGGTGCTCAACAAAGAATATATATTTTTAATTTGAAAGTAACTCTTGTCGGTCTGTACCCTTTTCACGCTACACCCGCTGAACCGATTTAGACGAAATTCGTTATACAGATAAGAGGTCAGAACCTTTCCGGCCCTATTGTCAACCTCACCTGCACGCGCCGGATGGCGGCGGCATGGCGTATACCGTGTCGTGGTGCTCCCTGCTAGAAAACAGACGAGGCTCTGGCGACCGAGCAAATGGCGAGATAACCATTAAACCTAGTCACGGTAATCGTCATCGGCCTTGGAGTTTAAATCACTTCTAAAAAGCATGAAAACCGATCATGGCGGAATAACCACACACTGGCTGAAGCTGGAAGAGGCGTGCGGCGGCCTTGGGAAAGGAAGTGCTCCCTGGATGCTCGATAGGAGGAGGAACTCTGAGAACAAATCAAGCGTGGCGGTGCGCTTTGAAGTAGCAGCCCTACTAGCCGTCTAGGGTACTATGGGCTAATAACCTGTATACTCGAAATAATAAAAATATTACTGAAACTCAAAAGAAGAAAACAAAAACTCTTCTACGAGCCCTATGTCCCTAGTGAGGGATAACAGGATCACATCATCATCACCATCATATGTATTTACATATAATAGTTTTGAAAATTGCATAGTCCTGCGGGATAGCAATAAACGAATTCTATGGGGACGGAGTCCTGTAAGAATATTTGTATTGTATTGAGACTTACCTAGTTTTTCTTAAGACAGGCCTCCCCATTTCGACCTGCAGCTCCAAGGAATAAAGCTTCGCTAGCGACTCCAGCTTCTCCTTCTCTTCAGGATCGTGGAAACTTGGCAGCTTAAGCTCGCTTTGGCAGGAATCCTGTAGAAACTTGGACAGCTGCTCATTCGCCGCACTAAGGATAAGAAAACCCGGTCTCTCTTCCCGTATTCTGCGGCAACCCGCCCGTATTTCCCTTACTTCTGTCACAGTGGCTATTCCCATGGAATGTTCGCTGTAATAATGGTCACTTTGCGGACTTTTCTCACTAACATTCAGGTCACTCGACGAAGTTTTTTGTAGCGAAAAATTCGTTCGTGGCGCCTGTACGAACCCATCCTGGTCGCCCGTCTTCTCTTGGAACGCAAGAAACGACTGAAAAAACTCATTCGCGCACTGCCCAGAAACCCCAGCGTTTTTAATATCACTGAAAGTAGAAAAAGAGGAATGCGGCTGCAGTATGTCTCTATTCTCTTTCAACATGACGCCGTCTTCCAAATCTACGACGGTTTTGGAGTCAGACATCATGGCATCGTCGTCGTTGCCTGAGTCAACTTTCGCCCTTTTCTTCTTGAATCTGTTCTTACAACTGGCCCAGCCGCTTTTAACTAAACTCTTCTCTTTTCTTAAGCGTTTCGGTGGAGGCATGTTACTGACTGACTTGGGTGAATTGTTGTTGACTGATTTAGACGATTTGAAGGTTAGGCTTTTGTTGAATACTTTCAGCTCTTCAATGCCTGGCCAATCTGTGAGCTCGTCATCACCTTCCCTATCGCTGTCATTGGTCACTAAGCCATCAGAATCGCTGCTGCTCAGTGAGCTAGATTCGTTTCCAGCACAGTCCATTCCACTGTTAGAGTCGTCGAAAACGAGCGGGTTCCTCAACGAATTAGGGGGATGACTTTTGTTCAACATTTTCGATTTCTTATACATCTTTTGGTCGAAAAGTTTCCCAGAACTAGTGGTCGGATTGAAGAAGGGAGGCAAGTCTGTGGTAATCTTATACCCCGTCAATTTACATAGCACGGGAGTGCCGTTTTTAGACGAATTTTTGTAAACAAAATTAAAGCTTGAACTCCCGGGTAAAGATGGGGTGTTTGTAAAGTTTGAAGGCTTGGCGCCTTCCATGTTTTGAGATTTGAGAACAATTTTGCCAGGCTGCAGGACGGAATCCCTCCTCTTTTTGTCAGTTTCGTGCTTTTTTAACTTAAAATCTCCTTTAGAGAAGAAAGCTGATTTTGAGGAACATCCACCACTGAACGATCTTTCTCTCATTTCACAGACATCTCCTTTGTCTCTATGTGACCATTTCCTTTTGCCACAGAAGGTGTTTCTAAAAAAAAAAAGATACAGTTAACACAAACGAATAGATTAATAAGTAGGAGTATGAATGAAGTTCTGTGGCATACCTTTCATGTTTGAGAAAAGACTTGTGTCTGTGTAAATTTATAAGTGGCGCCAAGCCATGTGTCTCTAGCATTAATGAAGATGGAGATGCATTTACCTGTAATTAAAAAAACACAGTATAAAGTCATAATGAAACACTTGACTTTCTGTCTGGATCAATAAATTTGTATAAATTTCCAGGGTTTGAGGATATATATCATGATATATATCAAATGATTTTTTATGATATAAGTATATCAATACAAAAATTGGTTTAAAAATTTGATATTATTAAGTAATTTTTGGCTAGTTTTTGGCCTTTGTTACTGTATGCGTTAATGGCGTCAGTCGTGACAGAAAAATTGCGTTACGAAAGAGTAAGTTTTTGTTGTTTATTCTATTGTTTTTTACAAAGAAAGTAATTGACAAAGTACAGAAACAATGTTACTTAATTTATTTAACAAATAATAATATGGCTTTCATACAAAATGGATATATATCACACTTTTGATATATATCGGATATATATCATAAATATCCGATATTTTGATATTTATAATAAATATCAGATATTTTCGAACGCTGAAACTTCAAAAAAAGGTACTTAGTAAATAATCTGTAAATTTTGATAAATGTATGTAGACAGTTTTATTTGATTTACCTCAGTAGTAATAGTTAATATCTCAACGGGCGGCGACCTATTCCCCTCTGCATACTCGACAGGCATCTTCTTATATTTCCGTTTTCTCCTCGCATTAGAGGGTCTTGTTGGTGAGAAGTTTTCATTAAACGAATCTGACTCAAAGTTACCAATCTGACAGTAGTGCCTGGACTTGAGCCCGGCTTTGTGTGGGTTGAGTGCTGGGTCGTCAGAATCGGAGAGGGGTTGAGTGATGAGAGGGGCTTGAGGAGGGCTGCTGGAGCTGCCATCTTCAACAAGACTGACTGCGACCGCTGCCGCTGTAATTGTTTGAATTAATGTAAGCAATTAATGTATACTCTGTTTATTTAACCAAGCTACAGTGACAGTATGAAATGTCAATGTAAAATAATATGACCAGCATAGTATGAATACTGCTGCTCTATGATTTTGGTTTTCGACATAATTGCAAATTATCGATAAAACATAATATTTTATGAAAACAAAAATAAAATTAAGGCATTCAATATTCTACTTTCCATAAGCATTGAGCTTTTAGGCAGGTCTTGCTTAGAATCAAATACTGTATTTGACAACTCCTGATTTTGCCAGGTACAGGTTGTGTTTAGCGAAGAGAAAATTTAAATCTGTTGAAAATTGGATTTATAGTGATTTATTGAAAAATCTATATACCTGTCTTTTTCTCAAACGCTATTCTCTATGCAGCAAGTATGGCGGTACTGGCGTGTGACGTCACATGCCAGTATGTCTTTCTCTGTCCAATCTTGAATTTCAAACCTTTATAACTTTGTTATTTGTAAAGGTAGCTTAAAAATTGTTTTTCTATTCGATAACAGGCATTGTGTAGTTTTAATTTATAAAACATACACAAAATAGTCAAATACCGTATTGAAACATCAACACAACATCTAAAAAAAGTCGAAATATCTCCTAAACTGTGGCATTTTTGTTAAGACTTATTTCACCATTTTAGAATGTCCTAAGCTGCCTGCTTGTGTTAGTATGTCACAGATCCGTTCATATCCATTTTGTATGTATAACATAGGTATGTTTCAAAACTTTTTGGTGATTACCGGTTGCGGCACATCACTATTATTTTATGAGATGTAAAAAGTAGGTAACACATGAAACATCATTTAAGTATCTTGGGTAAACAAACAGTATAGCTGCTTATAAAATAATGATGATACTAAAAGATTTTATAGCACAACAACAAACAGAACAGTACAAAGGCGGACTTATCCCTGAAGGGATCTTTACCAGTCAATAAATTGGCAAATTTTTTGATTCCGACCTAAAGTAAACCAAAATTTCTATAATCTGCAAGAAAAATCATTACACCATTTTTTATAACTTGTAGTGCATAATGAAATATACAGTGGCAAAAAGTCTGGCCCTCAAATGTATGCTATAACAGGTGATTTTGTATGTAGAGTGGGCCAAATTTT
Organism: Choristoneura fumiferana; assembly: GCF_025370935.1. Classification (NCBI taxonomy): domain Eukaryota; kingdom Metazoa; phylum Arthropoda; class Insecta; order Lepidoptera; family Tortricidae; genus Choristoneura; species Choristoneura fumiferana. The sequence goes on from NC_133478.1 coordinate 4,864,070, forward strand.
GTGCCGCTGAGTATATTTTGTTCAATAAACATTTTATTTGTGTTGTGAGCTAACACTTGTTCTAGGCTAATAATAATCAGCATAATAGCATTACCTAACCATCCCAACCTAACAAGAAATGTAAAAGTATCAAGACATTTTTTATTATTTAATAAATATTATTTAAATGTCCTATTATATGTAGACACACAATTGATAAGGAGGTTAAGTCATTTTTCAAAAATAGGAGTAGGGTTTTAATGACTTTCGCTGACAAGGGGGAGGACGGGGTTAAAAATTACTAAAATTCGGCTTACGTAATACTTGAACAACCCCCTACCAAAAAAATGAAGTGCCTAACACTTCAAAGTGAGTATATTGAGCCCGTATGGAATTTTGGATGCGAGGCAGAATCTCAAGGCCAACATAAAATTATGATGCCATTACCTCTAGTATTATTTTCTGTGTACCTGTTTTCTGTATTGCTGACCTTATGGCATACAATAAAGTCATTGTATTGTATTGTAGTTGAAAATAAACAATGCGAAAGTCATTCTACTGGGTTATATATTATATTTAACTCACGCAGGTTCCCCGCCGAGCGGGTTCGCCGTCGAAGCCCGAGCTTGCGCCTCTCCTGCCGGCCGCAGTTGCTCTCCTCTAGAGCCAGATTCAAGTCATGATACAATCGCTCCATGTTCTCTAGACCACGGAAATCCCACCCATAGCGACAAGGACAGAACGTCTAGAACTTACGATGGCACCGGCTAACTCTTTGTTTATGTACACACAAACACGCCGACCCAGTTAAAAAATCATTGACAATGTGATTTTTAAGGATTAAACTTCGTCGTGCAAATGTTCTATTATACACTAATACAGGTTTTTAACACAAAAGTGAGTGTTATGTGCTGCGTACTTGTATACATCAAGGTCTATTTAATATAGAAGTCATGACGAACACAAATCACAAACTAAGTCAGTGAATTTTGCGACGCGTAACTAAGAACGTATTCACGCAAACTAGGTATTCCAGTGCAGCTGATTTTAAGTCAGCAGATTAAAATTAATTTAAAAAAAAACACTGTACTCTACGACGATACAATACGTACACACACTGTCTTCTTTTGTCTGTCAGTCAGCGTAATTTTGACATTTCTAACTTGATTGACAAAAAAAGATGAATGAAATGAACGAACGACAGACGAACGAATAGAAGAAATAGGTACGTTTTTGTCCAGGGTTGCCAACCGTTGCAAAAAAATCCTCGTACTATGCAGCTAAAAATCTCGTATTTTGGCTTTCAAACCTCGTACATTTATTATTATGCATCTAAAACGTGCTAAAAACAAAATTAAGGCATATTAAACTTTTGGATTTAGGACTTTTTACTCTATAAAATAAACTATTGCAAGTTTCCTACTAAATCATTTTGTATCTCAAAAAATATTTTCTCAAGACTGAAAACTTAAGTAAAATCACAACAAAACTAAATTTGTCTATATTATTACGAAACTTTGCAAATAATTATGGTGTAAAATGTTCGTATGGAACAAAATCTCGTACATAGGTAATTGTACGAGGTTGATAGTGTCCTCGTACCTCGTCCGGATGGCCACAAATCTCGTATTTGTACGAGGAACCTCGTACGGTTGGCAACCCTGTTTTGGTCAGATCCAGATCCTTTATAATCCTTTAAAATCCTTTTATTTGCATCGCATCGGTTCGGTTTATGGCCGAGGCCGCACTACGGCTAAACCACCACGTTATTTAACCGCGTGACTTTTTTTACTTAAGACCGCCAGTGCGGCCGCTTGTTGATTCACAAAGCCACGCAGTTAAAAACCGCGGCTGTTTAGCTGTAGTGCGGCCTCGACCTATTTTCATAGATTAACTCAGAAAACAGAAGGGCTACTACGAAATTCGAAAATAGAAGTTCGTAGTAGCTGCTCAGTATTTTTTAAATAATTATTATTATTTACTAGATACACAGTGCTGAGCTGACGAGGTATGTCTGATAAAATGCGCAGAGGCGTTTTTACATTATATATAAACGTAACGTAAATTTGCACATCACTAGCACGACCGTTGGATTGGATGGCGTCTGTTCTGTCTGTCAAGTCAAAGTCAACAGTCAACTTCGCTCATTCGCGTCAATTATTGCGCCAATTTCCTTCCTTATCGAATTCATTGTTTTTTACTTATTTTTTAGTGTTTGTTTAAGATTTTAGTGTCAAAAAAACAGCAACAATTACGGTAATGAGCTATTTCATATTAATTCTACTGAATTATGTCTTTAAATTGCTTTTCTTGTCACGAAATATGGCAGTGGTTTATTTTGAGCGGGAACATGAAAAATAACAATATTTAACCCCAAAAGTTAGGTTGATATATTTTATTACGTAATATAGACATCGGGCTATCATTTGTGTTAATTAGGGCGCGATTGTAAGTGTTTTTCACTATGAAAATTCATGATTAATGATATGAGGAAACTACTACTTTGGCACCATTTGAGTGCGTTTTAAGTGTTATTAAAATTTTACCTAATATTTGATGCGATTCCATTTCTCATACTCTTTTGATCCTGATATAGTTGAAGATCAAACTTCTTTAAAACGGTGATGATTGCTTTCTTTCAAGGGACCCGCCTGCTCGTCTACCCCATTGTACTCATAAATAACCTGTCTAAATAATTATGTTTTATAATTAGTTTACCCGCGAGGCTTCGCCTCAAAAATTCTAGGGAGTTAAGACTAAATTGTATAATATGGTCCCATGGGAATTTTCTTGAATCTCTTTTTCGTGTAATCTAAATAAAATTTGTTCCTGCTAAAATTCATTTCTCCATCTCTAGTAGCTCTTTTTCCGAATGTTTCTTATACCTATCTGTATACTTTAAATTGGAATCTTATACTAATTTTATTTTATTTTTTTTGGCTTTTTTTTTTAATGAGTAATCTGTTAAACATGGTTAAGGAAAACATTGTGAGGAAACCTGCACAAACCTGCGAAGCAATTCAATGGTGCTTGTCAAGTTCCCAATCCGCACTGGGCCTGCGTGGGAACTTTGACCCAAGCCCTTTTGTTCTGAGAGGAGGCCTGTGCCCAGCAGTGGGACGTATAAAGGCTGGGATGGAACCCGTTTAAATAATTTTCTTAAAGAGATAACTGGGTTAAAATCCATCCTCTATATATTATCTACTAGGTACTATGGATCTGATGATGCTAAAAAAAGGCTAATCGTAGTGATGGTCCAACATTTTCCATTTAATAATATTTTTTTACAGTCCTTTGACAATTTTTACTGTAATTTCTATGGCCCAATAAAGAGGTTTCTATACTCTGAACATTTTAAGCTCCCAAGCATGAAACAGGAATTTGTTTGCATAAGATTGTGTCAGGTTGAAACAGTAAGGGGAACTAAGGAGCGGAGCAGTGACAATAAAAGAAGTATACTTTTATATAAAAAGATTTCTTGATGGTCCAATTAAAATTTGTATACACATTTTATTCTACACCAACAAAGTACAGGAAACCTCCGTCCATCATAAATATATAAGAAAAGCGTAGACCCCTAATAGCCCCCTTCTTCTTTATATAATATTTGCATGGGTCCCAATCGTCCCCCACATGCACCACATGAAAAGTAAGCTAAGTAACACTGTCGGTTTAAAATTGGTTTTGTAGTTTGCTCAGAAAATTATTTTTCTTGTATACAAAGTACACACTTGTATAAACAAAAGTTTACTACATTATGTGAGTGTATGTAAATAAATACATATACAGAACACAACCAAGTTACAAAGTAAAAATATCATAATAAGAAGGCAGTTAGAATACAAAAGTAAAATTGAAATAGTTTAAATTATAAAAATTTCCCTCTGATATTACCATGCCCCTCTTTAGATGTATACCTAGTCTGTATGTTGCAGCTCATGCCTCAATCAACATCAATATTTAAGCTTTCGTTTGCTGTCTGTTCTTGCATTGTCATTGTCATCCAAACTACTAATCCATACCAAGTTTCAAGTCAACCAAAGGGTAAATAAGAGTGTGTAAAAGGAATGGTCCACTTTGATCCTTATATAAAAAGTTAAGATATTACTTTACTTATTTTTAAAATCGACAGCACCGATGGCAGCACAGACCCCAGAAGGGGGTCGCCGCACCCGTGCCGCCCTCGCCGAGATCCCGCTGCATCTCGACCGCCTGCGCGTGACCCCGCAACCCCCGGCCGTTGTGATCCCCCAGCTAGGTCTAGGCCGCGCAACCCCACAGCCTGCGAACCCGCAACCGGCCCGAGCGACAACCCTAGGCCGGGCAACCCCGCTCCAGCCCCTCACTAATACCCGTCTGACACCTAACACGCGGGAGAGGTCGCCGGCGCTGCCGCCCGGGTACCTCAGCCCCGCGGCGTCACCGGATGAAATGCTGATACAACAACGAGGTATGATAATTGTTTTTCTAAGTTCTTATTCATGCGCGGCGCAATCGTCCTACTTAAAGCTAGCCTTGGCTACAATCACACCAATCCATTAAACCTTGCTACAAATTTGTAAGGGAATGCCATTCAAAATCATCTGTATTTTTTTAAGGGAGCATTGTAACAAACTACTTACTTTCCTCCACCTGTCTTGTATGTGATGAATTAATTAGGTACTTGGTATGTATGAACGTTCGGGTGTAGGACAGGCAAATTTCTAGTAATTTATAATAACTAACCCTTAGAGTAAGTCAAGCTAACAACAATTATGTTTGTATCACATGTGCATTAAAATAAATATCTTTTATTTTTAAGGTCGCAAACGTCTCCCGGTGACATGGTCCCCAGACATCGACTTGAAACGCAACTCATTCCACTCCACCGTCCGCACGCCGCCCAAGGTCGCCCCGGGCCGTCTTTCCCCTCAAAAGCTAGGCGTAACTTTACGCTCTACGCCCAGAAAACGCCTTATATTAAGCGACGAGCGAAGCCCGCTCACACCCGAGAAAATAGACTTCAGCCACATCAGCACTCCCAAAAAGTTCAAAATCACCAATAGCCCTATTAAAGAGACGCCACCTATCAAACGTCCAAGGATTGAAAGGACTCTTGAGGCCGATTTTAAAGGCCCTATCGACGTGGCTCTCAAAGGTTTAAGCCCAACGCAACTCATTAATGTTATAAAGACCATAACAAACAAACATCCTGACATAGAAAAGGAGATTCGCATGGAAATGCCAAAGCCTGATTTAGCGCCCTTGGAGGAGCGACTGAACTATTTGAAATCTAATATCTTCAAAAGTCTGCCAACTTCACGTTTGACGTCGAAAACTGATTCACCAGCGTATTCAAGAGTCGCTACGCATTTGGGGGCATTTAAAAAATGCGTCATCGATCAAGGGAAGACGTTGGTGGAATCGCAACATTGGGATTCCGTGGTTAAGTATGTTTTTCTCGCCTGGAGTTACGTTAGGGCTACGCCTGTATGGGACAATCAGCCCCATAATACAGCGAGGAAGCAATGTTTTAAAGCACTGATTAATTTTTGTATGAGCGCTCTGAAGAAAGGCTCTTTTGATAGAGAGACGCTGGTCGATGCTTATGACAAGTTGCAGGGAATTTCGTCTGACGCAGAAGAGGCGCAATCTTGCTTAAAGTACATCCAGAGCCAAATACAAGATTAGTAATGGAAATTTAAACAAGAGTTATTTTCCATATTGCATTTACTGTTCGACACTAAATTAATGATTAGACAAAATGTTTAGAAAATTGTTTCATTTTTAAACCAGTTATGTGGATTTATTTCATGATTGAATTAACTTTTTGTAATCGATTTTGATTGTATAGTTTTAATCGCACTATTTGTAAGACATTGCTGTTTTAAATCAGTGTTTACTGTAATTGGTGGAAGGAATCGAGTGTCTTTCATTGTTGGGGCTGTTTTTATAGTATAATTTCTATAGCTGTGAAAGTGCCAAATGTCTCCTGACCTAATTTATGTTAAATTAGCGTTTTCACCATAGATATATCATAAAAAACAAAGTTTGTTCTAGTTATTACACCCGAGACAAACGCGACCATAAAAAATAAAATGCTGAAAATTACTTCGACCGCACTGCATGGCCACGATCAAGAGTCGATTTTCGCGATTTTCACGTACAGGTATCGTTTAATTTGAGATTTGAATTTACGGTTTTCGAACACAACCTAAAAATACCTAGATGTACATTTATTAGCGGTATTTATTTTGTTTTTATTACAGAAGTTAACACAATTTTAAATAGTTTCATTGTTTAATTTAAAAACGTGTGAAAATTTTACCGTTAAGTTTCAAATGTTAAAATAAATGGAGTAGTAGATAATAATAGTACGTGAAAATCGAGAAATTCTGTAACAATTTAAAATTTCCTGTGTACTGTTGTCATAATATTATCCTCGGGTTTTATGCGTATTTGTGGTGAAAAATCTAATAATTCTGTTTATTCAGAATATCCGCCTGTGTTATAGTTTTCATCACCTCATGTTAATATGTAGCATCTTTAATATAGTTACGTGCTACTCTAGTAGTAGCTGCTCAAGTTATTTTAGACAAGTGTTCTTGAGATTTCAGTGTAACTAAAATTTGTGCCTTAATGTTAATCTAGAATATTAACTAGTGTTAAGCATACGATTGACAAAATATCGTTCGATATTGTGTACCATTTTAGTGTTTTAGGTAATTAAGCATAATTTTACGCTTAATAAATGATATTTTTTGAACAAATTGGTCTATCACTGAGGCATAGCCGCAAGCACTGGTGTACAATATCTTACCCTTAGAACGCCACAATGAATAATATCTTGCCGCGTGCATCTACCAGTGGCTTACAACTCGCGATATAGGTAGCTCCGCTTAGTGGTATATAGGGTTAGTGTGGTGGTCTGTGTCTTCTGGTACGTGGTCGGTCACCACACGAAAATCTTTCACCCCCAATGGTTACTTGTTATTTGAGTGATGTAGCCTGCCCATTGCCACTCTTTACAAGCTTTTATTTAGTTTCACCTGTCCCGTTGTCTGTCTGTCTGTAATCAAATCTTGCAAGTTATATTTGACCAACTTCAGTAGTTGGATTGACTTGAAATTTGGTATACTTATGTAAATTGCGTGACAATACAATAATCTGGTAATCACATTCTGGTAGTCGCCAGGATCGTCACCGCAGGACGGAACAGTTAATGGCATCGTCTAGAAATTTGGTATGCAAATGTAGTTTGGGTGGCAATTACAGGTACAGTCAACAATAACAAAAAAGTAAAACCGACTCCAAAAAAATAACGAAAAATGGAACCGACTACAAAACCCTTGAATATATTTTTCTAGGTACCTACTAGCTCGAAGTCTGTGCCTCAGCACGAGTCAGCAGGAATGGAACAATAGTCGTCTACCTCACCTACATACCTACTGGGTTTCAATCCATCCTGCTGGGTCGTGCTGAGTCACCGCCTTCGAGCTAGTAGGTACCTAGAAAAATATTTTCAAGGGTTTTGTAGTCAGTTCCATTTTTCGTTATTTTTTTATTTTTTTGTTAAAAATTTTCTTTATTTCTCACTTTTTAGTGATTCATAGCCAAAAAACATCTCACAACGATTCTATTAAGCCCAACACGGCTTAGTTACGTTGTTTTATAACAGAGTTCCGTTGCCTACCTTTCGGCTTCAGCATCAGATTAGTTCGAAAGAATCATTAACTTAAAGCTCCTTCTTAGTCGCTTGTCTAGGTATATTAATCATATGATCGTTTATAGACGAGCGAGCATTAAATACTTAGCTTTGACGAGTTCTATTGGTCATCACGGTCTTCTTCATCAGGTCCAGTTTACCAAATGATACTTTCTGAATGTACTTAAATGCTTATTTTAATGCTAAATATGCCAAAATCGCCATAGGTGTACCTATAAAGTTTGAGGTTTGCCCTCGATTTCCCTAGGATTCCATTATTAGATCTTGACTTAATGACAATGGGACCACCTCAGAAGAGTACCCTTTCGAATAAAAAAAGAATTTTGAAAATCGGTCCACAATTGACTGAGTAATCGGTGAACATACAAAAAAAATACAAACATTGGAACATAGAACCTCCTCCTTTTTTGAAGTCGGTTAAAAAGTACAGTCGTCAAAAAGCTTGTATTAAAAATGAAATTCTAACTAAAAACGTATTTATTACTAACTAGTGGACCCGGCAGACGTCCTACCCGCAAAACACTACATTTAAATTATGATAATGAACACCAACAACAATTTTGTATGGCAAAATATTTTTTCTTTATTTTATTTTTTCGTCAATTTTTCCAATGTTTTAATAGGTACTTACTTTTTACCCTATTCGTGACGAAGACAAATCCAAAAACACAAAAATCATAAAAATTGGTCCAGCCGTTCTTGAGTTATAGGTAGGTAGGTATATATAGATGTAATGTACCTACCTACTAACCTACTAATTATTTAAATAATTAAGACTTAATTAATACATAGAACTGAAGTATAATTAGTATTAAACGGCAAAACTAAATGTTGATTGCAAGATATATACCTGCTCACAAAGGGAAAATTCCAAATTTATTGCATTACAAAAAAAATGTACTTACTTCTTCATACAACATTGCTTTTACATTGCCACGGAACGATATCAATTAAGTAAATAGCATTATTATCATTCTATAATGATACTTAATTACCTAAGCAGGCACTAATATGTCATTAATAACCCAGCTTATAAAACGTTTCTCCCAACTTTGATTCACATTGCGTCTAGAGCTCAGAAGGAACCAAGTACATAGCAGTGCTTGGGGCCTCTTTTAATAAAATACCTAAGTCGATATTTTTTATTATTTTCTAGTAATTGTTGTTAATAGTCGTTTTAATGGACAAGTTTGCGCATATTCGCGAATTTGAAGATCTACTAAAAGAAGCAGAATATTTGAAAAACATGTGTCATTCCATGGGTGAGTGTCTATAGATTAGGTTGGTATATATGTAGGTATCTAATCTACATATATTTATTTGCTTTCATCATCATATCAGCCGTAGGACGTCCACTGTTGGCGAGGCATATGTCCTATAGGTATACTTACATACAGTTCCGGTTCAACCCGCGGCTTTAGCCAGTCATCTGTTCATCTCGTTGGTTGACGTCCTACGCTGCCTGCGTTTACTTACAATAAAATTATTTTCTTTTCAGAATTAAAAGATTGGCAAACAGGGGTTGGTTGCTCTGTCCACAGCGCCATCGCTGAGATTCAGGTACGTTTGGATCGCTTGCGCGAGACCATGCCACCTCTTGCGACTTCCTCGCTCCAGGACTCCTCGAATCCGGGTCCTGCTTCAACCTCTCAGTCTCAACACACACAAGACTCAGGTCATCAGATACACAACATCTGACATCTAGATCTCCTACATCCTTTAGTGATCTTGGAAGACTCGTTTTCATAGGTACCTCGTTCTTTAGTCAAATTTTCATCGTTGAAAACACACAGAGATTCATACGGAAGGCTGGAGAGAGACAAGCGGTCAAGAGGATCCCAGGTCATCCCAGCCCGGTAGTGTCATCGTCATCAGATGACACGGTGATAGATACGACAACGTCTGACGTGGAATCCTAGTCATTATTTGTATCGAAGACTAGTTCTTGTCCGAGGCTTCGCTTTCGTGAAATAAAGATCTTGTTCAATTGAAATTCCGAGATTTCATTTAATTGCCATAGGAAACACCCAAAATAGCGTCGTAGGACTAACATTTTTATGTGAAATTTTTCGTGGGAAAATTCATGCCTTGAGATTTTCTTTGAACGGAGTTAGGAGAGTGGAAATCTATGAATACCTAGAGCTTTATGTACTTACTAGCTTTTACCCGCGGCTTCGCACGCGTAAACTATTCGGTCTGGTAGTTTGCAATTGATTTAACAAAATTCCCCTGTAAATTTCCAAAATTTATATCGTGGTCTTCATTGAGGTTGTGTTGTGAATAACTGTACAAAATTCAAGACTAAACCCAGTGCTAAAATTTCAAAAAAATTCCCTATCCCGTGGGAATATCGGGATAAAAACGCTAATTCCAGACGTCTACATGTACATCACAAATTTCATGACTCTAAGTTATTAATATTCGATATTTTATCCTATATCTTAATATATGCAAATTATTACCTAGTATTTTTTTAAGATGTCATTTATGTGTTCGTCAAATGTACCTACTGATTGTCAATTGGCATATCTTAATTTAGCAACATATTGAATGGCATCCGACCTACTTTAGTGGCAGTTATTTTTGCTGCTATAAAAAAAACCTAACATCGAAGACTATGGCGGGAACTTCGCTCCTGAACCTTAACTATCCAAGTCGCTTCTACTCTGAACCGTCTTGCTTGCTCGCTTCGCTCGCTCGCACAAATTTTGAAGTAAAACTTTCCAATATAAAAATTGGCCAAATGTTATTTGACAATTTGGCGAAACATATTTCGCCGAAAAGAGAGTAAACCCGTCTCTTACGAGCATCCGTTACTCTTGCCTATTTTTTATTACCCGACTGCCCGAAGGAGGGTTATGTTTTTCGAGCGCATGTATTTATTGTTATCTATCCAATTTCATTTAGACTAATCATTCAAATATATATGACAATAATTATATGTATAAAGCAGATGTATGATTATTGACATTATGAATTTCAATAATGCGGATAAATAACACTTATGATTAAGAAATATATGAAAACAAATATTAGTATTAACAAAATTATGAATATTTGCGTTATAAATTAGAATGATTGGGAGTTTCGATCGTTAGTATTAAAAAATATATGAAAACCAATCTTAGTATGACCAAGGTGTATGAATAGCTATATTATGAATTCCGATGATTATGAGTTTCGATCGTTAGTATTTAAAAAAATTATGAAGAGTGATATCATTATGATGTAAAATGGTATGAAAAAAAATTTCGGACTTAAAAAGTTATATGAAAAAATGCGCACCGAAATTCCTTACATTCCTAAGCGTATAATAGTAAAAGATGTAATGGATTTACTGTAAGTACATAGTAAAAAAATGTAAAAGCCCATTAGTAAGGAGCGTTGTTTGCAATTATTTATTTCCACCTAATTACCTATTAGTCATTAATTCTGGTAATCCCCATTTGCAAAATTTATTCTGCATTTGATTATCAGTGCATATTTGACCTTAAAAGGATGTACGTGTCTGGCAGCTTTCTTTTAAATAAATTTGAATTTTGACTTGGTGCCCTCCGCGTTTAGTGAAGTTGTGTTACAAATGGATTCTCCTGCGCACATTATTGCTTACCTAGATCTGTTGAGGGACATTGATCTGTTGGACAATATGAGTAAGTTTCTATAGAATACATGGTTTTTGGTCAAAAATTACCTGACTTACTTATTTAAATACCCGCTTTTGTTCCTGACTCCATTAGTTAGCCTATGGTTGCGGAAAAACGCAAAAATAAAAACATTAAATTTAAAAAATCAAAACACCGGACTGCGTTAAAAAATAAAAAGAAGAAAATAAGTCTAGTGGTCTAGAACTCTGTCAAGAAGCACATTTAAGGTTCAACAGTCGGGACCCATTACCAAGATTTTTTGAGCTGGTTACGATTTGAATGGGTCCCGACTGTTGAACCTTAAATGTGCTTCTTGACAGAGTTCTAGACTAGATTTTTTTTTTTAGTTTTTAACGCAGTCGGGTGTTTTGATTTTTAAAATTTAATTTTTTTTTGATATTTCTGTGAAAATATTAGATTAAAACTATTATAACCCATATATATTTAGAATGGGTTAATTATTAGCTTTTATTTGATACCCATATTGTTACAATACAATTTTTTGTTTTTTATTCCTTCGCCATATTATATACCCTATGTCACTCCGACAGTTATGACGAATCTAGTGATACAATCCGTCCAGCTGTTTAGGCTGCAGCGAGGACCAATAGTAACATACATACATACATACGCTCGAAAAACATAACGCTCCTTCGGGCAGTCGGGTAAAAATCTCCGTATTAACGCCCTGTAAGTTTCTTAGTCGAGTAGACAAAAGTGCTTTGCCGTTTTGATTAAGACATATACACATACAGAAGCTTAAATAATAATAAATAATATAATATATTTCAGACTTTAATCCTATAAAAACTTTATACGAACTGTGACATAATATTTCCATTTCTTTAAAGATTTTTTGTTACATTATTTGAGTATCTCATTATCTCTATTTTGTATTTTGTATATTTTAGCAATGCGATACGATATGTATCGCATAGCTAAAATATATGTGAATCAAATTTTTTAGTACTCTATTTTGTAATTTTTTATAACTTTATTAAAATTGCTTCACAACTTTTTAAGTTTATCCATTAAAACAAGTAATCTTATTTCTACCGTAAAATGTTAGTTAAGATTAATAAAATTGACGACCAGGCCTAGTGGTTAGAGAACCTGACTACGAAGCTTGAGGCCCCGGGTTCGATTCCCGTGTCGGGGCAGATATTTGTATGAAAAATACGAATGTTTGTTCTCGGGTCTTGGGTGTTAAATATGTATTTAATATGTTTTATGTATCTATCTATATTTATCCGTTGCTTAGTACCCATAACACAAGCTTTGCTAAGCTTACTTTGGGACTAGGTCAATTGGTGTGAACTGTCCCGTGATATTTATTTAGGTATTTATTTGTTTAAAACATTTTCCTTAGACTTCGGCGATCGGCAGTCAGAGATGGTTCTTTCATTCCATGAAGCCCTCGGCGGGATCCAGTCCCGTCTCGATCACTTACGCACGATCCGCTCGATCCCTGAGCTGGTGCAAGCGCCGCCTCAAGACCAGGCCCCGCTCCAGCCTCTCGGCCGCACCCTGCCGCCTGACACCCGGGAGGTGTCGCCGATGTTGTCGCCAGGTCATACCAGCCCACCCGTGTTGCCACAACCAAGTATGACATTTCAAGGAGTTCTTTTTCATGACACATCAAGCGCACTGGGCGGTGCGCATAAAGTGATGGTGTGTTGCAGACAGTTGCAGTGGACATAAAGTTTTATTGATATCTTGCTCTCTAGCCGCAAGTGGGATAAGAGGATAAGACTACGCTATTCATTGAAAGATTCCAGCTAGAGTCACGAAATTAACATCGCCTAGTAAATTACCTGAAACACATTGATTCATGTATTTGTGAACAACTAATTAAGTCCTTTTTGATATTCACTTCATTTTAACTGAACTAATTATTTTTATTTTTAGACACTAAGTGCTTACTTATTTTAGCAAAACTTGTTTTTACAGATATAAACAATCGTCAAACAGAGTCGGATCTCTCTTTCCGTGACGCCCTCAACGAGATCCAGCAACGTCTCGATTACTTACGCACGGACGCGTCACTCCGGGGAATCCTCGAGCTGGTTCAAGCGAACCCTCAAGTCCGGGCTCCGCTTCGGCCTCTCAGGTTCCCTCCGACATTAAGCACTTGGGAGGAGTCCCCAGGTCGTCCCAGCCCGGTGGTGTCACAGGATGAGATGGTGATACGTCAAAGAGGTATGCCATTTGGATACAGTTGTTTTATTAACAAATACTTATCAAGTTTAACGTAATACACAACACATGTTGTGTGGTGAATATGATCACAAAAATCCCTTTATTACAACTGCTGTAAAAGATGTCCACAAAACGATGTCTTTAATTTTTCAGGTCGCAGACGCCTCCCTGTGGCGTGGTCCCCTGACATCGACTTGAAAAACATTTCATCCAACTCTACTGATCGCACGCCGCCCAAGATCGCCCCGGGTCGTCTCCCTTCCCAAAAATCCGCCGTAAATTTACGCTCTGCGCGCCGAAAACGCCTAACATTTTTGTGACGAGCGAATCTGACGCCTGAGAAAATGGACTTTAGTGATATGAACCACGAAAGGCCCAGAATAGGACGCCACCGGCCTAATGCCCAAAGACTAAAAAAAACTAGAGAGAGAGAGAGAGAGGTTATAAATACATGCGACGCTAAATTAACGGGAAGATGAAATATTTAGTTTATTGTTTTAAAAAAAATAGTTTTATTTGTTATAAAAAACAAAGTTTTTTTTATATACCTACCTACCTTAGGTATAAATATTTTTAGTAGGATTTAACTTTTTCGTATAAATTTGTTTTGTTAATTTTTGTTTGTCATATTATATAGAAGCCGTTGAATAGTCTTTTGTTTAAACCTGTTAGAAGGAATTAAGTTCTATTACTTTAAATGTTACAATTGTAATTTAATATTTTTTTGTGAAATTTAATATTTTTTAGTGTTATTTATTAATTTAAGTCATTTATTGTAAAAACAAGTCTTTGAGACTTGGGTTGCGACGTCGGAAACCTCCCCGAGTGCTCGGGTGTTACAACTCCCTACTAACCGAGGCCTAGACCTCATGGGGTGGGGAAGGGTAACGCCTGGGCCTGGTGCATCCTGGGCAACACCGGCCAACTAATTTTTTTGTAAATTAGTTAGTCGCTGGCTAATATCCGATTGGTAGGTGGTGGACTTCGGTTGCGGGTGATTAGATCCAGTGGGCCCATTCATGTATGAAATTTCTATCAACGGTCAACTCTGGTTACGATACGCCCCACAATTTTGTTTTTTTATAATCAGTGCCATAGATGTGGAGAGTAGTTTAGAGCGCCTAATCTATAATACGAGTAGTTGAATTGTTTTTGAGTTATACATTTGTGATGGTAATCTTGAACACTGATATTCTAATTTTTAGTACCTGGGCGAACGAGCTTTGCTCGGGCTAAAACTCGATAATAAGCGTTTTCCCAGAGATAAAACTAAGCTAGATCGATTTGTCATCCCCGAAATCCCTCACATACCAAATTTCATCGAAATTGTTGGTGCCGTTTCCGAGAGCCCCGAAATATTATCTATATTATTCTAGATATTTTCATTTGATTCTATTTTATTTTTGTTTGAATCTGCGTACATAATAATAATAATAATTTTAGCCATACTGCCTGCATGTATAGTCTACATAAAGGTTGTCCCAAAAAGGACGCAAGATTTGAAATTGATGAAAAACACATTTTTTTTTCGTTATAATATATTTGTATATAAAATCTTGAAATACATAAAATAGGGTTATTTGTGGAATAATACGTCAGGCAAATGTCTTCCCAGGGCTTTGCTGGCACATACGCACAGTTGATGAAGTCAAGTCAATATTCCGACCATATTTTGCACGGAATTTTCGAACCGTTCACGCCAATCTTCTTTTGAAATATTGTTCAATAATAAAAACGCGTTGATCTTTTGTATAACCCGCCATTTTTACAAACCCTAAACATTCAGCTGTCAAATAGTTTTTTTTAGGGTTGCCAGCACTAAAATACAAAAATGGCGGCAAATTGAAATCTTGCGTCCTTTTTGGGACACCCGATATTTCTATAGGTATGTAGTGCGACCAGAGTTGAGGTTACGCACGTAAAGCGGCTCGTAGACGGGCCATATTTTCACTGCAATTTGTGGCCGGCAACTATTGGTGTCCCTCTCTTACTCACATGTTAAACAGGGACACCAATAGTTGCCGGCCACATATTGCAGTGAAAATATGGCCCGTCTAGGAGCCCCTTAAGAACATGTCATGTAATGGTTCCCCTTGTTTACGCATATTTTATAAGTCATAATTCTATTTTGCATAATCTGTTTACGCATAATTGTAATTATGCCGAAACTGTTTTTGCATAACAGTTTAAGCAGAATTCTCTTACGCATACTTAATCAATGTAAGCCGAATGGGTTTTACGCATAATTTGTGAATTCCGAATATTGTTTAGGCAGAAAATTACTTTCGCATAAATAAATTAGTTACGCAGAAAGTTACTCATCAATAAGTTAGTCTTCAATAGTAATTAGGTCATTTATTTTCGGACAGGATTTCAGCCTATCGAAATTCGGCTAAATTACATATATGCTAAACAAGATCATGCATAATAAAATTCGGCCATGTTAATATTATGCTATAATAAATTCGTTTCATTGAAAAAAGTATGCCAAATAGATGTCACCCATCATGTAATTACAGCGGGATTTGACATTCACTCATTCATTTAGTTCATTCTTATTTTATTAAATCAGTTCTTTATGTAGCTGTGTGTGATTCATTTCAACTCTCACGACCATGACACTACCGATATGCCTTATAGCAATCATAGTGATATAAAAATGTATACAAAAGCTAGTATGTACCTACACATATATATAATTATCTGGTAGTTTCTATCAACGAACTGCGGGGCTACTCGATAATCGAAGTTCGTGTCGTTCCGTCCCTCTGACGCTTATTCCATTTAATACGAGAATTAAGAGGGACGGTACAACAATACGAACTTCGATTTACGAATTTCGGAGTAGGCCCTCTAAATAATTTATTGAATCAGGCATTACTTTGCGGAGGTCTATATCAATGAAATAAAAGAATTTCCTTGCTCACCCGCGACCTAAGGCCCTCTAAACCATTTGTCGAAGTTACCGGAAATCAAGAAATATACCATTCGTTCTCGTTTAGTTTTATTAAAAACGCAAACAAAATACAAAACTAAATTACGTACTTAGGCAAGATAAGTATTACAATTACCTTTCCAGGAACACTAGTGACGGGCAAACGACATGCTTAGGGTACGAGTAATTGTGGTTTTTCCCATTTTGTTTACGCAGGCCACCCAGTAAAAAGGAATAACGAAGCTGCACCGCAATTCACCAAAATTGGAAATTCCGTTCTATCTGATATATTTATTTTTACTCTATTTCCATCTTCCCTCAATCTAGTGATACTGCCATACTGCGTGTGTATAGCTTATTAGTACCTAGGGCATATGGGAATTAATTAGGTGGGTGGGTATAGCTTTTAGGTTTGTCTGAATCTGCCGTCTTTGGTCGAGTCATGACCGAACCCTCTTTATGCTTCACGGTCGAAAAAAGAGGGTGTGTGTTATTATAGGTAGTGCCACGAGAGTTAAGAGCGTTTATACCTGCTGAGCTGGCAACGTTGCATTTTTGTTAGTTTTTCTCGATTATTCCATAAAAATTTAATGTAAATTGAAAATGTGGTGTGTTAGAACTGTTCTTGTTATATAATTTAATGTGTTAACTCCAATAATTATGCCTGATAGACTTTTTTTTTCTTTAAAAACCGTAAATAAACATTTGTTCGTATTTAAATAATATAAATTCCATCCCACCCAACCGAACAATCCTTTCTTAGTCCCCCGATTAAACCATCAACTTCATTAACGTCTGTGGGCTTGTCTCTGTTGGGTTGGATATCAAATAGAAATATACTTAAATAGAAAACGTTTATTCGCATTTCACAAATTACATAAGTACACAAAATAAAACAAGTAGGTATAAAGTAAATATTAATGACAGTATTTGCGAAATCGTGCATCTTCAGAGACATGTGAATCCAATGCAGAAGAAATTCCTTCCGCTAATGTTTTCTCAGGAATTTGAGGCAATTAATAGAACGTTGGCAATTAGTACACAACGTAAAAACTTAAAACCAAATGAATACGTCAGAATATATCTCCCATTGTATTGGCGCAAAAGGAAAATCCCAAAATCATTGAACTGCAAAAATAAATTAGTTTTCATACAAAAATGTAAAGCAATTTTGTACACGTCTTTATATGTCTTGTATATTTTTCATACAAAATTCGTTTTAAATTTGCACGTATAAACTATCAATCGGTATAATAATCAATTCAATAACGATCATTAATTAATAGGCACTCGTTTTTAAATTAATATGCCATTAATACCTGCTTATAAAAAGAGGCTCCCAACTTAGATTCGCATTGATTGCAGAACTTTCAAGTTAAACAGTTGGTTAAAACTTTAACTTTCTTCTATTTGGTGTTATCCGCGAGTTGTTACCATGGATGATTACTACAAAAGTGACCTTGAAAGGCTTTTAAGGGAAGCTGAAATTTTACAAACCATGAGTCAGTCTATGAGTAAGTATTGTGATTAGATATTGTTTCTAGACAAAGTATTTACCTACCTACAAATTTATCTAACATCATGCTAACATCTGGTAGCATGGTGAATGGTTGTGTTGCTCTGAGAATGAGCTCTGGTTGAGTTCGAAACGCGACAGTGTAGCGTGGAGTTAGAGGAGCTGCATCAACACTTTTGTTGCATAGACGTAGCTATCATAAGGTCGTGGGTGAGCAAATTGTTTTTGTTCAAGGTACTTATTCACATACTGTTTTTTCTTAGCCTCAGAAGATTGGCTGTCAGAAGTGGGTCTCGCATACTGCGAAGCCTTTGCTGAGATCCATTTGTGTTTTAATCAAATATGCGCGGATACGTCATTCCCTGAGATCCCGGTGGCCCAAGCGACCCCTGAAGTCCAGAACCCACTCCAGCCTCTCAGCCTCCCCCGGAAGCTTGACACTGGGGAGGAGTCGTCAGGTCATCCTAGCTCGGCGGTGTCGCAGGATGAGATGGTGGTACGACAACGAGGTATGATATAGTTCGTAGACATTATCTTAATTGAAGATTAGTTTTATCCGCGGTTTCGCTATCGTGACATCTTAGATCTAGTAGTTGGATTAAAAGTCCGGGATTTCACTTTTTTCCCATGGTGATCTCCAAGAATTAAATCGTAATAATTTTTTAATGTTATGAACACTCGTGCAA
This sequence comes from Choristoneura fumiferana, assembly GCF_025370935.1. Lineage (NCBI taxonomy): Eukaryota > Metazoa > Arthropoda > Insecta > Lepidoptera > Tortricidae > Choristoneura > Choristoneura fumiferana. Next base: position 4,882,734 of record NC_133478.1, read on the forward strand.
AATGTCTTGTCTTGAGACGGTTGAGACGTAGGCGCGTTGGTTTTCATTTAAGATTGTCATGATGATTTAATTGGTTATCAGGGGTACGTATTACAATATTTAAAGAGCGTAGCCGTGTTTGCATGGAAAAGCGGCCCTTTCACCAAACGTTCACTGTATTTTTTTTAATAAGAGCCCTCATGACAAGTATTATTTCCTGTAAGTTTCAGCTTCCTATCTTTGTTATTTTCTGAGATATGTTTTTTTTAACTTTCACAAAAAGCGACTTTTTAATGCGAGCTACGTAATCTTTTAGTACAGTAATTTACGTATAGAGACTCGCATGTTCTTTAAATAATATTTTATTTTTCCAAATAAAAAACTTAGATAAATGTAGGAAATAAAACTTCAGTATTTTTTTTCTTGCTTTCTAGAAGAGCGACACCAACAGTTTTCTGTTAGGTAATTGCTTGTATAAACTTCATACTAGAAAATGGAAAAATAAAGGATACGGTGTCCTCTTACAAGATAATTTAGTCGCAAAAGAGATTATGCACATTGCAACCTCTTTATCATTACCTATAACGTTTATTTAGTTTCGCGATTTCGTGGCTGGTCCCATAGTAAAAGTTGCTCAGTGTGAATCTCCCCATCACCCCCATCACTCCTGCTCATTACCCCGAACTCACCCTGTATATGAAAGTAGCAGTCGCACCTGTCAGGGTGGTGAAGTAGGGCCCTGATCACCGATGAAAAATCATCGTGTACTCGTATATTGCCCAAAATTCATAGAATATTTCTTTATATTCCATCATTAAATGCATTAACAGCTATGCCGATTTTTCAGGTCACAAGCATCACACAGTAGCATGGTCCCCGGATGTGGACTTGAAGAGCACTTCATTAGATTCTACTGATCGCACGCCACCCCAGGGCGCCCCGGGCCTCCTCTCCCCACAAAAAGTCGGTGAAAATGTATGCTCTTCGCCCCCATACAGCCCTATACATGAAGAGCAAATTCCTATGATGCCTGAGAAAAATGACTTCAGTGAAATAAGTACCAATGAGAAGTTAAAACTCACTAGCCCTGCTAATGGGTCGAAAGCGACCAAACGCCCACGGACTGAAAAAAATCTAGAGGCAGATTTAAGCGTCCCTATTAATTTGGCTCTCAAAGGCTTAAGCCATATGCAACTAATAAACATTATAAAAAACTTAATAAGCAAAAATCCTGAGATAGAGCAGGAGATTCGTAAGCATTTATCAATGCCTGATTTAGCGCCCTCGGAGGAACGACTGAACTATTTCAAGTCCAAGATCTACAAAGCTTTACCAATTGCACATTTGACGTCGAAAACTGATTCTGCGGCTTACTCAAGTGTCGCTGCGCATTTGGCGGTTTTTCAAAAATGCGTCATCGATCAAGGGAAGACGTTTATGGAATCGCAACAGTGGGATTCCCTGGTTGAGTACGTATTTCTCGCCTGGAGTTATGTTAGGGCTACACCTGTATGGGACAATAAGCTCCAAAATGCAACGAGGACGCATTGTTTTATAGCGCTCATTATTTTTTGTATGAACGCTCTGAAAAATGGCTCTTTCGCTAGAGATGCGCTGGTCGACATTCATAACAGGTTGCTGAAAATTGCAAAGGATACAGAAGAGGCGAAATGTTGCTTGATGCTCATCCAGAGCCAAATGCACACTATTTTTAATAGAAATTTATAAAAGTTCCGTTTTTTATTTTACGATTGAATTTGTGATACATATTTGTATTTCCTAACAAGTTTACATGATTGACATTGAATCCATTTGGTCTATCGCAGGGTTTCTCAAACTTATGGCTCCACGTACCCCTGTTAAAGTTTCTAGACGACAGCGAACCCCTACCTCCCCCCCAAAGAAAGTAATAAAATTGACTGTTGGAGAAACTAAGTTTATTTTTATTTCAATCATCATTATAATATAATGTATATTATTTATTTCAATAAAAGGTAACAAATATAGGTTAGAATCGTCTTGCCAACGAAAATACAAACTGAAACAAACAACAACAACAAATAAGTAACAAATTTGGAGTTAAAATAAAAAATACAAAAAGACTCCAAAAACAATCTTAATCATCTTGCCAGTCTTGCAGCCACCATCACGTAAACCTTGTCGCGAACCCCCTACCGTCGAATAGCGAACCCCTAGGGGTTCGCGTACCCCACTTTGAGAAACCATGGTCTATCGGGTGGTCCATTCAGATCTGTCAGTAGGTATGTTAGTACTAAAGTCAATGACATGGTTCGTTACAACATATATTTCTGTGTCTTATAGTTTCAGAATTACCCATAGTGACTCATCTAAATTATTCTACTACGATTTTGATACATTTATTTTGTAAATAAATGACATGATCAATATAGCTGCTATTTTATTAACAGGACAACACCACATGACATTCACGAGTTATTCCGATCTTTATAACAGAATACTTACCATTTTCAATAATAGGCGTGACGACTGGGTTTAAATAAATATATCACTCTATTTAGTCCGTCTTTTAGATTATGGAAAAATATGGGCCACCTATTTTTTGATTAATCATCAAACTTCCGGAGTGGGGGCTTGTGACGTCACTATTAGGTAAAAATCGTACCATATACTCGTAGTGACGTCACTCAAAACTTCTAAGCACTGTCTAATCGTCATTTTTTGTTTGTCAAACAAAAGCAAAAATACCTGAACAATATTTTTTAATAATCTAACCGACGGACTAAACAGTTTTTTTTAGTCGTCTAGCCTATTCAATTTTAAAATTAGAAAGTGTTAGTAATGGAAATACCTGTTTTGTACCATTAACGATAATAATGACTGTTAAATTACTTAGTGTAAAGGAATTGATAATTACATTTGTACGTTTTGGACCAATAATTAATTTATGTTTAAAATATTTAACTATTAACAATCCTGACTCCCTGAATCATCCCTTAGTGTATGTATAGGTATGTCGTCAGCCATAGAGCCCTTGTCAGCGCCTGCCGTGCCGTTCTGGAACCTACCAACCTGCCTACAACAATTTCTTGGCGGATGGGTTTGCCCTTAGATAGAGATGCCACTTCTATTGACACCTTTACACCAATCCATCATTATATAAATATTATGTATGTATCATCATCATCATCCCAGCCTATATACGTCCCACTGCTGGGCACAGGCCTCCTCTCAGAACAAGAGGGCTTGGGCTATAGTTCCCACGCGGGCCCAGTGCGGATTGGGAACTTCACACGCACCATTGAATTGCTTCGCAGGATTGTGCAGGTTTCCTCACGATGTTTTCCTTCACCGCAAAGCTCGTGGTAAATTTCAAATGTAATTCCGCACATGAATTTGGAAAAACTCAGAGGTGCGAGCCGGGGTTTGAACCCACGACCCTCTGCTTGAGAGGCGATAGGTCAAACCACTAGGCCACCACGGCTTTTCAGGCCACCACCAGGCCCGGCCAGGTATGTATGTATACTGTAGCATATTTCAAGTCGATGCCATTACATCCTACTCAGTATCAAGAGCACAATCGATTGCGATCGTTAAAAAAATGTCCCCAGTTGTTCATACAAAATTTTATGAGTCAGTTTTGTCACGCCCATACTTAATGTATGAAAAAAAAACCGGCCAAGAGCGTGTCGGACACGCCCGAAATAGGGTTCCGTAGCCATTACGAAAAATTTAGTAATATTTTTCTAAGGATTTCGTATTTCTTACGGAATATTCCAAGTTACGGTATATTTTATACCTTAGGTTGCTACTGGTATGTACTTTTAAACTACTCTAATAATTCTCTAGAAAACTTAACCGTTTTAAACTCCTTATAAGTTTGATATACTAACTACCATCTTGAATTGTTTAAAATTTTTCGACCCACCTGTTTATATTTTAGAGGGGGGGGACGCTTGATTTTATTAAAATTTCAAAGTCAAAGTGGTTTATTTGCAAACATAGGTGTAACTGATTACAGTGGTCGTAACAAAAATAAGGTAAGTATCAAAATGCTATGTTTTGCCTGCAAGCATACAAAATTCTATTTGTTATAAAATTTCATATTATATTGTTATTCTATTATCAAACACAAATATTAATCCATTATAATCATTTAAACATTATCATATCATCATCATTATTATCATATCATCATTATCATTATAATTTAAATTTGTAAATATCAATAATTATTAAAATCATTAAAATTATCATGTAAATAATCAGAAAATGAATAGTAGCAACGATTAATTAGCAATTTCAGTAATTCCTGCTTCAGCCTCGACATTGGCAGCTGCTTTATGCATATCGGGAGTTTATTATAAATTTTACCAGCTGAAGAATATAAGTATTATAATATGTATATGCATTTTAAAGTTGAATATTTTGCAAACATATCACTGAATCGAAAAATCGTTTTAGCAACTCCCTAATGGGTTTAAAAGACCTATCCAACGATACCCCACACTACAAGGTTGGATGAGAAAAAATAAATCACGCACACTCTGTTTTTAAAAAAAAAAAATTATTGTATGATTTTTTTGGCATAGTTTACTTATATATTAATGCAAAATTACAGTTTTCTAGCATTGATAGTCTCTGAGCAAAGCCGCGGACGGACAGACAGACAGCCATGGCATGGTTTTTGCCATTTTGTCTACGGAACCCTAAAAACGTCGCAAAACTGAAATTTTCTTTGGGGTAATTTTTTTAAACTATCGGATTCGATTGTACACTCTTGCTTCTAAGTAGGAAAGAAACATATTTTTTCAAAATTAAAAAAAAAGAAAGGGTAGTACTTACTCTTTTTTTGAAAACGCCCGTACATTACATACTCTTAATGGGACCATTTTGTTTCATTTAATTATGAATTACAGGAGATCTATGGATTTGGAAACGAAAGATAAGTAGCGTGTAGCAAATAAAATGTCTTTTACCAAGTGAGAAACGTGTAGGTACTTTATTAACTAACTCTTACGAAGGGAAAGTTGAGAAAGTGTCTAGCTGCGGGGTAGGATAACTCTTGAAGAACTTTTTACTGGTGCGGTTGAGATTGAATCAACCCAAACCTAAGTTCTTTCACTTTTTTACAGTGTGGGTGAGGCCTTATCGATCTCAAATTTCAGTACTTACTTAGATCCTTTTAGATCCTTAGATTACATGGGATTAGGTGTTTTTAATGCGGTCTTCATTTGTCAGAAAGTGATTACAATATACTTAGCTTCGCCCTTGGTTCTGACCTCTGGTTAAAGAAAATACACCTAATGTATTCTTGAGGTCTTTTGGGCCTCAAAACGCACTAAGGTTTTATTTAATACTAGTGCAGGTATGGCACTTATCGCAAAATTATCGATGAAAATAATCATTAGCTCACCAAGCAACTTGGTACAATATCACAGAAACCGTTTTTAGTGAATCCACCTACTGCATATGTATCAGATTTATTACTTAGAGTATGAATTTCTTGAGACGTAAATAGACCTCTACCCGCATTGTGTGAAATAAGTATATACCACCCAGTGCGTTAGAGACTTATTTAGACCTCAATATTTTTTTCTGTACCTACGAGCCCGTGATTGAAAAACATAAATAAATGTATATTTGACTTTATCATACGCCTCGTACTAAACTTGTACAGTCAAGGGCAAAGATATCGACACGGCCAAAGTTGTAAAAATATGTATACACGGCCTTAATGTTAAGTGCATAAAGTCGTGTAGGTATACATATTTTTGTAAGTTTGACCATGTCGATATCTTTGCCCTTGACTGTAAGTAAACGGCAACCGCCCAGAAAGATAACACGAACTTTTAGCCCCGCACCGATTTTGCCTCAACCCACAGTGAACGTGTTAAGCGGTAGATAACAGTTCCACATCCCTCTAGAGTGGCGCTAAAGCAGCAAGAGTGTCTGAAAAAAGTAAATATCCTACAGTAAAAGTGAAAACACAGTAAAAGGGAGAAGTGATATGAGAAAATGTGGACGGTATAATGTTCATGATCAGTATTATTAACTTTATTGCGGTTATCATTATAAAGCTTCCTTTAAAAGTTTTCTTTGCTACTGCAGCTCCGCCTATTTAATACTTATGCATATATATAGCGTGTGTGCTTTAGCTCTAGACTTCATAAACTATTGCTTGCTCAAGTCCTTTAAATACTTTTTAAGGGAATATAGCAGTGATTTAATATGTACTGTCGGGGAAACTTAATTACGTACCAGTGGGGAACCTTTTCATAATCAATTTCGCTATGATTTCTTGGGCTGTCAAAATGGCATTAGTGGCACAAAGGTTCTACTTTGGTACGTGATTTAGATGGAACATCATTTGAACCTAACAATAGAGTCGCTATACTAAATTTTTCATTGAAAATACCATCAGTGGTGTAGCGGTATAGCACGCGGTACGGAATACCGAGGACCTGGGTTCGGTTCCCAGTGATGGTCTTATTTTTCTGTGCATCTATATTTCAGTTTGTATTTTCAATTTAGGTTTTACGGGATGACCGTAAAAGTAAAAATTTGGAATTGAAATAAAAAATACAAAAAGATTCCAAAAAAACAATCTTAAATTTTTCATGTTTTTCGCGAGAAAATTAATTAGATACCATACCTACCTAAGAGTTTTAATAATACCTCATATAATATTTAAGTGTTACCTATGTAAGTTTCTTTTGCTTTGAACTGTAGAAAAGCTGAAATTAGTACCTACAAAACTGTTTTAAATTTGTAAAAACCCCTTAGTCCGAATGTCGGTGTCACATTTGACCGGTTTTTATAAATCCATTAAGTACTTAATGATCATAATTAGGATGATAGAATTACTTGCATTTCCCATATCAATACGCAGGTAATTAGTTAATAGGTAATCATTATTAAAATACGTCATTGGTCGATCTGCGAAAGCTAAGTGCAGTTTTCGGTTGCCATTGCTTCCCTAAGCCTAGAGAAGAACGTACTCGTAACTCGTACTTGTGCTCGATAGATTTCTATAAAATCACTTACTTTAAATTTGTATTTTCTGCTATTTGGTATTAGCAAAGTTTTTTCAATGGATCCAGCAGAGATTAGTGAATATGAAGCTTTTCTAACGGACGAAAACCTCGTATATTACACCAGCGTCTATATGGGTAAGTTCCTTGATTCTTGTAAAAATAATAGTGTTATTTATTAAGATAATAAAATTATAAAAAAAACATACAAAAGAATATGTGTAAATATCGCAGTATCGCCTCTCAAGCAGAGGGCCGTGGGTTCGAACCCCGACTCGCACCTCTGAGTTTTTCGAAATTCATGTGCGGAATCACATTTGAAATTTACCACGAGCTTTGCGGTGAAGGAAAACATCGTGAGGAAACCTGCGCAAACCTGCGAAGCGATTCAATGGTGCGTGCGAAGTTCCCAATCCGCACTGGGCCCGCGTGGGAACTATGGCCCAAGCCCTCTTGTTCTGAGAGGAGGCCTGTGCCCAGCAGTGGGACGTATATAGGCTGGGATGGAAATATCACAAGTTCAACTGGGCAGCGCCACACCATCATCGGAGCCAAATAATTTGGCTGGTGGCTCAAATGGTGCCGTGTACCACGAATGCACATGCTGGTTGCACGGATTATTGAAATAATAATGCGTGATCTTAGCCAACCCATTACTAAACTTAAGGATCTGTCCCAACGATTTCTGTCCTTGATTCTTGTTGAACTAGATGCTCATTTTATTCTAATATAGATATACGCTAATACTTCGTATTAATATTATAAACGAGAAAGTTTGTAAAAACGTTCGCTACTTAAGAGCGTTTATTTTATACCTGTCGAGCTGGCAACGTGGCATTTTATACTTATTTAAGAAGTATTCTATCAGACAACATTTTTAATAATAATAATTTATTTATTTATCAGACAACATAGATCCATTCATTTGTTAGTACATACACACTTAAAAACTAAGTTAGACATGTTTAAAATTAAAATATTTTTTTTTTTTTTTTAATTTTCATTAAATTTTTATGGAATGATCGAGAAAAACTAACAAAAATGTAACGTTGCCAGCTCAGCAGGTACCTAAAACGCTCTTAATCATCCCGGGAAAAGACATAAGATTTTATTATCTCAGATAATTTTATAGTTTCTACGGCAGAGCAGAGATAAACGAATTGGCTGGCATTGATCACTTTTTTACAATGTGGTCTAATTCCAAAACAATTTTGAGGAATAGGTTTAATAAATAATTTTATAATATTTTAATAAAAAAATACTAAATCATTGTATATAAAAATACTAAATGATTGTGTACTAGATGAGTGAATATATTTGCAAAATAACGTTTGACCTTTGTTTGACTTTCATCGTAAATAAACAAAGATAAACGTAGTTTTAACGCCATGGCAACAAGCTATAACTCCGATAACTTATAAATAGGATAAAAAATTCAAAACCCAACTAAAACCAAAATCCTTCAAATAGGTGTCTTAAGTTCGCGTATTTTATGAAAAAAAAAAATAATAAACATTGTTTTTTTTTAGACCAATGCCCATTCTTTACATATGAATTTGAAGGTGACAAATAGAATTTTAATAAACCTATTTATTTCACAGGTTCAGACGATTGGCAGAACAATTCGGATCGCCCATTACATGACCTGTTTGCCGATGTCCGTGCGCGTTTTGATCTCTTTCGCGCGGAAAACTGGCCACCCTCTGGACCCTCTGATGATGTGTCCCCGCTCCAAACTCTCAGCTCCACCCTGGAACCTATTAATCAGAATGTGCCGACAGCGCAGCCACCAACTTATCTCAACCCTGGGGTCTCGCAGGATGAGATCGTGATACAACAGCGAGGTACGTCCTTATTTTAAAAAAATCAAGCGCGACCTTGTGTTGTAGTTATAGTATGGCCCGTAACACACTTACATAATTTAATAGTGTGTGGCGACTGTATTTCCGCTTCCGCTTTTATCATGGATATTGCGCATGTGCGGATTTTGACGTTGATTTTTTCATTTCGAATTGATACTGTATAAATAAATATAATTCCTTTAAAATTAGTAATTATTCCCATAAGTGGTGACCCTGACGTGATATGAACACGCAACCTTCTGATGATTCCCATAAGTGAATAAAAAATATTAGTACTTAAATATAGTACCTAAATAAACTTGCGATTTGTTTACAATCTCAAATTATAGTATTTGTGAGAAATTAAACCTTTCTTGATATTCCCTTCGTTACAACTGGCCCTAAACCACCAAGTGCAAAACTCGAATTTCGTAAGTTGCCGTCCCGCTGACGCTTATGTCATTTAATACGCGAGTGAAAGGGACGGTGCGATACGAACTTCGATGTGCGAGTTTTGTAGTAGCCCCTCTGTACTAACAATGTCCTTTTTCCAGGTCGCAGACGTCTCCCTGTGACATGGTCCCCGGACATCGACTTTAAAAGCATTTTATTCAAGTCCACTGAATGCACGCCGCCCAAGGTCGTCCCTACCCCGCAAAAAGTTTCTACAACCCGAAAACGACTTACATTTCTGGAACGAAACCCTATGTCCCCTGACAAAATGGACTTTAGTGATGTCAGAACTCCTGAAAAGTTTAAACTTACTAGCCCTGTTAAAGAGACGCCACCTATCAAACGTCCAAGGATTGAAAGGACTCTTGAGGCCGATTTTAAAGGCCCTATCGACGTAGCTCCCAACGCAACTCATTAATGTTATAAAGACCATAACAAACAAACATCCTGACATAGAAAAGGAGATTCGCATGGAAATGCCAAAGCCTGATTTAGCTCCCTTGGAGGAGCGACTGAACTATTTGAAATCTAATATCTTCAAAAGTCTGCCAACTTCATGTTTGACGTCGAAAACTGATTCACTGGCGTACTCAAGAGTCGCTACGCATTTGGGGGCATTTAAAAAATGCGTCATCGATCAAGGGCAGACGTTGGTGGAATCGCACCATTGGGATTCCGTGGTGAAGTATGTTTTTCTCGCCTGGAGTTACGTCAGGGCGACTCCTGTATGGGACAATCAGTCTCATAATACAGCGAGGAAGCAATGTTTTAAAGCACTGATTAATTTTTGTATGAGCGCTCTGAAGAAAGGCTCTTTTGATAGAGAGACGCTGGTCGATGTTTATGACAAGTTGCAGGGAATTTCGGCTGACGCAGAAGAGGCGCAATCTTGCTTAAAGTACATCCAGAGCCAAATACAAGATTAGTAATGGAACAAGAGTTATTTTCCATGTTACATTTACTGTTCGACACTAAATTAATTGGAAATTGAAACCAGTGTTATTTCAGTGGTGTCCCGGTATTGAATTCAGGTTCGATAACACTCATTAGACGAAATGTTCAAAAAATATTTTTTAACCAGCGGCTTGGATATCATGATTGAATAAACTTTTTGATTTTTTTTTGTACAATTTTGCTAATAATGTTGTGTACGGATGTATATAATAATGTTAATTGGACGTAACCGACTAAACAATTAAAGATTGTAAAATTATGAAGAAATAGAAATAGAAAACGTTTATTCGCATTTCGCAAATTACATAAGTACACATAATAAAACAAGTATAAAGTTAATATTAATGACAGTATTTGCGAAATCGCGAAACGGTCTCAGCTCAGCATAGTGCTGGCCGTAGAGGCCAACGTTGGTCTTCCGCTGAGACCGCTTGGCGACTTCACGGAAGGCGACATAAATTAAAAAAAAGTAAATCACTAAGAAGACTAGTTTAAAGGCCATTTAGTGTTTAACCGTTGAATTTTTCAGATATTAAATGGACTTTCTATAAATTTAATTAAATTATTTTGTATAATATTTATCGCCACATTAGAAAGATGATAATGTTTTAAAATCAATATCTCTTATTTGGGAAACTGTACTGAGTGGAAGCAAGTTGTATCTTCTATTGTTTAACGTTATTTATTCTTGAATTCTATTAATTATTACTAAAGCATTTTCTTCTTCCATTCATCTTTCTTCATTGATTCATTCTTGTTTTCTGTCCCTTGCTAAATGCTCCTCTCATTCACTCAAATGTTAACTGGATCCCTTAAAGGGATAGGTTCGCCTCTGTACATTTATCTCAACGTTTATAAATTGTGTTTATTTATTTTTGTAAAATAAAGTCATATTCATAAGTCATTAATATTTTTCATGGGCATAATCCTGTTATTAATCTAAGTTTTATATTTATGTTGAGAAATCTTATTGTTTTATTTATTATTAATCTCCACCTGTGTTGAATTTTTCGGTAATTTAATCAAAACAACCTACTCTAGTAGGTAGGGGCTGATTAAGAAATCTAGCTAAGTCATTAATTGTAAAGAAAAGTCTTAGAGACTTCAGTCTAAATAAAATGTTTGCATCAATATAATTCTTATAACTGTGATTAAGTACATAAATATTATTTGACTGACGAAATGAGACCTAAAGTTGTTTACGTACCAGTTTTATTGTTTTAGAAAATTAAGCATAATTAAGTTTAAGTTTAATAAATGACACTATCTCGAAAATTCTTGTCTTTTATCTTTAAATAAAACGTTAAGCACTCAGATTCTACTGATTTCATCACTAATAAAAACTTTGAAAACAAAATACCTTCATAACCAGAATATTAAATAAAGAAACATTTTTTTAACATAAACAAAATTTTAGTCTATAAAAAACTAAGTGTCCATAAACTTATTGATGTTTCTGTTTATGATGGTATTTAGCATTTTTTTTAACCTTAAGGCACAAAATGTAGCTATCATGATGATCATCATCATCATCTTGGCCTATTATACACGTCCCATTGCAAAGCACAGACCTTCTCACAGAGTAATCTAGGTACCTATAATAAAAGACTTAGGGGCTGTTTCACCATCCATTGATTAGTGTTAACTGGCGGTTAGGTGTGATGCCGTCTCTATTTGTTTTGTTCGAATAGACGGAGACGGCATCACATTTAACCGGCGGTTAACGCTAATCAATGGATGGTGAAACAGCCCCTTAGCATAACATTTCTGACTTTCATGTTTCGAACAACGCCTCAAACATGTAACTATAGTTCTAATCCCAAGAGAGCCATATTTTATAGCGGTCAATGTTTAGTACTGAGGCCGTAGCTAAGCCAGTAATAGTTTAAGTCCTTAAAAGATGGGTCAGTGCAAGGGTGTCCACACAAGTGGCGTCCCAAACTAAAGGCCGATCAAGAAACCAGTGGAAGGGCGTCCGGCCGCTTGACATTGTCTCTGACTCTGTGCACTTGGATTGGACGCTGGCAACCAAAACTGTCGCATACAAAAACTGTCGTTTGATTACAATCGCGAGCATCAAAAACGTTAGGCAATACGGCCTCTGGGCTGTACAGATGATGTCATTTACACTACGTCCCAGAAAAGTCATTATTTTGAAATATTATAATAAAATATTTTTCACTTTTCATGCTTTAAAATACAACTATAAAGCCTCATAATAGCGTGAGTAAAATGCATTGTTTAATCCCAAGGAAATAAATACATGAAACGATAAATTTGATGAAGTGAGAATACGTCTTTAATGAGGGCTATCGCGTATGAATTCGCCACTAGAGGCGCTAGTGTGTAGCGTGAGGTCTCCGAAATATCAAATCTCATAGTTTTTGGGTGAGCTGCGCGGTTTTATTTATAATTAGAATAATTTTGTGAATATTTTGCAATATCTGAAATTAATTATGGCAAATATGCGTTCCGGGGCAATGAATGCCTGTGTTTTGAGACAGTTTTGTCTTTCAGAAACCTTTGTCCTCCCTTTTTTCCGAACAAAACGGGGACTATGCAACACTGTGGCATGCTCGATATTTTTATGGTACGGTTTTAAGGTGTATTTTTTAAATATGATTTTAATCTAAACTTTGTTTTCACGCCCGTAATAACAGACTTTGAAAGCCATACTTAAAAACCTCACGCAACAGTGCGCCATCTAGTGAGACAAAAAACAATAGCCCTCATTACCGCAGGATAGTCCGAATTCATACTTAATCGTGGACAACGTAAATAAAGGGATGCAAGACATACGTTGTCGTGACGTGTTATGTTCAAGATATCTTCAAGCCGACGTTCAAACTTGCACCCTCAATTTGTATAATATAAACTCCTTGCTTTACATCATACTCAACGCTCCGGCCCAGCCGTGTTAGGTTGAAGGACGGGGGCGTGCGAGCGAGGCGATTTTTTTATTTCCATCATGGAAATCGTAAGCCATGATGATTCGTGGATTATCACGTCGTACACATTATTGCGCGTACATTATTGGTTCCCTGCTAGTTCGTGCACGTGAAATACTTGTAATTGAGTAATAACTCCGATGGTCAACTGTGGTCTTCATCATCAGTTCCACTTCACCAAACGATGATTATCAAGAGCAAATGCATGAGTTACTACTAAATATATATCGAATTTACTATAAGTGTCCCTACAACATTTGAAGAGTTTCCTCGATTTCCTTAAGATCCAATCATCAGATCCTGATTTGGTGCTTATGGGACCTAATTGAAAACATTCCTAGACGAACGCAAAAAAAAATCAAATCGGTTCATAACTGACGGAGTTCTGAGGTAACAAACATAAAAAAAATACAACCGAATTGATAACCTCTTTTTTTGAAGCCGGTTAAAAATATACTTTGTGACAAAAATGTTCAAGTTTAGCTTTATGTTCGACATAATAATATTTTTGTCAAGCCTGATTCATACTAAAGCTGCGATAAACATGCATATATATGCGTAGACGTAGTGAATACCGTCGGTTGATAAGCAAGTAAGAAATGCAAAAAAATAATAAGGAAAATCAACTATGTTCAAAAAATAATAAGGTTGATTATGTTATGTACCTACTTTAATTAGTGAACGTAGTTAGTGACTTTTGCTTGCACCCACGAATTTTGTGTATCAAAAACTATTTATTCTTTTGAAGGAGGGTAGTGTGGTTTCCCGCCATCGGCATCGCTGTAGTTTATATCAGTAAGCTGTGACCGTTTCGTGTCGTTGCACAAATCACGCGTCAGAACAAAATACTGATTCGATCCTTGTCAAAAACTACATTTATCTGGTGGCATTTGTTTTCGTGAGAATTTTGTTTTATCAAAGGACTTTTAATTACAATGAAATCGAAGTAAGTATTTAATTTAGGAACGTATAAAAAAGTTCGAAGTGATTTTCGTTCTTCATTTTAATGTGATTTTTATTCGTATCAACGAAAGAAGTTTCCTAATTGAGAGGATAATTTTCGTCCCCTTGATATCATCAATAAAATGGCAATTTCTAATACCTGCATTAGAAAGAAGGTAAACAGAATAGAGTGCATTATAGTAACTTGTTGCATACCTACTAGTTATCTCAACTATGGGGGGCAGTGTGGGTTAATTGGTTCCTGTTTGCATAACTACGTCCATTAATTTAATTTAAGTGGCCACTGACCATTTTGCTGTCAATTTGTTTTTTTCTAAAAACTGCGAAACGCAATGACGAGTACTAATTATGAGTGCAAAGTTAGAAATCAAATAAAATTACTGACTTAGAAGAACATAAAACACTATTTGTAATCATTAAGTTATTAAAAAATAAATAGGGGAGACGGGGACAAAAGTAACATTTGGCATTTGTGCTCCGATTACTCGCTATCTATTATGTATTTGCTCAAATGAATGTAGCTATATAAAAATGTTATTTATACAACTGCTGTTGCTATATAAATGGACGTATATATATATATATCCATTCCATATATATATATATATATATATGTCCATTTTTATTAAATAGAGTTCGATTTTTTATAATTACAAAGCTTTGAAAAATAATGGATGATTTTTACTTTTATCCTCTAGAAAGGACGAAACTTTACTTTACTGAAGTGATCTGCATAGCCTATGGTCACTTCTTTCTGTTTCATGAAAGTTTAGGTACTTTAATGTTTGGAAATTACGATGTCTAATTTTTTCTGCAAAAAAAATGATTTCTGCTCTTCATAATTTTAAGCGCCATTTAAACTCGATCCCTGTGAACATTTGGAGGGAGAATTGAGTGTAGTTAATGATTTTTGGCGTACCTTATGACCTCAATGCAATTTGTCAGGTTTTTTGTTCCAGCCCAGGCGTTATGTTACTTTTGTACCCATCCCAGTTTTTCTCATTTCATATGTCCTTAGCAAAAAACTAAATGTTTTACAAAAAATAACTTAAAAGAGTCTAATGTAATAAAGGGTATACTTACTGCACTTTTGGCAAAATATATTTCGACATATCCCAAACGAATCTTTAGCACATTTGCATTTCGCATTTTATTCATTTGGTCAAATTATCATTTGGCAAAATTTTACGTCGTCAAATTTTATTAGGAGAAACGTTTATTAAGCAAACGTTTTCTTTTCGCTAATATTATATACCAAAAAAAACTATAGCATAAGTTTGGAAAATTGTGCAAGCGAGCGAAGCGAGCGAGCAAGACGGTTCGGAGTAGAAGCGACTTGGATAGTTCAGGTTCAGAAGGCTAAGGCGGGAGCGAAGCGGAGCGTAGCTCCCGCCCTAGCCTTCGATGTTAGGTTTTTTTTATAGCAGCCAGGATAACTCCACTAGGAAAGCGGGTTGAATGCCATATCCTATCATCATCATCATCATGTCAGCCGAAAGATGTCCACTGCTGGACATAGGGCTCTCCCCTCAGACGGGTCTTGTGCTTTCCGCATCCACAGCGATCTCGCGATCTTAACCTTAGTGACTTGGAGCGACGACCTGCTCCATCTTGCTCGTCTCCCAGTCCGCGGAATTTGTATCCTATACGCTACTCTAAGGATGTAAATCGTATGCCATGCAATATTTTGGGAAGAGTACGTTATGCCAAACGACACATTTGACTAAATAATACTTTGGTAGTATGAAACATGACTAAGTAATTATTTTAGAAACAATAACTTGCCAAAAAAAATACTAACTATATAATTGCGATAAGTCGTTTTAGCAAATTATTTTTTGCCAAATGATAATTTGAGTAAAATATTATGGGATGTGATACTTTGGGAAAAGTTTTTTTCTCATACATTAGTAATCCATTCCGGAATAAAGAATTACAATTAGTATTAGTCATTTTGATATTCTCGCCCTTATGGTAATTAAGCGCCAAATAGATCAATCTTAAAATTTTACTTCAGGGGTGCAAAATCATGTTAAGACCTGTAATTTTACTTGAGGTTGAGTTGAGATACGTGGTTACAAGCAGAGAAATGATATTAATTATTTATCATCTATTGATTAATTATCATCTCGTAAGTATATATGTGGGACCCGTGTATGCATGTATTTACATGTTTATAGTCAAAGTAAATTACCTAATTAATTAAATTATTTCATGCAGACTTTCCTGTTGTACGAATGGATTAATATGCGGAGTGAGCGTCGATAAAGCATGCTACGTATTTTCAGCCATTAATCTTGTAAGTATTTATTTTGTTACTCCAATGACATATTAGTTCATAAAGTTAATAGTTTCTGGTGCAACACACTACTGCAGCGCGACTTAGAAGCGCTACAGTCGCCTATATTTTTAAAAGCGCTCTTACCCCGTTGAACAGCGATGGAAAACCCTTGCGCCGTCGCAGTAGTGCGACTCGTATCCATACATATTTAAGCGTGCCACACACTACGCAGATACGATAATATTTTATCTGCGTATAATAACTTAATGATCTGAAACTATAACACACTACGCAGATACGATAATATTCGAGACGATACATTCAGTCTAAGTCCTTCAAACTGAGTATACTTGTTTTTTGGTGCGGATTGTTTATACAGGATGTTTTCGTGTTTATCTCTTCTAGATTTACTCGCGTGCAGCGGGGCTCTCACATCAACCTGTATCTATCTGCAGATAAAATACTATACCATATTTATATCGCCAGATATTATACACAGATCAATTTATATACGCAGATAATATCTTTGCCATCTTCCGATATATGTCGGTGCTCACAGATACTTCACGATAAAATGTAACTTATCTGCGCTGTGTGTGTTAGCTCATTGAATTGTATAGGGAGCGATATTGACAGATATGCGTTCAGATACAGATATCTTATCGTATCTGCTTAGTGTGTGTGCTTTAGTAGTGCGGCTGCAGCGTGGCAGCTGCGCGACGCTCGTGCGACAGAAGTGCGACTGCAGCGCTAGCGATGGCAGATACTGTACCACTACCATGGGTTTACAGTGACCGTATTAGATAGCGACGGAGAATTGAACAGCGCCTCAACAAATAATTTACGCCGTCGCTATCGAGTACGGTCACTGTAAACTCATGGTAGTGGTACAGCCACTGTAATGTGAAGGGATTTGCTGTGCAGCACTTCAGTCGCGCGACAAAAACGCCTATATACTTATTATGTGAAAGCGCTCTAAGGCGGCAAGCGAAGGTATTGGGCATCTAAGTTGCGCCTCGTAGGACACGGGGCGGTTTATTTGATTGACTATACATTTAGTTCACAGATTAATTAAAATCGTAATAAGTATCTGTTAACATTTAATTTTCAATACAAGCATTTTTTGCTGACTATACTTGCATTGTGATCTAACTTACATAATATGTACCTACATATAGCTCATTTTAAGTCAATCCAACCACTGGAATTGGGACAAAATGAATTTGCAAGATTTGACCCAACAACAAACGGGCAAGTTAAATAAAAAATCGTAAAAATAGTAAACTATACGTATGTTAGAAGTAAGTATAGAATAACTATAATTCTAAACCGTAAACAAAAAAAACTGAAACGAATATAATGTAATAATTATTATTGAATTAATATGCAAATAAATGTAATTTTACTTTCAGTATTTATTTAAAACTACTCTAAAGATGCAGGCGGGGTTGTCTCTTTAAATAGCTATGTTAAATTTGTTAGGGACCTACCCTTTTATACCTTTTAACTCCTATATCCCACTATATATAATATTATAAATGCGAAAGTTTGTAATTCTGTTTGTTTGTTACTTCATCACGTCTAAACTGAAGCGATTTAAATTAAATTCGGTATACAGATAGTTACGGTATCGGAGAAGGACAAACAAACAAACAGACATAAGATGAAATAAGCGTCAGCGGGCGGCAACATACGAAGTTCGAGTTTTGCACTTCTTAGTTGGACGTCAACTCATTTGACTTAAGGGCTGTTTCATCATCCATTGATTAGTGTTAACTGGCGGTTAGGTGTGATGCCGTCTCTATTTTTTTTGTTCGAATAGACGGAGACGGCATCACATTTAACCGTCGGTTAACGCTAATCAATGGATGGTGAAACAGCCCGCTATTCTCTTAATGAAACATGCAGCTCATCCACCATCCATCATTGACGACCAGACGGCCTAGTGGTTAGAGAACCTGACTACGAAGCTTGAGGTCCCGGGTTCGATTCCCGTGTCGGGGCAGATATTTGTATGAAAAATACGAATGTTTGTTCTCGGGTCCTGGGTGTTTACTATGTATTTAAGTATGTATCTATTTATATAATTATATTTATCCGTTGCTTAGTACCCATAACACAAGCTTTGCTAAGCTTACTTTGGGACTAGGTCAATTGGTGTGAATTGTCCCGTGATATTTATTTTTTTATTTATTTATCTTGGTGTGAAATAACCCAAGCTTATCAAAAAAAGTATACTCTCATTATTCTCATCATTGAACGAATTCAGGGCTGGATTTAGAGGTCGGGAGGCCTTGGGGCAACAAAGGAAAAGGTCCTCGCGCCCCGGCCAAAACTATTTTCCAAATAAAATGAGGGCCATTTGAGATTTTGATTATGATTGAAGTGAACAAATATATTCATAGTTGTTTACTAGTGTTTCCTAGTCGGAATTTGAAAAAAAAAAACCGATGTGGAGGCCCCGGGGCTGTTCCCTCGTTTGCCTTCCCCTAAATCTGACCCTGAACGAATTATTATTATTCTCAAAAAGATGATCAAATGACTGATTGAGATTTTTTTTTCAGACTGTTATGGTTAGCTGTTTGATTGGATGCCTTTTTTACATAGGATGGTTATGGGATGTGCACTCTTACCCTTATAGACATCGAGACATGGACGGACTGGAGGTGTATCTACATGATATATTTTGCATTATAATAGCTTTGTCTTCTGTCGTTGCTTTCTCATTCTCTGTACTACTTTTCTACGGAGTTCTCAAGGTACTTAAATATAAGTATAATTATTAATTCAAATTATTATAAACCGATCTCTGCTTGAGAGGCCACCAGTCAAATCACTAAGCCACCACGGCTGTTTCGTGGGAAATTTCGAATGTAATTTACCACGAGCTTTACGGTGAAGGAAAACATCGTTGGGAAACCTTCACAAACCTGCGAAGTAATTTAATGTTGTATATGAAGTTCCCAATCCGCACTGGGCCCGCGTGGGAATACGCCCCAAGCCCTCTCATTCTCAGCAGTGGGATATAGGCTGGGATGATGATGATTACAAACCGAAAACCGGGCGATCGTACGTTCTGACATACACTTTATTTTCAGATAATACCTTCTTTTCTGATGATGTATTGGTGTTACGGAATCTTTGTGGAAGTACTGTCGGTGGCCGGAGCTATTGCGTATGTCGCATTGGGACTGCAATGGGAGTGGCGTTGATGCAAATCGAGTAAAATTATCTTCAGCTGCACTAATTGCCTGTGGTATGTACCTAAAGCTCATTAGGTATATGGTTTCGCCGGAAGATCAGCGCTGACTCCATCCGAGGAGTCTTCATTGATGCTGAGGCGGGACCATTCCGGGAACATAAAATAGTTTCACATTGTAACTTACCCTTTCTTTTTCTTTTTTATTTTCTTATTGATATTTTTGAGCAGTGGAATTACCTATCGGGGGAAGGCCTTTGCTCAGCAGTGGGATGGAATAGGCTAACAATAATAATAACAATAATAATAACAATAATAATAGGCGTCATCCCAAAGCACCTACACCATAGCTTAAAATTATTATAGGTATAAAATCATACGTTTACACAACTTTACAAAAAGCAGCAATACATGCATTATAGTGAGAAAGTTTATGCAACTAGACCCTGAAAATAGCCCTTCGCAGTCTAATTAAATATTCTCTACAACTCTTGCTACATTTACTTGGTGGATAACCCATAAATGTAGTTAATACCAGCCTAGATCTGAGAAAAACCAATCCTTTGAAAATAATAATAATTTTTGTCTCAATTTTTTTTTCATTTCATTATCCTAACTAATATTAGAGAGAGAGACAAATTTATTTACACATATTCGATACACATATACATACAAATAAATTAGAGAGAAAGAATACAAATTTAACATCAAAGAAAGTGGGCCCGACACCGACTCTGCATAATTTTACGGCAATACAATTATTACAAACAAACGCGAATTGTATGTTTGTGTGTTTGTTATAATACTTTCAGGCTTAAGTCAAGCAGATGGAGATTAAATTAGTAGTTTATTTTATTTATTCATTCAATATAATAATTAAGTACACCTTAATTAACATAAATGACAAATTACAAGAATTTATATTGAATTCATCAAAGTCAGTTATAAATAAAACTAATATCCCCACTAATATTATAAATGCGAAAGTCTGTAAGTTTGTTAGTTTATTTGTTACCTTATATCGTCTAAACCACTGAAACACTGAACTGATGCTGAGTAGGGACCTATTTAGCGTCATGTATGTACTTATGTCTTGTTTTTTCCATTGTTATGACAATCCCGGAAAATTGCATGCATACGCGGACGGAGTCGCGGGCAACAGCTAGTGAATAAATAAGTAAATATCACGGGACTTAACACGTGATTAAACACCCAAGACTCGAGAATAAACATTCGTTTTTTTGTACAAATATCTGCCCCAAGGCTCCGACTGGTGATCGAACCCGAAACCTCAAGCTTCGTACTAGTTAGGCTCTTCCACCACTGGGCTATCCCGTCGTCACATGTACTTACTTATAAAATCAATGTACGTAAACTGACCAATAAGTAAGCTGTAAGCCGTGGTGGCCTAGTGGTTTGACCTATCGCCTCTCAAACAGAGGGTCGTGAGTTCAACCCCGGCTCGCACCTCTGAGTTTTTCGAAATTCATGTGCGGAATTACATTTGAAATTTTCCACGAGCTTTGCGGTGAGGAAAACATCGTGAGGAACCTGCACAACCTGCGAAGCAAATTCAATGGTGCGTGTGAAGTTCCCAATCCGCACTGGGCCCGCGTGGGAACTATGGCCCAAGCCCTCTTGTTCAGAGAGGAGGCCTGTGCCCAGCAGTGGGACGTATATA
Organism: Choristoneura fumiferana; assembly: GCF_025370935.1. Classification (NCBI taxonomy): domain Eukaryota; kingdom Metazoa; phylum Arthropoda; class Insecta; order Lepidoptera; family Tortricidae; genus Choristoneura; species Choristoneura fumiferana. The sequence goes on from NC_133478.1 coordinate 4,904,046, forward strand.
GGCTGGGATGATGAAACTGACCAATTTGTTCCAATTTGGTACATAACACAAAAACTTTTTTCTTTTTTCAGCAATCTATGTGTTTCCGCTGATATTGGTGCGACGGACGTATGCCATATTCGTCAATGCTACTACGAATCTGCCCTGCTAAGCCGAAAGGCGCTATGTCTGAGATACGCCCTTTTAGATTTTTTGTTCCATTCGATAGCTATAAAAATTTCGCATTTGATAGTATAAGCCAAATAGCGCTATCTAACTTAAAATGTTGAAAAAAAACACTAAGAAGTTTTTTTTTTTTTATACGACTGGAAGGCAAACAAGCAAGTGGGTCTCCTGATGGTAAGAGGTCACCACCGCCCATAAACATCTGCAACACCAGGGGTATTGCAAACGCGTTGCCAACCTAGAGGCCTAAGATGGGATACCTCACGTGCCAGTAATTTCACCGGCTGTCTTACTCTCCACGCCGAAACACAACAATGCAAGCACTGCTGCTTCACGGCAGGATTAGCGAGCAAGATGGTGGTAGCAATCCGGGCGGACCTTGCACAAGGTCCTACCACCTGCAAGTTTTTCATACCTCAACTTTTCCTTAAATTACTAAGAGATTGAGCGCTATGTTGTTTTTACTAAGCCAAACAGCCGTATGTCACGCCCGCAAAAATATCATAAGAAAGTGGCAAATAATATCTGCGTCGATATTGAAATAAAAACGGAGCTGGAGGGGGTGCGGTTAATGTACGATCGAATATTTGTGGCCTCGGAATGTACAACAATATGTAGATATACACGACGTGAAAATTCGTCATATTATGGCAAATTAGAGTAAGAAAAATCTAAGCCCAATTGCATAACAAAGTACGAGTAAGTAGTATTATAGCGATTTTGTACTGAAATTCACTAATATTAATAACTTGTACTTTATTATGCAATTGGGTTACGAGTTGTTGCCGTGTAATCCGAGTCTACATGATAGTGAAAACATATAAAGCACCCGGTGAATGTTATGATTCTAGTTCATTTTCGCAAATATTTTATTTTAGCGATAAATTTTTAGCAATAGATACATAAATAAATTATATATAGTTCAAAATGATAATTTAAGGTTCTGATTTAAAAAAATTGCTAAAGCAGTGGTCGGCAATCCGCAACACATAGCCGAGCGTGCCCGAGCGATACTTAAATACTTATCAACTGAATAACTTGTACAAACTAATTCAGGCCGCCTTCTACCTCGTACGTATTGCCAATATTTAGGTAATTCTAGTCCAGGGGTGGGGAAACTTTTTCCTTCGCGTGCCACGCACGACTAACGAAATATATGGCGGGCCAAGTTGTTGCATTTTTGGCTACATATGTTATTTACCTACCTACTGAAATAAAAATATTGATATGTATTTTCTGAAACACTAATTTGGCCATTGCCAATGAGAATGAAATTTTGTAACAATACGAAATGATTTTTGTTTGATGGTCGCGGGCCGGATTTCAAGCCTTCGCGGGCCGGAGATGGTCCGCGGGCCGCAGTTTCCCCATCCCTGTTCTAGTCTGTCAAAATATTGCCGACCGCTGCCTAAGAGGCTTTCAATTCAATTATTTACAAATTTACTATATTTATATGGGTAGGTTATTAATGTTATAAATGTTGTAATGTATACAATTTATAAAATTAATGATAGTTCAGAATGTGGACCTACCGCTGTCTACATTTTGATTTTCTGAGTCTAATCACTAAGTGTTAGGTAGATTTAAGCTTAGGTTGTCACATATTTACGTGCAAGAAAAAAAATATTATTAATTAAAAATAGTTATGTTTCTTCAGGATGTTTTTATTTCCTCACCCCTGTTTACCAGTTTACGAGGAAACGCACAATTCACACACATCATTGAATGTCTTTACATACGTGTGCAGGTTTCCTCACGATGTTGTCTCTCACCGTAAGTCTTATAATAAATTTCAAATGCAATATCGCACAAATTCTAAGAACACAGAGGACAGCCTAAGTTCAAACTCACGATCCTCTGTTTGAGATGCCGTAAGTCAAGTGGTCTTTTAAAAGGGATAGTGAAGACGATTTTTCAATTCAATAATCTGTTTGTGAAAGAAGCAACTTAAAAGAGAAAAAAAACATTAAAATTTCGCGCCCCCCCCCCTGTAAAAGCTAAATCGTTGGTTAGAAAGTTTAAAAAAAATTCATAATGGTAGTAATTATATCAAACTTACAAGGAAAATTATAACGGCTAACTTTGCTTGAGAATTTTTAGTACTTTAAGAGTAAATAGCAGCCTAAGGTAAAAAAAATACCCAAACTTTGAAGATTCCGAACAAAATACAAAATCCATACAAAAATATTACTACGTTTTATCGTAATGGATACGGATCTTGGGTGTATCGGACACGCTCTTGACCGATTTATATTTTATTATTTTTATTCTATGTAGCCCTCTTCTTCTGAGAGGAGGCCTGTGCCCAGCAGTGGGACGTATATAGGCTGGGATGATGATGATGATGATGATTCTATGTATGGGATTAAATATCTTTAGGTAGAATTTTAACTTTTATTTACAACCTATAGCGTAGGTAGCTGGGAAAAGTTGAAAAACCTCATACATTGTCATTTAATTTTAAAATTTCAATAACATAAAGCGGCTGAACCGATTTTTTTAAAACATAGCTAATAATCACCGTAAGGAAACTCGCTTTTACGAAAAAAAACCGCATCTAATCGGTTCAACTGTTTGAGAGCTACGATGTCACAGACACACAGACAAACAGACATACCTTGGCGTCAAACTTATAGCAACCCTTTTTTTGTGTCGGGAGTTATAACAGAATCATAAAACAAATATTTTTTATATTTATATTTTGTTACGTCGGTTGAGAAGTTACATGTTTAAATACTTATTTACAGATGTCGAAATAAAATATTGTTTACAAATTTCATATATTTATTGGGTAGGTTTTGTTGACAACAACAATAGGCACTAAATTTGTTTGTTTGTTTGTTTTTCCATTTACAAATTTACAAGGTTGAGTTGGTATGTAGTTGCAGATTTTTAAATGGAATATTGTTTACAACTTTTATTTATGTAATTATTAGGTTGGTGTTGTTGACAACAACAATGCAACCTACTTAATTTGTTTGTTTTTTTATTTACAAATTTATAAGGTAATGAGTACTAAATGGATTATTGTTTACAACTTTTATTTGTTGATTATGTAGGTATTGTTGACAACAACATATAATTAATTGGTTTGTTTATTTGCAAATTTACAGATTTACAATGTTTTAAAATAATTTTATTTAAGATTATTAAAAGTATTTTTTGTTGTAAACACTAGATATTCAGTCTTTAAATCTTGTAAATCTGTAAAGCGAGCTTAAAGTAGTTAAACTTCGCTTCATGAAGCTTAGCTTCATCTTTTCTATATTGCTTTCAATATATTAATTACTGTATAGCTAATTAAAATATTTAATATTTAATTTACAATAAAATAAATTATAAAATATTGTTGACAACAACAGTTGTTTTATAACAAGGTATTCAGTTTTTTTTTAATACTTAATCGAATATTGCTTACACTTACACAACTATGTTTTTTCTTAATAATTACGTATTGTCTTATTTATTTGGCACTAAGTATATACAAAATAATATTTAAAATAACTATACTTACAATTAAAAAAGTTTTGATTAGATTTTATTTAACCTTCCTACAATTTACGGTATTAACAAATGGCATATATATGACTTATACATATTGGTATTGAAAGAATTTTACATTAGTTATTCGTTAGTTATTGAACCAAGGTTTTGACTATTTTGACTTACACTTATACATTTATACAATAATATCAATCTTCGCTTGGAAAAATATAGAAAAATTATATAAACAGTTTTAATTCGTATCAATTGGTAATTGAATTGATATTAGAACTACATGTATTTACATAGTATACATGTATTTAAAGCGTACTAGTACATATTTCCAAAGTTTACTATTATTTACAATTATTTACAAAGTATACAAGTATTTACCTTTATATTATATGTATAGTACAACGATTAACGAAATAAATATTTTCATATTTTTTTACAAAGTAAAAATATTTACAAAATTTACAAAGAAAATTTTAATTTACTCCAAAATTTTTGAGAGCACAGTTAATATTATTTCTTAGTTAAATACAATCGCAGGTAACGAAATTTTTGAGTCCTTATAAAATATATACAAATACATATAGAAAGAAAAAGAAGACAAAAGGAAACATGATTAAATAATTAATAAGTAAGAACCTAATTTGGCCGCAGAGACTGACAACTTTATCGGGTGGTATGAAGATGTTCGCTGTGTGTATTTATCGACTCTACGAATTTCATAATGATTCCCTACAGTTGAACGTCTCTGTAAACAAGTATGAAATATCTATACTAGAGTATTCCAAGAGGCTGACATGAAATGAGAACATCAAAGCTCTCACTCAAAAGGCCGAAAAAACTTTGTATTACTATTTGTAGTATGAGGCACGCCACAATTCGCCGCCCGCAGAGATAAGTCTAGCGGTTTGTCTTGAACGAGCTGGTGTGCGTAAGATGTAGACGATATAGGGTACAGAAGATGATGGTTATAGAAGATGGTAGATGGGTAATGTAGTAGCAGCGGGAAAGGTGGAAGCGGAACATAGGTTTGGGAGAAATAATGAGGTGGCAGAGCAGAGAGAGGTGGCGGAGGGACGTTCAATCGTGGCTTCTTTTCTTTCATATCTTGGTCACTGTCATCATAGATATTGAAGTCTATCCTTCTGCGGCATTTAGGTGAATTACGTCTCACTTTAGGACGACTTCGCGGAGTCTCGCCTGTATAATCAGTTTTAGATCCAGCTTTAGCAAACTCTCGAGTTCGAGTCGTGCGACGTGGTGAGAACTTCTCCAGAACATGATAGTACTTTTCTGAAGTATTTGGTGGCATTGAGGTCTCGTTACCATTGTGTGACGTCGGCGGGTCATGGTGCACTGTTAACAATAAATCACACATTAAAATTATTTAGTAAGTATTTATGATTTAAAGACTTTAGTTTAAACTTTTTTTATACAATGATTTTCATAAAAAAAATATCACGAAGCGATTAACACCAAAATTTGATAACCACAACAAACATATTTTTCATACAAATATCTGCTCCGGCCGGGGATCGAACCCAGGACCTCAAGCTTCGTAGTCAGGTTCTTTAACCACTGGGCTATCCGGTCCTCCAACACATTCACCATTTAACATTTTGATTGAATCGTAATGCAATATTTAAATAAAAAAAACGATCGATTGATCCCTGTATTAAACACAATAAAATAAAATTAGTTTCAATTGAGCTATTTGAATAAAAATAAAAACTCACCTTTAAATTTGACGGCATTGCCGGTAATAAGAGAAACTGCTGTATGTTCTTCAGACATGTTCAATGCTTCCACTGTCAGATTTAGCTTTAAGTTAATTTAGCTTTTTTTGCTTTTAAGCAGCTTCGTAAATCGCACAAATTACTTTAAGAGAGCACAGAGCACAGATCACAGAGGGCACAAGTTCACGATACTGGTAAAAGTTTAGAAATGAAGCTAGTGCCAAAATTGCTTTCAATTTATACTAAATTTGCAATTGCTAATTTGTTTACAACGACATTGGATTTGCCCAAAGCCCTTTTTACTCGACTTCGGCAAAGCCAAAGGAAGAGTAATGATTTTAGCAGTCTATTTCACCTAGCTAATGAGGTAAGTACTTAAATGTTATTAAAAAAATAAAATAATGGTTTTTATGATTTACTTACGTTGCAATTGTAATTGCATGACGTATTTGCAAACTTGGTACTTCGTGTTTTTCTTTCCAATCTTATCTACTAATATTATACCTATATACGAAATTTTGAATGTAGAGATGTTTGAATGTTTCTTATTCCATCACGCAAAATCAGCTCAACGTATTACCATGACATTTGGTGCACGGATATTTTATAACATGGATTAATACAATGTTTGTTTTTTATTTCGGAAAATTAAATGACTCCTGTAGGATAGCGATAAACAGATTATCACAGACGAAGTCGCGAGCAACAGTACGAATTTTATATAAATGAAAACTGGTAGTTACTGGTTCTTCAATACTTAGTCATTTGGCTTCGTTACCTATCGGTTGTTTTAGAGTTATACAGAACCTTTATAGTTTCGAAATGTCCTTCCGAACGCAGCTCAGCTTAGAGCTTAGAAACTGTTAGTGCTTCATCATCATCATCCCAGCCTATATACGTCCCACTGCTGGGCACAGGCCTCCTCTCAGAACAAGAGGGCTTGGGCCGTAGTTCCCACGCGGGCCCAGTGCGGATTGGGAACTTCACACGCACCATTGAATTGCTTCGCAGGTTTGTGCAGGTTTCCTCACGATGTTTTCCTTCACCGCAAAGCTCGTGGTAAATTTCAAATGTAATTCCGCACATGAATTTCGAAAAACTCAGAGGTGCGAGCCGGGGTTTGAACCCACGACCCTCTGCTTGAGAGGCGATAGGTCAAACCACTAGACCACCAAAGCTCTCAGCTCTGTTAGTGCTTAAATGCTGTTATTTTGTGAGTTTAATGTCAATCACGCCTTCACGCCAAAATGGTAAAATAAAATTAATAACTTAACCTAACCAACCAAAAGTTGGAAACCACCGATTTGGTCACTTCAAAGTTCAATTTCTCGAAAACGGCTGAACCGATTATGATAAAACATATCTAAGAACCATTGCTAAAAAACCTGCTATCAAATAAAAAAAACGCATTCAAATCGGCCCACCCGTTTAAGAGCTGCGGTGCCGCAGACAGACAGACACACATAGCAGTCAAACTTATAACACCCCTCTTTTTGCGTCGGGGGTTAATAAGGTCAAGTTTTTTCTCTCTTCTAATCTTTTTTCAGCTTTCCCATCTATTGCCATTTGTCGTGGTCAGCATAGCAGTTGAGGATCAGTAGTGAATTTTCGTGACGATTTTCTTGCTAAAATAGTGCAACGTAATACGTAATAGTGTACGTGGTTTCCACAACACACAATAGAGCTGTTCGGTGATCGTAGATGGCAGTAGAGGCCGCCCACTGTCATGAGTTACAACACCCACGGGAAGAGATAGGACCGTCCTATTCTATTTTTATTTACCCCCGACGCAAAAAGAGGGGTGTTATAAGTTTGACCGCTGACCGTCTGTCTGTCTGTCTGTGTGTTTGTCTGTGGCACCGTAGCTCTTAAACGGGTTGACCGATTTGAATGCGGTTATTTTTATTTGAAAGCAGGATTTCCAGCGATGGTTCATCAAAATCGGTTTAGCCGTTTTTGAGACATTGGACTTTGAAGTGACGAAGTCGGGGTTTGCCAACTTTTTGTTGGTTAGGTTATCCCCTTAACTTATAAGTTTGACGCCAATGTCTGTCTGTCTATGGCATCGTAGCTCTTTGTATCGTTCCAATCGTAGTTTTATTAAAATCTATTCAGCCGGTTTTGAGAAACCTAATTTTTAAATGACAATATCGGGGGTGTTTAATTTTTTCTAAGTTAGGTTATAATGAAATGAAATGAAATGAAATGAAATGAAATGAAATGAAATTTATTTATTTGCTTTAAATGTAGTACATTACACGATGTTCAATGGTTTATGAGTCTCATACATTCAAACTTTATAAGTCATGCAAATATTGAGATTTACTATATTTATAACAAAATACTACTACTACTCTAATATTATGTCCATTTGTTTAGTTCCATCTATAAAAAATGTCCGTTTGATAAAATATATTATTATTCAATTACTTATATACTTAATATTAAATTTTCAATTGTTAAATTACTATTTATTATTCAATTCTCAATTATATATTTATTTATTATTTACATATTATCCAAGAATTCCCTCAGAGAATAATAACACTTCTTGTGAAGCCAACGGAACAGTTGAGTTTTGAAGGAATTCAATGGGAGTAGTTTTATGGACTCCGGTAAATTATTGTAAAATCTTATGCACTGTATGAAACTATTTCTCTTTTTCATTACTGTATTTATCTTAGGTAAATCTAGTTTGTTAGGATACCTTGTGTTGTATGAAACTATGTCACTTTTTTTTTTAAACATTTCTGGATGCAATTTAACAAATACGCAAACCTCATAAATGTAAACAGAGTAGACAGTCAATATTCCATATTCCTGAAACCAGGGTTTACACGAAGTTCGACGGTTGACACCACTTATCGCTCTTATGCACTGTTTCTGTGCGATAAAGACTCGGTTCACAGTAACAGAGTTGCCCCAAAGTAAAATTCCATACCGCAAATTTGATGCTACATAGCCGTGATAAGCTTTTAATGCCGTCTTAGTGTCGGTTATCTTGGCTAAACGCCACAGTGCGTAAGAAAACCTGTTTATTTTTAAGCAAATTCTATCGATATGCATTTTCCAAGAGCAGTAGTTGTCCAGAGTGAATCCTAAGAAAGTTGTGCTATCACATTCAGTTAAAACTTCGTTATTGTGGGTAATTTTAAGCAATGCCTATATTATGCCTATATTATGACTATTCTGTTTGAAATATTTTAATTTTCATATTTTAATCAATAAGTATACTTTATACTTTTAAAATGTATTTTGAGATCCTTACAACCAAATCTTTCATTCGACTCATTTTTGGCACAGTCGGTCAGACAGACCGTCCGTTTTGTCACTCGGATGTACCTAGGTACCTACCTACGGAACCATAAAAAAAGATTGATCGGCCATTTTTATTTTGATTATTAATAGCTAATTTAATCATTGCATTTAACAATTTGTAGGCTTAGGTGCTTTTTGTATCACTTATTTGTAAGTAAAAAAATAATTATAAAACAATTATAGTTTGTCACATAATTTTTATTTAATGAAGTACCTAACAAGTTTTAAAGATTACTTATTACCTGTTTACTAAGTCCAAGAGGCAATATTGTGTAAAATTTTACCCCTATTATGTGTAAACAAGTACCTAGAGTACATTGACTAATTATTAATTTATATTTAATGACTGTTTGTTTGTAGGTAAAGTAGAGTTTGGTAAACAGTTTTAAATGTTATCAACATAAGGAAGCGTTCAAGATTTACGTACCGCAATATTTTCTTGTAATACGTTACATGCGTTTCAGGGGCGGGAGGGCGTTCAAACAACGTACTACGTCACAGTTTTTTTTTATAAAAAGTTCATACTTTAATCTTCTATAAGTTCTTGTTGTTGGCCTAAAGATCTCACGCTGACTTGCCAGCACAACTGTGCCAAAAAAAATTATTTGGAAAATGGTTAAATAAAAATGGTAATTTCTGTGTTACTTAACATTCGGGCAGGGGAAGGAGGTACAGAAAAATGTTACGGCGCTATACATGGGTGGGGGAGAGGGAGAGTCAAAAATCTTCAAAAATTGCGTTACGTAATACAAGAATACCCCCTGACTTATACTTAAAATACGACAGCAGGTGACTACTAGTCGTTTTATGCCAAAAAAGGCGCCTTGGTGCGCGACCAGAATTTGGACAATCGCCCATACATTTGTTATGGGTACAGCCGCTGTTTATTTAGCTTTTGCATATTTTATGTTTTTATAAGAGTAGACTTATATTGTATAAACCTGTATCAAATAACGAAAACAAACCAATTATTAATTAAGGAATTAATTTTTCATTTAACCATTAAACTGTATTTAACACGAAAAATGGGTTCTAAGTGAGCAGGCTTTGGTATTTTTGGGCTGTTACTGCACACTTGTCTCTAAACGCTTATCTGGATCAGTATCACAATAAGTCTAAGTATTAGTGAAATAATAGCTGTATCAATGTTGTTGAATAAATTTACTGATATATATAAATACTAGCGCGTGGTGCATGTGGGTGCAACAAGTAGAATCCGTCGCGGCGCATGCATTTGGAGCTGCTCCTTTTTTTTCAACTTGCGTCCACTTGTCAAAGTCAAAGTCAAAGTCAAAATATCTTTATTCAATTTAGGCTATAACAAGCACTTAGGAATGTCCAAAAAAAAAACTACCGCCGTTTCGGAAAAACCTCTGTTGAGAAGAATCCAGCAAGAAACTCAACAAGGTATATTTTTTTACACAGATTTACAATATTATTAAATTATATGTATACTTCACAAGTATTTAACACAACTTTATTTTTAACACATTAGGTTCGCTATTTGAAGGGACTTGTTCTTTGCAAACCGCGTCAACTTGTTCCATGCAAGCCGTGTCAGTAGTAGATAGCTCGGCTGTAGGCTGTTTCTGTTCCTGAGCTACTTTTTTCGGTAATTCCCTCTTCTTTTTGATGTTTTTGCGTATTGTTATATGTGTGAAATTTAGCTGCCTTCTACACTTTGGAGTGCGTCTTATTATAGGATGGGACGGAGTCGGGAAAAGAGATTCTAATTCATCGAGCACTTGATAATGTTGTGGAAATGTTTGTGGTGTCATCGAGGACTCTGTCTCGGCGTACGGCGACGGCGGCGGAGTACAGAACACTGTAAATAATAAGTCCTATATTAAAACGAATCAATTCCGCTTTTATTAGGGTTCCGTATCCAAAGGGTAAAAACGGGACCCTATTACTAAGACTCCCCTGCCCGTCCGTCCGTCCGTCCGTCTGTCACCAGGCTGTATCTCATGAACCGTGATAGCTAGACAGTTGAAATTTTTACAGATTATGTATAACCGTGGCCGCTATAACAAAAAAAAAAACTAAAAAGATAGTAAAATAAATATTTAAGCGGGGGCTCCCATACAACAAACGTGATTTTTTTGCCATTTTTTGCTCGATATTAATATCGGCAACAGGTAGTTTCTTGAAATATTCACATAATATTTATTTACTTATATTCATTCACTTTAAAAATAAATAATTAAATTTAAATAAAATAAATATTGAAGTGGGGCTCCTGGACTGTGTTTGCAATGTTAAACTTTTAGTGTTTCCATACTAAAAAATAAATACAAATGCTTTACATCAGCTTCGTGATTGATTAACGATGAAATAAAGTTCTCGTAGTGGGAGCTTTGATCCTCTACTTGAACCGAAAATTGACTTCATTTATTATAAAATTGTCGAGATATTTGATTATAAAATTGTATGAACTATATTTTTTTTTTTATTTTAACATACCTAGTCTAGGCTATTTTCTTATTAAATGGTTTAGCAATTTTATTATTAAAAAAAACTTACGTCTCAGTCTGGCAACATTGCCCCTGAATAAAGATGCTGCTCGTTCTTCAGACATATTCGATCAATCAAATTCAAAAAGAACCCACAAATGCACTAAATAGTTTTAACAGAGCCAGTTTGCTACACTGGCAAAGATTTCGAAATACATAAAGCCAGCCGCCAATTTTGTTCACTTTTATACAAAATGTCTAATTGTTTTATTGCTCATTCGTTAATGACTGATTATCAACGTCATTAGGCCTTTTCGAATTATACCTATAATGAGGTATACACTTAAGTTGTACAGGTACTAATTAATTTTTATCGCGTAATTTTACAGTCTAGTAAGTACAGTAGTTTTATAACTTCTGTCTAAGAAGATATTTAAAAACTAAAAAAATAAATGTCAGCTATAGTACAGCTTTAGTCTGTATTACTTACAGTTTTTTTTTTTTTTTTTTTAAATCGTGGTGGCCTAGTGGTTTGAACTATAGCCTCTCAAACAGAGGGTTGTGGGTTCAAACCCCGGCTCGCACCTCTGAGTTTTTCCAAATTCATGTGCGGAATTACATTTGAAATTTACCACGAGCTTTGCGGTGAAGGAAAACATCGTGAGGAAACCTGCACAAACCTGCGAAGCAATTCAATGGTGCGTGTGAAGTTCCCAATCCGCACTGGGCCCGCGTGGGAACTATAGCCCAAGCCCTCTTGTTCTGAGAGGAGGCCTGTGCCCAGCAGTGGGACGTATATAGGCTGGGATGATGATGACTGACAGTTACGAATCGGTTTTTGCATGTTCTTAAATTTATAGTCAACCGGGAATATTTTATTTTTATCCGCTGCACCTGTAATGTGGAAATAAAGTAAAATTTCTGTTGCAGTCAAAAGACGCATTAATAATGAATATTTAAATATAAAAAACTACGACACAAATGACGATAGTAAACCATTTAATGAGGAAGAAAACTATACACCAATAAATCGGACAACGCATATTAGTCAAGTGTCAGTTCCATCGACGTCCAACGAAGGGTCCGTAGCAGTAGAAATGTTAAACAGTGAAAATGAACAAAATTATAGTGGTTGTGTGTGTGTGGGTGTGTTGTGTGGTTGCCCGAAGAATTGCGGAACTAAAGTGGCAGTGGGCGGGGCACATTGCTCGCAGGACGGATGGCCGATGGGGCCAGAAGGTTCTCGAATGGCGTCCGCGGACCGGGAGACGAGCTGTCGGTAGGCCTCCAACAAGATGGAGCGACGACTTGGTTAAGATCGCGGGATCGCGGTGGATGCGGAAAGCACAAGACCGGTCTGAGTGGAGAGCCTTGGGGGAGGCCTATGTCCAGCAGTGGACGTCTTTCGGCTGACATGATGATGTGATGATGATAGTGGTTGTGACAAATGTGTGGATTTAGACAAATCACAAAGAATTTAGACAATGTGTTTATGTAGCAGCGTAAGTAGCTCAGATTGATGATGATGACGAACCTCCTCCGTTTTTTTCGTCGGTGAAAAATCGTTCATATTCACCGGAAGTTTTGTTTATTGCTTGTTTCCGAGATGACGTTCAAAGTAAGTTTAAAATATTATCATTTATATTGCCTGCATACATAATAAATATTTACAGATGCAAGAAGTAAAAATAATATTAAACCACGCCATTGAAAATTAATCCGCTTTGACCTCTGCAGCGTTTTTCATTTCTCAATAGGTATCTCTAAAGAGAATTACAGTTGATGTGTTAGGAACCGAAATACAGCATACTTAAATAATAAAAATATCCTAATACAAAACTGATTAAAACCAAAAGCTGTATAATAGATGCCATTAATTATGTAGTACAGCTACTGAGACTATAATCCTCTCCAAATATTTTTAAGGGTGTTAAAAAAAATTACGCCATTTTCTATTAAACAAAGAACAATTGAAAAGATAATTAAAGGAATACTTGACAATATTTGGCAATAACTAAGGTCGTATCGTGATTATCAGCTAAAATAATGATGACTGTCCTCATTGCATTGTATGAAAAATACGAATGTTTGTTCTCGGGTCTTGGGTGCTTAATATGTATTTAAGTATGTATCTATCTATATTTATATAATTATATTTATCCGTTGCTTAGTACCCATAACACAAGTTTTGCTAAGCTTACTTTGGGACTAGGTCAATTATTGGTGTGAAGTGTCCCGTAATATTTATTTATTTATTTATTCGTCTTTCTTTATTTTTATTTTCAATATTCTTAGTGGCGCGTGTATTTTTTGTTGAAAAACACACACAGCATCGCAATAAATATCAATGTGCATGTAAATGCACGTTCACCAACAAAAAAAACCGCCTTGATAATATTTTTCATATTATTTTTTTCTAATATGATTTAAAAGATTTCGCCATCATCAGCAATCGTTATCTATATAATCCCCACAACGATATATTTTTTATTCTTCTGAAATTATCTTTAAAAACCTATTTAGAACTTATATTCTTACAAGTGGCTGTTAAGACATTATCTGTAGTGTTATAGTTTCCAATTACACCGAATAACAGCTCTTATAGCTATTATGCAGCCTATTTTTTCTTATTCAGTTTCTATACAGCTCTAATAACGCTTAAAACTGTATAACTTGGGCCCTTTTTGCACTTATATCGGCTGTATAAGCGCTTATACAGCCTTTATACAGCCTAATTAAACAGCGTTAAGTAATTATAAACATGAACATAAATACAGCTTCTATACAGCTTGTAATGCTACTTGGGTAGTTACTACACAAGGAAGTAAGACCCGTGTGGCAAAGACTGGTGCCCTAACTAGGATGAACCTGTGTGTCGGGTCACCAGGTCGCCGACCCTCAGATGTCTGCAACTACAGCTTACAAAATTGTTGAAACACAATAATTACTTATGAAGTAAAGTCAAAGTCAAGGTAAGGACTTAAACACTAAAACTGAGATATGTAGATAATACTCGTATAGGTGTGTGTGTGTGTGTGTGTGTGTGTGTGTGTGTGTGTGTGTGTGTGTGTGTGTGTTTGGGTGGGTGCGTGCGTGCGTGCGTGCGTGCTTGTGTGTGTGTGTGTGTGAGAGTGTGTTTTATGTACCCGTGATCGTATTTTTTGTAATGATTAAGTATTTCAATGTTGAATTCATTTTATGCGATTGTCATTAAAAGTTTTTCGAATGTTTCCTTTCAGTACAATTAGCTAACTAAAGGATTTAAGGTGATTGCCCTCCAGGGCCCATTGATTTTTTCCACTCTGTATAATATTATTATAAGCACAGACATTTATTTCATTTAACAGCTACGCAACATTAGAGCCATTGTTGCTTACGCGGCATTGCAATACCATTGACGTTGTCTCATCTCATCATCATCATCATCATCCCAGCCTATATACGTCCCGCTGCAGGGCACAGGCCTCCCCTCAGAAAGAGAGGGCTTGGGCAGTAGTTCCCACGCGGGCCCAGTGCTGATTGGGAACTTCACACACACCATTGAATGGCTTCGCAGGTATGTGCAGGTTTCCTCATCTCGTCTTGCTATAAATAAAACAATTTTGTATAGCTAATTTAAAGGTATAACTTTATTCGCTTGAATGCCAAAAAAACTCTTTTTTGATACCATTTTCTGATGATTCTTCAGTTGGATAATAAGCCATAGGCGCACTATCCTTGTTTACACTGGTATCGTCTTCCAATTCACTTAATTCTGCTTCAGCAAACATTTTTGCTAACACTACCTTAAGTTCCGCTTGTTTTCTTGTTGAGAATCTTTTAAACGTCTCAGCATAACTCATGAATAGATGATCTACAGCGTCTTCTTTTTTCTTTTTGGTTAAAATTTCGTCACTACTATCAGAATTTCTCCTCTTAAAAGCAGAATTAGGGAGCGTTACAATCGGTTTCTTCGAGTGAAGGTTCGGTGACCCAGGTTGGAGTTGAAATATTGAGGTAGCTGTGGTTGGCGAAAGCTTTGTGGAGTCTTCATTATTATCAGAATCTCTCTTTAAAACGGAGTTAGAGAGAATCGGTCTATTCGCTAACCCGGTTTGTTGTAAAAACGGCGAGGTTGCTGAGGCTGGAGAAAGCTTAAAGGAGTCAGGATCAATTGCTCGTGAATCTAAGATAGCGTCTAAGAATGTCATATCAGCGCTCCACATGTAATGGGTGTATTTCCTACTGGACCCCTTCTGCCATTTTACTTGTTTATGATGTCGAGTGTAGCCATCTCTAAGTGTTCGCCACATTTGTTTTGCTTCGTTCCCTGGAAAAAGCGAATGAGGATGTTAGAAGAAAGAACTACTGCCTAAGCTTTAGGACATAATTTTAACATCTATATTATACTTTATTAATTATTAAGTAACTAGCTGTTGCTTGCGACTCCTACCACGTAGAAATATGAAAAATATTTTTCTCAATGCTATGTAATGTTTATGTTGTGTTCCTTAAAACAGGCTTCAAAATATATTGTTGCAGGCCTAGGCCTGCAAGACAACATTCTTTGTTTCAATGCAAAACGTCAAATATCCACGATTTATTAATTTCAAGTCGTGTATAATGTGGCCTTACATTATACACGACTTGAAATTAATAATCTGAATATCTATGGTTCATTTATCAGTTACTGAATAAATTCACAGGGCTATGAATATTCTATATGTAAATATATAAATATTGCCGACGCGTTTTACGTAAAATTACAATTTAATTTACAAAATAAAGTACTAATGTAGCTGATTAAATGGGCTACAGTTCGTGTATATGGCCCTAAAAGCCGAACAGCAGAACAAGTGTAATTTTCTTTTTTTTTGATTGACTGGACTTAGGCTTTAGCCATTTTACAAGTACCTAAGTGCCAGTGCCATTCCAAAAGTTTCGTTTAGAAGCGTGATACGTGATTTTTTATTTTTGCAGTCCGTTATATCTACATGTTTTGTAGCAATTTGATTTTTTTAGGATTATTTTAACGTTTTAAAAATTCATGTTAGAATGAAATAAACACTTATATAGATAGAGGGTAGTTATAATTTGAGTCTGGTACAATTTTAGTTGTCTTACGAATAAAACAATGATTTCTAGGAGTTTATATTTATTTTAGTGCATGTTTGAGAAAAGCACTATATAAGCCTCAGCGTGAAAGAACATGCCAGCCTCGTATACCTATCTGTACTTGGCCTATACATACATGGCCTGCAAGCCTTTCTTTCCCGGCCTCTGCAGTAATGTACTATTGGATATTACGTCCTATTCTCCGACCTACCAAATATACACAAAAAAATCATAAAACTCGCACAAGCCGTTGCGGAGGAGTGGTTACAAAGGGTTAGTCTCACTTCGTCTAAAAAGCAACTGGTCTATGTAGCATGTGGTCTAAAAAGCAGCTGGTCTAAGTAGCAAATTGTCTATAAGGCAACTGGTCTAAGTAGCAAGTGGTCTATAAGGCAACTGGTCTAAGTAGTAAGTGGTCTAAAACGCTTTTCGCCTAAAACGCAACTGGTCTAAAAATACATCTCGTCTATAACGCTATTCATCTAAAACGCTTCTCGTCTAAAATGCAACTGGTCTAAAACGTTTTTAGTCTAAATCTCATCTCGTCAAAAATGCAAGTGGTCTAAACACAAATTAGTCTCACTACCATACGTACGAAATCTTTTTGAGTAGGCTTCATTACGACTTCACACTTATATTATAAATGCAAAAGTTGGTGTTTTTGTTACAATCACGCGTAAACTAAATAGCATAAAATAAAATTAATTTACAACATCAAAAAGCAATGCTAGCTTTGCTCGTGGTTCAATCCCAGAATCCTTCGCTTGCTCGAGTTTCAATTATAAGCACTCGTGCCAAACAGTAACTTTCCACCCTTGCATAACAAATAGCTATTAGACAAGCTGTTATTAAACTTTACGATTGGGCTCAAATTTGCTATACATGCGTATATTTGCTGACAATGTAATAATATGTTACCATAGAGCTGAACTGATGATGGAGTAACGAAACAATAAGATAGTCCCGCCGTGTTTGGTTGGGCTCATCACAATTGCCTTGATTAAGCAAAGGAAAGTATGCACAGTCGGCAATAAAAGCTTGTTTTAAAAAATAATTTTAGACATGAACGTATTTCTTTATCGTATGTTATATAGCTAGTAGATAGGCATAATATAGGTCTAAGGAATAAAATACTTCTTCATATTTAGACCAAGTGGCGTTTAAAACCTTAGGCCATCTGCGTTTTAGACCTATGGCTATGGTGTCTTAGGCCATTTAAGTTTTAGACTACTTGCTACTTAGACCAGCTGCTTTATAGACCACTTGATAATTAGACCAGTTGCCTTATAGACCACTTGCTACTTAGACCAGCTGCTTTATAGACCACTTGCTAATTGGACAGCTTTCTTATAGACCACTTACTACTTAGACCAGTTGTTTTTAGACCACTTGCTACTAAGACCAGTTGCCTTATAGACTACTTGCTACTTAGACCAGCTGCTTTTTAGACCACATGCTACATAGACCAGTTGCTTTTTAGACGAAGTGAGACTAACCCGTTACAAACACCGTGACGCGAGAATTTTATATACCTATTTGAAGATGTTACGAAAGATGCTACGTTTACAAATCTTTAAATTGCTTTATTGATATAGTTATATTTAATGGATTTATAAGTAAAAGAAAGTTTATTATAAATTACCAGCCGTTACCCGCGACTCCGTCTGCGCAGTCGTCTAGTAGGTATGCCGAATTTCATCTAAATCGGTTCAGCGGTTTAGCAGGTGGTAGGACCTTGTGCAAGGTCTGCCCGGATTGCTACCACCATCTTGCTCGCTAATCCTGCCGTGAAGCAGCAGTGATTGCACTGTTGTGTTTCGCCGTGGAGAGTAAGACAGCCGGTGAAATTACCGACACTTAAGGTATTCCATCTTAGGCCTCTAGGTTGGCAACGCATCTGAAATACCCCTGGTGTTGCAGATGTTCATGGGCGGTGGTGATCTCGTACCACCACGAGACCCACTTGCTCGTTTGCCTTCCAAAACTTTCGCATTTATAATATTATATTAAGTGGATTTTGTTTGAATGTATACCGAATTAATTACAAAACAAACTATCGCGTGCTAAATGACACCTGAGGCGAGAACGCTTTTGTTTCATGTTTTATTTTCATAAGTAGGTATCTGTTATTTTATTGTACATAATTTTTTGTATTTATTTTGCTTGTATTTTGAGTATTTCTGTTTTTACTGCACGTAATTTATCTTCTTATTAATAAATTGTTTACCTACATAACTAGTTTAGGTGCAAAAGATCCCTTGTTAGGGATAAGCTCGCCTTTGTACTTCTCTCTGTGTATCTGTATTTTTATTTTTATTCTTATGTGCATTATAGAGTTTACATACATACTTACTAATGAACATTTTTTACAGTCTACACATTTCTTACGACAATAACGATAAAAGCTATCCTACGTCCTTCCCAAGGATCATACCTACTAAGTTTCACCTGAATCGGTTCACCGGCTTACGGCCTTATCGCACTAGCGATTTGCGGTCAAGTTGAAAGCGAAGCGAGCGCGTGGTGATTTCGCCGCGAGCGCGCAACAATGCCGCTCTGCGAGCAGTGCGCAGCGAGTTAGCTGCGTATGCCTGTATAGCGCCGAAGACGCCCTATTGTTATTGTACGAGAGTCTACAATATGGCGTTTTGGCGCTATACGCAGGTAACTCGCTGCGCGCTCGTAGCGACATCAATGCTGCAATTGTGGCGCGCTTGCGGCCTAATCATATTACGCGCTCGCCTCGCTTTCAACTCGCCCGTAAATCGCTGGTGTGATAAGACCCTTAAGCTTAAAGATGAGTACCACAGACAGATAGATAAGTACACAGAGTTACTTTCACATTTTTTATATTATTAGTATTTAGGTTATTTGAGACTTACAATAAGCTTATATGTTTTGTAAACAATATGTTATATACCTACTAATAAATAATCCTACCTTCTATGTTCAATGCCGCTCCAATGTTCTCCCAAAGTTGAGTTTTTAAATAGTTATTCTTATACTCTTTATGTTTGTTATTGTAAATACACTCATTTTCACGCACTAAATTTATAAGTCTCTGTTTCAGTTCAATCTCCATTATCTATCACTTTTACTTCTATACCAAAGTTTCACAAAGTTCTCCTAAAACCAACGGCCAAGCTCAAATGTGTGATAGATCGGAGGCCGTATTGCCTATAACGTTTCTAGCGCTCGCCATCGCAATCTAATGACAGATTTCGCATACAAAAACTGTCATTTGATTGCGATAGCGAGCGCCAGAAACGTTAGGCAATACAGCTTCAGACTTTATTGTCCGCACTTGGAATCACAATCGATTTCACCAATTCATGTTGTCACAAAGCAAAGGACGAGGATAGAAAGAGATGGTGAATGCTATCGCGAGCGCCCGCACGTTAGACAATATGGCCTCACCTCACAAATTATTACATTAATCCAATTTGACCCTAATGTGAATTGGGATCTTAATTTTCGAGATATTGGTACTTCCAAACAAAGGAACTGTGAAAAGTCACAATATCTCATAACTGTGAAGTTTTATTAAGGTCAAATTCGTTTAATCTGATTACGACTTGCTCCATCGGCCCTTTTGATTTTGGCGCTATATTATGGACATAAGCAAATCTGAATCAAATACATTTGAGCTGACTTCAAAAAATGAATGTTCTTAACACAAGAAACCTTTTAAAGTTAAAAAACTAGCTCCTAATGTACAGTACAATACACGAGCTCTCAACACTGACTAGTGCAGTAAGAAAATTATAAAGCGACGTTGCCGTCCCGCTCTATACACGCAAGCACGTTGCGTGCTTGCGTGCGCGCGGCCGGCAGCTGTCACGCACGTTCGTCGTCACGCAACCGTATATCCCACTAATAATGATAAATGCGAAAGTTTTTGAGTGTGTTAACTGTAGTATATGTATCACAAAAATGCGGTTGGATGAGTTTGCTTGATTTATAGGAATATGTAGGCTATTTTAATGTTATTCCCACAGAAACGAGTACGCATGCAGTTTAACATCTCTCTGAAATTTCAAGAATTAAGTCTAGTTTAGTTTATACATTTTTTGTTGTACGTCAATAGAATACTTACACACTATTATACTTAAATTTCAGCAGTCTATCTACGGTTCTTGAGATACCACTCGGTGACGGACCGACGGACAGTATCAACATTAATACTGTTCTATTCGGGTGCAGCACCATATTAATTTCGTTGAAATCGTTGGAGCTGTTTCAGAGATATCGGGTAACGATATAAATAAATATACAGAACTAGCTCGGTTAAAAATATAAGAAAGAACGAGGAAAGAGCCAGCCCTATGGTCACCTGTGGAACGGAGAAGCTTCTTTTTTTATTATAGGTACCTAGGTGTTTCAGCAGTTCAGCTCCGGGTGCTCACGGCCCAAGAATTTCAACAGCAAAAGCCGCAAATATATAGCTAATAATAAAAAATATAATACGGAAATCGGAACAGTTTTTGTCAACTCGGCTTATTTACGTTCCAGTGCTGGCCACAGCAGGGCTACTACGAAATTCTAAAATCGAAGTTCGCATCGTACCGTCCCTCTCACTCTCGTATTAAATAATATAAGCGTTGGCGGGACGGTACGTTACGAACTTCGATTTTCCTGCAGGCCTCCTCTTAAACTATTTTATTGCCTACTTTCTGTTTACTGCGGAGTACAATGCATATTTTTACTAGTTAACCGCCAAGTTTTACTCATTCGACGCACGCAATGCAAAGCGTACAAATGATGCTTTGCTTTTCATTTCGGTGATGTCAACAGCTGAAGACTATACGAGTATATTCAAGCAGAGCGACAGAGAAAGGTTCAGTAAAGCCATAGCGCTGTTCTTTCAGACTAGGTATATCTATATACCAAGTGCCATCCACGAAGACGCGTGATTTTGTCAAAATTAGACATTAGTGACATTCTAATAAGAACCACGGCACGCGTCATCGTGAATGACTCTACCTATAGGCTCATATCAAAGCTACTATGGTGAATGTGTACATGAAGAGCTTAAGCGGAAGTGAGAATGAGTTAATATCAGCCTTAAAGCTAGTTCATTAAGTCTATTAATTAAATGAAAAAGATTAAGTACTTGAGTCTTTACGTCGATAAAGTGGTTCACCGCCAAATTTAAAATACATTCACAAGGTTATGTTGTCAGTATTGTCGAGCTATTCAGTCTTATACGACGTAAGCCTTGGATTACTTTAGTTGTTATTTACATACCTTCCTGTAGTTTTCTGTTTTTATTAAACACTAAGCATGGAACAAACAAAGTAAGTGTCTAAAATGTACACGTTTTTGATATAGACTTTAGGACTCTACATCACTGTTAAATTTAAATATGCATAATGTCTATTTATTTTTGAACTCTATCTCGTTTGTTGTGATTAAAGTGGGTGATAGACGTACGAACTTAAAGTACGCGGTTTTTAAGTTTGCGAGCCACGAGCAAGATTTCAAACCGGTTGGATCGCCGACGGTTTTAAAGTACGCGTACTTACGGTGACACACAGACGAAAAAGGTCGTCGAGCCATAAGTACGCGTACTTGCTCGTACGTCTGTCACCCACTTAAGTCGTATTTGTGTTTTGTTGATGAACTTTGTAATTGACGAAGTGACAACTCGTTTGAATTTTTTACTAGCTTTTTTTTTTAGTTTCACCTGTCCCGTTTGTCTGTCTGTCTCTCTGTCTGTAATCCAATCTTGCAAGTTGAATTTGAGCCACTTCCAGTGGTCGGATTGACTTGAAATTTAATATACTTATGTAAATTGCGTAACAATACAATAATCTGGTAGAGACATCCTGGTAGTCCGGTCAGGATGGTCTCCGCAGGACGGCACTCTTCAACGGTTAATGGCATCGACTTGAAATTTGGTATGCAAATGTAGTTTAGGTGACAATGTAAGTAAAGTAGGCAAAAAGTACAGTCAGCAAAAAAACTTGTGTCAAAAATGAAATTTTTACCAAAAACTTACTTTTACTTTCTTTGAAAAGAGCTGCTTCCATGGCAGATCCCATTTAGCTTAAAAAAAAAATACTTAAACACATTAAACATCCAAGACCCGAGAACAAACATTGGTATTATTCATACAAATATCTGCCCCGGCCGGGAATTGAACCCGGGACCTCAAGCTTCGTAGTCAGGTTCTCTTACCACTTGGCCATCCGGTCGTCTAATCCGGTCGAATTGATTATCATTTATCATATAGGCCTGGTGTTCTTAGACTTTTTTAATTTGCACGGAGCGGGTGGACGCGAAATCGAAAAACACCGGCCAAGAGCGTGTCGGACACTCCCAATACTCAGAAGAAATCAGGTAATATGTGGCGTTATCTGGGAAAAGGTACCTTGTTGTCGGTATTGAGTTATTGATATCCCCATAATCTACATACATTTAGCTATCGAACCATGTAAGAAACATGCATGTAGGTTTAATAGATATTTAAAAAAAAAATGTTGAATCTCAAAAGCCAGAAAAGGTGGTTATGAGAAAATTGAATTCAAACTTATACACCCAATAAAAGTATGTTATTGTTGGAAGTTACATAGATGACATGCTATTTGAGGAGTAGATTGTACGGGCTTTCAGGTTTCAATAACAATTTTGTAATTGGACAACGGTTTTCCTATAGTTTACCTTGCCAAAGTGTATAAAGTAAAAAAAAAAAGGTTGATGGATTTTTTACATTTTTTTCTATTTATAGTATATTTCCATTGGATTTTATCGAAGGAAAAATATTATGCGTAATTGGACACTAAATAAGAACTACTCCGTTTTGAATTAACGTTGTTTATTCTATAAAAAAAAATACTTTAACAAAAATAACTTTGTTGTTTACAAATGTAATTAAACAGTCAAAATCAACAAACTTTTATATTTAGTACGCTAAAACATAGCCAAATTAACTCAACAAATCTTAAAAAACTAGTTTTTTCAGTCTCAAAATTCAAGGTATCGTTTAGTAAAAAGTTGGTACAATCACTATATATTTTCTAAAAGGTACCTTATCGTCGGTGGTAAAATATTTAGTGATTATGAAGTGATATCATTTGAAAACGACTAATAACTTACGATTAATTTTAATAGTCTTAATTTAAGAACACTGTACAATTAAAACTCTTACCAAAAACCTATAATTTTGTCTCAACACACTAAATGATTAACGTATTTGAAAGGTACCTTATTGTCGGACGTAAAATGTTTAGTGACATAGTTAAGAATAAGATCTAAAAAAATGCTTTTGATTTGTAGTTGTAACTATTAATCGTTATTATTATTACTATAAATCAACCTCTAAAGACCAGCAGGTGGTAGGACCTTGTGCAAGGTCCGTCCGGATTGCTACCACCATCTTGCTCGCTAATCCTGCCGTGAATAGCAGTGCTTGCATTGTTGTATTTCGGCGTGGAGAGTAAGACAGCCGGTGAAATTACTGGCATTTGAGGTATCCCATCTTAGGCCTCTAGGTTGGTAACGCATCTGCAATCCCCCTGGTGTTGCAGGTGTCTAAGGGCGGTGGTAATCTCTTACCATCAGGTGACCCACTTGCTCGTTTGCCATCCAGTCGAATAAAAAAAAGACAAATTGGCGTAAATCGTCAATAAGGGCCTTATCACACTAGCGATTCGCGGGAGAGTTGAAAGCGAGGCAAGCGTGCAGTGAATTCGCTGAGAGCGTATAACGATTTCGCTGCAAGCGCGCAACGATGTCGCTGCTGCGAGCGCATGGCGAGTTCGCTGCTTTAGCGCCAAAAACGCCATATTGTAGACTTTCGTATAATAAATAGGGCGTCTTCGGCGCTAACGCAGCGACATCATTGCGCGCTCGCGGCGATATCGTTTCATGCTCGCGGTGAAATCGTTAAGCGCTCGAAGCGAACTCGCTGCGCGCTCACCTCGCTTTCAACTCGACCGCAAATCGCTAGTGTAATAAGGGCCTAACTGGCTACCGCCTAAGGGTGGCCAGTTATTGATGATTTACCTTACTCTAATTAAACGCAATTTATGATGATTCTTGACGTTTTTTACGCGCCGACAAGCACCGCAATGGGCCCGCGTGGGAACTAATGCCCAAGCTCTCTCATTCTGAGAGGAGGCCTGCCCTGTGCCAGTGTGGGACGAATAGGCTAGGGATGATGATGATGATGATAACGCGCGACAAAGTACCGTTGTCCGACACGTCTTCCAAACCGATACCGAGCGCACAGAAAGCATTCAAGAGCGGCACCGACAATAAGGTACCTTTCTTACTAAACTTTAAGGGATGTTTTAACTCATAAAAAATCGATTTAGAAACTTGTGTCTCTGTCAAATTAAATTTAGACCCTGCTTATTAATATAGATTAAAAAAGAAAAAATGATTTTTTTTCGACATTTTACTTCAAGCGCGATTATCTCGGAAACTAGAACCGACAACAAGGTACCTTTTACCAGATAACGCCACATATTGTTCGAAGGATTTCGTATTATGCACGGAATCTTCCAAGTTTAGGTATATTTTATACCATAGGCTGCTATTTACTCTTAAACTACTAATAATTCTCAAGCAATCCTAGCCGTTATAATTTTTCTTGTAGATTTGATATACTTACTACCATCCTGAATTTTTCCAACTTTTCCCACCCAACAGTTTAGATTTTAGACTGTGCGATGTGCGTATTAAGATTGTGCGTAACCTTATAGAAGTAATTTGTCTTTATGTGGGTTTCAAACCAGTAAGGTTAACGTCCGAGTACTCGACACGCTAAATGCCCAATAGACGAGACCCTGCTGTCATCTTTAATGCTAACGACATAAGATTAAAGATGCCAACTATTGGGACAGCGACGAGCACTCGTACATTTACCTTATATATTTAATTTTCAGACGTTCGTGTTGTTCCCGGGAGACTTGCTGCGGCATTCGGGTCGAAACTGGAGGATTCATATTCGCCATCATTAACGCTGTAAATATGCCAATCACAGAAAACTCCTAGCTTCGAACGCATATTCTTTTTCTAGAAGCGATTCTGTTTAAATTAACCTTCCTTGATTCAAGATTACCTATAAGATTAAAAATACCTAATGTAAAGTATAAGTTCTTGAGGGAAATTATATTTTCAGAAGAATGGCGCTTACGCAAACATGCGTTGAATTGCGTTGGAGTCATTGGAGTACTTAATGAATTTTCTGTAATCTGGCCAAATTGGTTTACGCAAGAGTTTGTCTTATTAATAAAATAAATAACATCGATTAACTAAAAAGTAAACCAATCAGGCTTCAGCTATTTGATCGGTTGCTTCCAAAATAACATTTTTAATTAAGATTGTTTTTTTGGAATCTTTTAGTATTTTTTACTTCAATTCCAATTTAATTGCAATAAAAAATACAAAAAGATTCCAAAAAAACAATCTTAATTTGATTGCTTAATAACGACATCTCTTGTCCGGGTGAGCGGTTAGTTCCAATGGGGTGCTGAAAGTTTCTCGATGAGGGCTACAGCATAGATGTCGCTAGTGTTGCTGCTTAAGTGACTAAATAAGAAAAAAACAAAACAAGCTGAGATATGTGGTGCATAGGAGAAATTCGTGTCTGTATCACTGTCCGGTGGTGGTGTAGTGGTATAGCACGTGGCACGAAATGCCGAGGACCTGGGTTCGATTCCCAGCACTGGTCTTATTTTTCTGGTTTTCTATGCATCTATATTTCAGTTTGTATTTTTTCGATAACATTTTTAACACTATGCAAAATGGTGTGTGTTTGTCGCTACTATTTGCTAAGAGTAAAATAAAATTTATGCAAAACTTTTGTTATTATAAGAACATTAAATTTACTTACTCGTACATGTAACAAGATCAATTCAATTCAACTACTGTGAGTTGCTAAAATTTGACTTGCATGATTTGTCTCAGTTTTATTTTTTACTAAGAACATGTGATTTTACAAAAAAAATGTTTATTTAAATAAACTGGTTTTAACACTGCCTTTTCAGATTATCATCACCGGTGGCACAGTCTGCAGTATGTACTTCTTCGGAATGATGCTCAGCATCAGACTGGACCCTGAAAAGATGCGGGAACAGGAAACAAACTCCGCCTTCTTATTCTTTACCATTGTGATCAGCGTTGCATTCGTGGGAGCTGCCATCGCCGAAGTGTTTGCGGTGCTGCTATGTGTCGGGATTTCTAAGGTAGGTAAGGTTAACCTTTACATTGTATATTTTTTTAAGCAAAGCGTTTATTCAGTAATAGACCTCAAAGTGCTGTCAAATCAAATTAAACTGTACTCAAATATTTTCAGATTTGTTACAATTTTCTCAGTTTTGTGACCTCAATTTCAATTTGATAGACATTTATTGCTCTACGTTAGAAACCTATTTCTTGTTATAATTTACATCAAAAGTGAAAACAGCTGTAAGGTAGTCTGAAATGTAAGGAACAGGTAGGTACATAATCATGTCTGCCTATATAAATAAATATGTATTTATTTCAGAAAAAGCCTCGCTATGTGATGGCGTACCTAGTATTTGGAATACTCGCTGAAATCGCGAGCCTGATTGGAATACTAATTTTTATTTGGATGGAGTGGGGCGAGTGGGACTTAGTCTCATATGGAGCCATTACGCTCGGAGTCTGTGGTAGGTTCACAACCATACTAATCAAAATATCTGGACAAAAATACTCATCAATAAAAAATAGTCATTGTTCCTAATTATTTTATTGCCGCACAGGCACAACTGTATTGAACATGCTGCTAATATACATGTCAGATCATTAATCTGTAATGTGGTGTTTTGAAACAATCTAAACATAGATAAGTAATGCACCTTCAGTAACCTTTTTCCTAATGGTCAAACTGATGTATAGGTGAAAAACTTGGTGTGACTTGTTGTACCATCAGCCAAATAAGTGGTCTACCAATTTTTAAACAAGTTCTTATCAAATTAATATGTCGCTAAACGCGAACTTTCAAGTTGACACGTCTTTTGGCATTATTGTTTTATGAAATGCAAACGATTATCAACTCTAGGGTTTCACATATTGGCTATATTTGGCTGATGGTTTGGTAAATGCACTCTATAATAATAGTATTACAGCTCATGTTTCGATAACTTTGATCACCCAACCCAAGGTTTCGCGATTTTGGTTTCGGTTTCGCTATCTTGACATGGCGTGTTAACCTTAGATATTTTTGCAGATTTTTTTAGTTAAATCTTGTTTTTTTTTCAGCTGCTTACGCGGTCCTGCTTTTGCTGGTGAAACAGACGTATATTGTGCTTACTGAGGCTAAAATGCGGGGCCACAGAAAATTAATAAACAATAAATATGATTTATAATTGTTGTAATGTAGATAGGAACTGTTTCAAGATCTTTTATATTGTTAAATTAGGTCTGTGTATATGTATGGACTGAATAAATAGTGTGTGTGTGTGTGTGTGTGTGTGTGTGTGTGCGTTTTTTAATCCTTTACGCTTCAAAATATTTAATACAAATAATACCATTTATGAAAACGTACCTGTGTTAATAAAATATTTGTGAACCATTTTATTGTTCAAACTAACAAATAATGATTGAGGAAAGACACTTTAATAATAATAATAATAATTGTTTATTTGCTTAGAATAATACATATTTACTCTGCTTATAAAATAAAACATTTTTCAGTATTTTTCATTTTTGTTATCCTTTTTGAAGAAATATGTATGGCTCTTCATTTGGTTTAATGAAATTTCCTCAGACATTTTCAACTTCACGGAGTTGTTATAAAGAAACCTAACCTAAACCAATCGTAGATGAGGCACATTCAACATCAAAAGTAGCGGATCACTTTTTTACTCTGTCGCATTGACAATCTTGCGTGGTGTTTAGTAGGTAAGTACGTGGCTGTTAAACGACTAAGTACGAAATTGCACAGCTACTTTTGATGCTGACTGTCCACGGACAAAAAGTCTAGATAATAGTGTAGCGACTCCTAGCGCCATCTAGTGAGCAAATATAGGAACTGCAACATCCCAACTTGGACGTATTATTATTCCTATGCTTCGGATTTCGGTTCTCAGCCATAACAGCTGTCTGGATCTCTATTTCTGTAGCCTCCCCTCATATGACCCCGCTGAAAAGTCATCATCATCATCATCAGCCTATCTTAGTTCACTGCTGGACATAGGCCTCTCCAACTGCACGCCACTGAGCACGATCCTCGGCCACTCTCATCCAGTTCTTGCCACCTTGCGAAGATCATCGCTCCACCTAGTCTGAGGGCGTCCCACGCCACGCTTGCGAACCGCGGTCTTCACTCAAGAAATCGCTAAAAAGTGCATTAAGTAGTTTGGTAAATTAAATAAACCATTATAGATTTTAACAAATTATGTCCACTGATTTTATAGCAAATGAATGGATGTTGGCGAAATTTAACTGAAATTTTCAAAAGTGGTATTTTATATCTGAACTGCAGTTTTGTAGCGATAGATAAACCAATTCAGTTTGCGAATAATACACTGAGCGGCAAAAAATCTGGCCCTCAAATGTATGCAGAATCGGTAATTTTGTATGAAGGGTGGGCCAAATTTTGTGCCACTGAGTATATTTTATAAATGTATGTATATGGTTTCGAAAAAAAGGCATGCGGATTATACCTATGCGGGGTTGCAGGTGGTAGGACCTTGTGCAAGGTCCGCCCGGATTGCTACCACCATCTTCCTCGCTAATCCTGCCGTGAAGCAGCAGTGCTTGCACTGTTGTGTTTCGACGTGGAGAGTAAGACAGCCGGTGAAATTACTGGCACGTGAGGTATCCCATCTTAGGCCTCTAGGTTGGCAACGCGTCTGCAATACCCCCGGTGTTGCAGGTGTTTGTGGGCGGTGGTGATCTCTTACCATCAGGAGACCCACTTGCTCGTT
Organism: Choristoneura fumiferana; assembly: GCF_025370935.1. Taxonomy (NCBI): domain Eukaryota; kingdom Metazoa; phylum Arthropoda; class Insecta; order Lepidoptera; family Tortricidae; genus Choristoneura; species Choristoneura fumiferana. Next base: position 4,933,209 of record NC_133478.1, read on the forward strand.
TGCCATCCAGTCGAATAAAAAAATAAAAATAATAAAAAACCTACCTAAGCGTCAACTTTACTTAAGTACCTATATAATGTTCTATTTAATTCGATGACCACAGTCACGTTGTACGAATACAAATTGTGATTAATAATTAATTACTCATATTGAAAGCCCCAATATGCAATGATGCAATGCATGCTTATTGGATTATCAGTGGGTACATTAACAACTCCAAAAAAAAACTACGACAGCCAGGATAAGGCCGGGAACGCCTGTAATGTGACATACATGGAATAAACAAATTTGAATTTGAATACACATGCTGTAGCTCGTACATTTTCATGTGAGTAGCTTGCACGCTTGTGTCATATTTGTATGAAGATTGACGTAGGTACACCAGCTACTTGTACGAAAATATGCGTGCTACAGGTATGTGTATTTCCAGTCTAATACTCGTATAGGGTACTCAATAAATCAGAAGATTAAAATAAATCTAGGTAAGTATTAGTTTAATACACTAGTTAAGCCCCGACCACACCACAGCTGGCGACAAGCCAAGTCAAGCCCTCAAAAACATACTATCCGTATTAAAGAATTAATATTCTGGCATGCTGTTTTACCGGTACCAGGCATGCCACTTACTAGCTTGTGTATTCTGGATGTAGACTATGCGAGAACTGCATGCAAGTTCCACTACATTGCGGTATTTGTTTGATCAACTTCATTCATTGTCCCTCAATAGTCTGCGATGTAATGCAACTTGTATGCAAGTTCTTGCATGGTCTAAATGGGGCTTTACTGTTGACAAGCCAACAATATGTAATTTAACTACCCGCCCCGGTTTCACACGGATGCACCTTTGAAAAAACCGGCCAAGAGCGTGTCGGACACGCCCAAAATAGGGTTCCGTAGCCATTACGAAAAAAAAAAATAATATTTTTCTAAGGATTTCGTATTTTAGGTATACGGAATCTTCCATGTTTAGGTATATTTTATACCTTAGGCTGCTATTAAAGAGTAAAACTACTAATAATTCTCAAGGAAACTTAGCCGTTCTAGTTTTCCTTGAAAGTTTGATATACTTACTACCATCCTGAATTTTTTCAAATTTTTCCACCCACCCGTTTAGATTTTAGAGGGGGGGGGGACGCTCGATTTTAATGAAATTTGCACTTTAAAGTTGAATATTTCGCAAACAAATCACCGAATCGATCTTAGCAAACCCCAAATGGTTTTAAAATACCTATCCAACGATACCCCACACTACAAGATAGAATGAGAAAAAAAAATCACCCCCACTTTACGTCTGTGGGAGGTACTCTAAACAAAATTGTTTTTGATTTTTTTATTGTACCATTTTGTCGGTATAGTTTACATATATATCCGTGCAAAATTACATCTTTCTAGTATTAATAGTCCCTGAGCAAAGCCGCGGACGGATAGACAGACAGACATGCGAAACTATAAGGGTTCCGTTTTTGCCATTTTGGCTCCGGAACCCTAAAAAGAGAGACGAAAAAAAGGTACAGCCAAAGGCGGTAATTCCACATTTATCACTCTATCTAACTATTGATGAAAACTGCATTAAAATCTTGTACACACTTTAAAAGATCTAAACGTACATACAAAAATACAGACAGACGGCGTGAAGAATACTACAGACAAACTAATTCCATACACCACATGGATATCGCTGTCTTGCTCTATCACGTGCAAAATTCCGCTCTTGACGTGAACAAACCAACGTACCTAGGTACACACTGATGACATTACAATCCACGTTCTGCTGCGTAAATGCATTTATTTTATGACTTATGTGACGTACGATAACATATATGATTCGCGCTATGTTAGAACGCTAGCATGCACACATTTAGTCGGCAGGACGCGAACCGAACGCAGGTCACTGAAACAAGCGCTATACGTTTATCGCGCACTCATGTTTACCAAAGATATAGTCAACCTAAAAACATGATAGGATATCAATTTTAAAAGTGCGAGGAATTTGTGCCAGGATGAATTGCAAGTAAGTTTACTTGTGTGTTTTTTATTTAAAATGATATTCTTTATACTTACATTCTGGATTTTCAATCGAAGGTCGATTGCGGTTTTGCTGGGTTAGCAACAAATTGTTGACAATTAATGGGTGTGGGACTGAAGGGACATTGTTTGAGTGTTTGGACACAAAAATATTTTCTTTATTATTTTAATCATGGTTACCTACTTGTTAAATAGTAATAGTAATAATTCATAACATCGCGGGTGAGCAAAGTAGTTTATAGTTCATTAACAATTCCTTTCATCATTATATACATCATTAATAGATCTATATTTACCCATCGACCTCCAGTTTCTTCGATCGGAAGCGGCTTGCATCCACCGTAAACTCGCGTCTTTAAGTCATCCGTCCATCTCATTGGTCGAATTCATTTATTAATTAAAAAAAACTCGTTTCATTAAAAGGATAATAATAAGTCGGCATGTGTAGTAGGTCAAGGGCTCTTTTACAGTTCTATTTTTTAATATTACGAGTACTAACACTTTAGGAAAGACCATTTACCCAAAATAATGGATCACTAGAAACTTTAAAAAAAAGAAGATCATTGAAATAATTGAAAAAGATTCGACTTGTAGAAATACAGATGCAGGAATAGCGAATATTATCCACGATTGAATGAAATATGCAATGCTAAATCTAACACAATAAACTGCTTTGGTTACGATAAATCTTTATATATACATAAAGCGACTAATACGTACCTACTTACCAATAATTTCCAGTTATTTGTTAAGTTAAACACCAGTACGGCGACAAACAGACGTGCGGTTCGCTTAACAATAAGCAAATAGGCACGTGTACGTGGAATACAGCTACTTGTAATTTGCTATGGGAAAAAATAATCTATCCTCGACCGCGTCTTTAGGATTATGTAACCCAGGAAAAAAGGAACCGATAATATCATCAACTCACTGTCTATCTTTCTGCCAAGATCCTTTCCGTAATACACTCCATCTCATCATCATCATCATCAGTCTATGTTCGTATACATAGGCCTCTCCCATGGCACGCCACTGAGCACGATCCTCGGCCACTCTCATCCAGCTCTTGCCAGCCGCCCTGCGAAGATCATCGCTCCACCTAATCTGAGGATGTCCTATGCTACGTTTGCCGATCCGTGGTCTCCACTCAAGAGCTCGTCTACCCCAACGGTTATCGGTCCCTCGGGTTATATGGCCGGCCCATTGCCACTTCAGCGTGCTAATGCAGTGGGCTATGTCGATAACTTTGGTTCTCTGTCGGATCACTTCGTTACGAATTCGATATTTCAGAGAAACTCCGAGCATAGCCCTTTCCATAGCACGTTGAGCAACTTTAAATTTATGGACCAGCCCTACCGTGAGCGTCCATGTTTCGGCACCGTATGTCATGACGGGCAGGACGAAGATTGAAGGCTTTCGTCTTTAGACTTTGTGGAATTGGCGATGTGAAGACTCGACGCTGTTTTCCATACGCTGCCCATCCCAACTGTATTCTTCTGTTGGCCTCTTTCTCGAATTGTACTCCGTCTGCTAGAGTTCATTTATCGCTATCCCGCGGGAACTATGCAATTTTTCGGGATAGAAAATAAAAACTATCCTATGTCCTTTCTCGGGACACTAACGCTATAATTAGACGTGATGAAGGAACAAACAAACGGACTTACAAACTTTCGCAATTATAATATTACCTAGTTGGATTAGTTAGTGGGACTTACGAATTATGCCGTACTAAACACTTTCTTACTTTTTGAATTCCTTGTTTTAGGCGCCAGTCACATCATGGGAAATATATATGCGGCTTGCCCACAGTTAAAACATGTTATGTGTTTGCCGTTGTGAATGCTGTAAGTACCTATATATAGGCCGATACATATATAGAAAAGGATGGTATGGCAGTTTACCTTGCACTCTACTTGGCGACGACCAGCAGGGCTACTACGAAACTCGAAACTCAAAATTCGTGTCGTGCGGTCCCTCTGACACTTATACTGTTTAATACGAGAGCGAGAGGGATGGTACGACACGAACTTCGAGTTTCGTAGTAGCCCTGCTACACAGCTGATATACAGGTGACGTGCAATAAGAGATGGCGTGCAATAAGTTTAAAAATATGTCAAATATTATTATAAGTTTTTATGAAAATACCTATCATACAAGCTGCAGATTGTACGTTTCAAGTCGATGCCATTAGGTAACCGTTTAAGAGTTTCGTCCTATGGAGACAATCATGACCGGACCATCAGAGCTTTACTGCCAGTTTATTGTTTTATCCCTGGATTTACATATAAGTAGGATGAATTTCAGGTTTATCATATACCAGAGTGGTCTAAAATGGTTTGCAAATTTTGAAACCACAATTCTACCCACACACGAACGTCGCCAGTTAAATAAAAGCTTGTAATAATTGAATAAGACACTGTGAAATTATTTATAGCATTCCATTCTGCACCAGATAATATGCAATTAAATTAAACATAATCATAAAAACTATCTACCTATCTTTTCGTCACAAAATATCTTTTAAAATCGTTAATTTTGTACGGTTACTTAATTAACCGCTTAACAGCAGTATATTGTCGTAATCTGACTAAATACTTAGGTACAGTCAAGGTCAAAGATATCTTTCCACTTTAGTACCTTGTCCCTGTCACTTCATGCTTGAACTTTTGTATAAAATTGTCAGATGGTATACTGTGACAAGTCCTGAAGTGTAAAGATAGAAAGAAATATTGATTTGCACTTTACAAAAGTACAACAAAACTTCTTATCTAATCTTAATGTTAATTACCTTTTGCGGAGGACTGGAGTCCGAACTAAGTAGAAACCTATATACCTACGAGTCTCTCTGTTGTGGCCTTCCCCACGTTATATAACGTAGATATACTAAAGGAAATACTTTATATAGGTAGCGTGGAGGAAAAACCATAATATAGTGAATACATAACAGAACAGTACCAGGCCCTCACCCCGGAAATATGTGAAATTTAATAAATTAAAGTTAACCGACGCTAAATGTTAATAAATCAACTATCTTTAACCGAATAAATAGTACTATTGTAAGAACTGTTGTGCTCTTTCGAATATAAACCTGTCATCCCTTACCCTCAGGTGGAAATTTAGTCAAAGACAAGCCTACTATCAATTTAGTTTTAATATGCATAAAAAAATCTTTCATCAAAATAATAACAAACACTACATGACTAAGTTTTGCGTAACTGAGAAAACACAGATATGTTATCAGTTATTACTCGTGAATCCCACAAACCGAAGTCATCGTAAACAATAATAGATAAAAAAAGGAATTATTCGATGAAGTTTGATGCGGATTTTGAATTTGTTTTGATGACGAACTTGTGAATAAGTATCAAAGCGAAGCGTTCACAGAACCCTGTTCCCATCGGTTTGCCAAATATATAGGTACAGAATACTAATAGACAACAAGACATACAGTCGAGGTCATAATTATACATATATAATATACATTACCAAGACCTCAAAAATATCTATCCAATTGATTGAATCAGGCGTTACTTTGCGGAGGTTGGTTGGTTGCACGTTGGTTGGTTGGTTTTAGTTCATTAATATCTATCCACTTTTATGCCACTAAAAAGCTTATAAGGTCGATGTATACATTTATTGATGTGTGTATTTAACGCTATTTCTGTATCGATATTTTTGCTTTCGACTGTACATGGAAGCTAGTTTCACATGGTTTCACCGCGGAAATGTCTGACCTGATAGGTAAGTAAATATGGGTGAAGACCAAAAAGTTGCACACCATTAAAGCTGCGTTAGCAGGTAGTTATAATTTTCATTAACTTTTTCCAATGTGACACGTGTATTTTTTTGTATTTTTTTTTTTGTGTGTAATTTTCGTGTGACAATGGAAAAAGTTAATGGAAATTAAAACTACGTGCTAACGCAGCTTTAACGCTGTGCAATTTTTTGGTATTCACCCATATCTGTTCAGGTTGTTTAGACAAAATGTCAAACGGTTTGGTTTCTACATGCGCTATGTCAGAATTGGGGTGACACTTTTTCCCGGCCCGGATAATACCAGGATGGAAATACCAGGGCACAAAAAACAGGGCCGGTATTTCCATGTCGGTGTTATCCGGGCTGGGAAAGAGTGTCACCCTCAGAATTGCACAGATTTTGTATATATATTCTACACCAACTTCTAAACGTGCGCGCTAAATTTCACAAGTGAATGTAGGTAATGTAAGTATGTTTGCTAGAAACTATAAGTCGTATTGTGAAAAATCTTTTTTTAGTTGGACTAAGATAGCCCGACTTAAGGAACAGTGAAAGTGTCGTCAAAATCGGCTCGGCATGCAGTTGTTGAGATAGTCGTGGTCGTTCACACGAAAAAAGATTAAATGTTTAGTTTTAATTACGACTGAAATGAAATTATAAAAATGAGGAAAAATTAATTAAATCGACGAGTTCAAAACTGTGACTAAAACGGAAGATAGTACCTAATTAAAGTTTTATCTCTTAAAAAATCTTAAGTAAAGGCAACTATGTATTTGAGCCCGGTGCCTGTGTAAAAATACAGTAGGTACCTAATCTACTTTGAATCGAGTAAAAATTAAATGATTGTCTTTTCAGATCATTGTATGCCTCTTCGCTCTCGGATTCTTGGCCTGGGTTGGCTTGCTGGTATACCTGGCTGCACCTTTCAGAGAGGGCGGGAATAATGAACTTTTAATAGCTGTTCTGGTGGCGGCTGGAGGCTATTTAGCCTCTGCGATCTCGGTTATTTTTGCCATGTTGCTGCTCGTTGGAATACGCAAGGTAAGTCTATTGTTGAAGACAGGACCTGACTATGAAGCTTAAGGTCCCGGGTTCTATCCCTGGTTGGGCAGACTGTATGAATAATACGAATTTAGTAGTTTAGTATGTATTTATTACGGTAACCATAGTACAAGCGTTGTTTAGTTTGGGACTAGGTCAATTGTCCCATGGTATAACAGTGGCGTAGCTAGGTAACCAAAGACCCTGGGACAAAAAGTAAACTAGGGCCCCAACTAAACTATTTAAAATCGTGATTGGTTATTTGGAGTCTTTTTGTATTTTTTATTTCAACTCCAAATTTGTTACTTTTACGGGTATCCCGTGAAACCATATCGAAAATACAAACTGAGACATGGATGCACAGAAAAACCAGAAAAAAGAGACCAGCGCGGGAATCGAACCCAGGTCCTCAGCAATCCGTGCTGCGTGCTATAACCCCTACACCACCGCTGGACAGGAATTTAGACACGAATTTTTCCTATGCATACATATCTCAGGTTGCTTATTTCTACTACGCTACTTATGCAGCAGCACTAGCGACATCTATGTTTTTCGCTCTCATCGAGAGACGTCACATTCTATCGGAACCAACCGCTCACCCAGACAAGAGATGTCGCTACTAAGCAATCAAATTATGATTGGTTATTTGGAGTCTTTTTGTATTTTTTATTTCAACTCCAAATTTGTTACTTTTACGGGTATCCCGTGAAACCATATCGAAAATACAAACTGAGACATGGATGCACAGAAAAACCAGAAAAAGAGACCAGCGCTGGGAATCGAACCCGGGTCCTCAGCGGTTGGTTCCGATAGAATGTGACGTCTCTCGATGAGAGCGAAAAACATAGATGTCGCTAGTGCTGCTGCATAAGTAGCGTAGTAGAAATAAGCAACCTGAGATATGTATGCATAGGAAAAATTCGTGTCTAAATTCCTGTCCAGCGGTGGTGTAGGGGTTATAGCACGCAGCACGGATTGCTGAGGACCTAGGTTCGATTCCCAGCGCTGGTCTCTTTTCTGGTTTTTCTGTGCATCCATGTCTCAGTTTGTATTTCGATATGGTTTCACGGGATACCCGTAAAAGTAACAAAATTGGAGTTGAAATAAAAAATACAAAAAGACTCCAAATAACCAATCATAATTTGATTGCTTAGTAGCGACATCTCTTGTCTGGGTGAGCGGTTGGTTCCGATAGAATGTGACGTCTCTCGATGAGAGCGAAAAACATAGATGTCGCTAGTGCTGCTGCATAAGTAGCGTAGTAGAAATAAGCAACCTGAGATATGTTGCATAGGAAAAATTCGTGTCTAAATTCCTGTCCAGCGGTGGTGTAGGGGTTATAGCACGCAGCACGGATTGCTGAGGACCTGGGTTCGATTCCCAGCGCTGGTCTCTTTTTCTGGTTTTTCTGTGCATCCATGTCTCAGTTTGTAATTTCGATATTTAAAATCGTTTGTTCCGTATTCGTCGTGTTCCGAATTCAACGTACTTACTCCAGATTTGTCATTTATATTTTGTAAGCCGATGGGGCCTCCTGAGCTTGGGGGCCCCGGGGCACTGCCCCGTCTAGCCCTCCGGTAGCTACGCCACTGATGGTATATATTAGTTATGTAAAATTGGGGGTAAATGGGAAAGCGGCAGCGAGTGGGCAGTGAGCATGGAGGAGGATCAAAAAAGGGTAGAGATGCAATGCGAGATATACAAAAAACTGCGTTCTTTGCCCAAATGAAAGAAGAAAGAAGCTGGAAGTCGAGTTTCAAATTGATGACGTTTGATTTGAACGCAGTATTTTACGGGATTTCAAAAAAAAATGTAATATCCTAAAGTTCAATTTTATCAACAAATGTAATTATCATCTCGCCCTATAAACGTCCCACTTTAGAGTACAGGCCCTCTATCAGAATGAAAGGATTGGACTGTTGTTTCTAGGTGGGCCTAGAGCGGACGGCGAACTTCACACACGGCGTTGAATTCTTAAATTATATTTCATTCATTAAATTTGCGAAGACCAATTTAGAGTTTAGTAGTAGTAATATATATACTATAATTTATAATGAATAGTTATTTTCCTTTTTTTACAGAAAAGCCCTAACTTAGTAAAAATGTATCTGTTATACGGTGTCGTCGTTGAGATCATCTTGATATTGGCCGTCACTGCCGTCGTCTCTATTTATTACCGTCAGATATTGTCTGGTCAAGGTTGTGCAATATACGCCGCCGTTTTGTTGTGCATTTGCGGTAAGTAGAACTAATTGCTAATAAATACAATATACATACTAAAAAAACCGGCCAAGAGCGTGTCGGACACGCCCAAAATAGGGTTCCGTAGCCATTACGAAAAAATTTAGCAATATTTTTCTAAGGATTTCGTATTTTATACGGAATCTTCCAAGGTTAGGTATATTTTATACCTTAGGCTGCTATTTAAGAGTAAAACTACTAATAATTCTCAAGCAAACTTAGCCGTTATAGTTTTCCTTGAAAGTTTGATATATACTTACTACCATCCTGATTTTTTTCAAATTTTTCCACCCACCGGTTTAGATTTAAGAGGGGGGACGTTCGATTTTAATAAGAATTTGCACTGTAAAGTTGAATATTTCGCAAACAAATCACTGAATCGAAAAATTGTCTTAGCAAACCCCTAACGGTTTTAAAAGACCTATCTAACGATACCGCCCACACTATAGGGTTGGATGAGAAATAAAAAACACCCCTAGTTTACGTTTATGGGAGGTACCCTAAAAAAATTTTTTTTTTGTTTTTTATTGTACCATTTTGTCGGCATAGTTTACATATAAATCCGTGCAAAATTACAGCTTTCTAGCATTGATAGTCCCTGAGCAAAGCCGCGGACGGACCGACAGACAGACAGACAGACATGGCGAAATTATAATGGTTCCGTTTTTGCCATTTTGGCTACTAAACCCTAAAAACTGACCAAGACTAATTAATATGCGGCAAATATTCAATATTAACAGCCTTATTCATAAAAAGTAAGAGCCTCCTTGAAGGCTTCTTGAAGGCCCGATGCTAAAAAACATGATTCATAAACGTCTGTTAGCGCTAATCAGTCGATCAAGACTCTGCTAAAGTTAGAGGATCGTAGACCCTCCTTTATCTCCCTGCTAAGTCACAAAATGTCCGCCACAAGTTTGAACAGCTGACTTTTACAAGAGCAAAAAACAATACCGAAGATATTTTTAGTGAAAGGAGGGCTACGCAAAGATAAAAAAAAATCCAGGAAAAATTATTTTCAGGATTTTTTATTTAAATTTTTTGTCTTTGATTTGTCAAGATGGCCAACATAACGCGTCTAATCCGTCTATCAGGAGCTCAACAACTAGCAGACTGCTAGCAAGCGTTTATGAATCATACTTTTTGACAACCGTCTAACAAGCTTGATCAGTCTGCTAAGTAATAGACCGATCAAACCTCAATTAAGGTTTTTTTATGAATAAGGCTGTAAGTTTTTAACGACTACTTCTCATTAACATACAAAGCCTTCTTAACTGTGATAGTTATTTATTTAAATTATTTATATTAAAAAAAAATCGAACCGACGACAAGGGGGATGGACATTGGACACATGATTTTTATGAAAATTAGCAATTTTAAGTCTAATAGGTATCTACTACCTATATACGAACAGATCAAAAATTAATCGTAGCAAACCTACAATGTCTTTTGCTGTACACTATGAATTTTGACGAGAAAAAAATACTTAAATACAAATGCAAATGTTCTGTGTAAGCGTAAGTGTTGATTGCCGTGCGGGACTGTCACGTGCGCTGATATTAACGGTCATAACACTGTCATGCCGCGGGCCGCTATACTTACGGGATCCACGTACATATATTCCCAAAATCTTTCCCACATGAAATTTTGCACGGGTACTTTTCATATAACGCAAAAAACCACGTTGTAAATTTTGGGAATACTCAAAGTGATGGACGGTTGAGCTGGTTAGAACTGTAGGTTCACGGTGGATGCAGACCGCTAACCGAAGCAACTGGAAGTCTATGGAAGAGGCCTTTGTCTAAAGTGTACGCCTACAGCGATATGATGATGATGACTCAAGGGATTTAGTAAGATCCTAGAATTATGATTGGATTTTTGGAGTCTTTTTGTATTTTTTATTTCAACTCCAAATTTGATACTTTTACGGGTATCCCGTGAAACCATACCGAAAATACAAACTGAGACATGGATGCACAGGTTTTTCTGGTTTTTTTATGCAACCATGTCTCAGCTTGTATTTTCGATATGATCCTAGATTTTGAATTCGACTACCGGATATAATAGTTAATAGTCTAAAGCCGAGTTTAGACTTGCAAGAAAAATCGTGCAAGGCCGCGTTGCGAGGCCGTAAAGCCAACGAGTTTGTAGTGGTCAATCGAGCGCCGCAATGTAATGCAACTTGCACGATTTTACTTGTAAGTCTAAACTCGGCTTAAGCGACGAGACCATATCCAAAGGTATTCTAATAAAACCTTATTTGTTTCAGTTCTGTACGGGTTCATTCTTCGAGTGGTGGTACACACTTACATAGTAATTAGAAATGGTCGCAGTTTGCATGCACACCGGACTGATGTTCAAGTACTTTTCATGCTAGGTACAGACGGAGAACTACAAGTGCTGCCTCTCGTGCGATAGCGCTGGGAAACTATTAGAGACTAGGCGTATAGGAGGGAGTGGGGGGAAGGACGTGTACCTCATAGTCTAGTTCAGCCATAGGTAGGTACTTAATATTTTTCCTGTGTGGGCCATACACGTGTTGTAGTTATGATGCAGCGGGCCCCAGAATTCATGGTCAACTGCATTAAAAGTCGAAAAAAATTAAAAAACTATGTACTTAAAAAAGTATAATTTTAATGCTTATAGAATCTGGGTGGGTCACATGCGGCCCGCAGGCCGCATGGTGAGTAGGTACAGCTGGTCTAGTTCCAGAACGGGGTCAGTATAACCTGTGGCTCTTTTGGTCTATTGTAATTTTTGGCTCTTCCGTGTCAAAAGGTTGCCGACTCCTGTGGCCCATTTTACGAAGTTACAATTTACAAGCGGTAGTCCCTTTTCAATGCATACTGTTAAACAAAGACTACCGCTTGTAGATTGTAAGTTGTAGCTTCGTGAAATGGGCACCGGCTTAGTATTAGTATTTCGACGCTATGGCGTCAAATTTAAGGGTATGCTTCCGATGATTCGGTGTAGGTAAAAAATTACGCGCGTTTTAATACTCATTGCATTAGACTTAAGTTGGCTTACTATAAAAACGTTAATATAAAAGTATAAAAGTTTATATTATGAACTGACATTAATTAAACATGTCCAGGCATTTGTGATAATGAGGAAGTATACTGTGAAAATTTAGTCATTCTACATAAAGACTGATTATTATAAAGAGGAAAATTGGCCTCATCCTCTTAAATTGAGAATGATCTCAATACTATTTATTTCTTTTAAGAATAAATACCAATCCATCCGAAAATCCAACGGAGCTTGGAGCTTGGCGTCTTTGGAATTTAGTTTGCTACTCGGAGGACATCAGTGCCATCTGTTATCGAGTAGCTATTACTAACGTAATTGAGTTATACGGTAAAAGATGGCGCCACCACATAACTTTACACATTGAAATGAAAAATTTATCTACAATATTTTTTAGGATAATGTACCTGTTAAAATCTTGGACCTTAGATTAGAGATTTGTCTAATTCATTTGTGCCATTTACTATGTCGTCATGGCATATTTGTATATTGTGCTTTGTTCAAAATCTCTGGTTTTAATGGTATATGAACATAGCTGATCCAAAAATATACCTATTTCATAATTTGTCAAAACCAAATTCATAGGTAGGTACCTAAAATTCAATTATTTTTGGTGGTCAAGTTCATTGTTTATATAAATCAAAGTACCTAACTATTTTTATAACTTGGCATTTTTATATTTAGACAATATGTTAATTCTTAGTGATAAATGTAGTTTCTAATTATGAAATTAAATGACAGATTACTTTAACAAAAAATATTAAAAAATCAGTTGAATCGCGGCTGATCGTCGTGATATTGATTGTGAAAAGGTTCCACCCTGGTACGCGAGACAGTTTCCTTGGCTGTACAACAATAAGTACTTAATTGGATATTCACAGTTTAATGATTTACAATAATTAAATTAAAATGATATTGTCATCATGTGCATTGCACAAAAAAATGTATTAAAATGTTCAAACACAAGATTTTTCTTTATTTTACTTCCTTTCATTTAAATATACATTTACATACTTATTGTGATTTGACTTATGGTTTCTCAAGACGTAAGGAACCTACAAATACCTGCGAAGCAATTCAATGGTGTTTGTTAAGTTCCCAATCCACGTTGGGCCCGCGCGGGAACTACGGCCCAAGCCCTGGAATGGGACAGGTCTCCTCCCAAAATGAGAGCTTGGGCCGTAGGCCGTGCGAAGAGATCTGTCTCATTCCAGGGGACAAGTCTCCCAAAATGAGAGCTTGGGCCGTAGTTCCCGCGCGGGCCGATCCCAGCCTATATATACCTGTCCCATTCATCCATTAACCGATGATTCATGGTTTTGATGTTAGCAAAATAAAATAACACAAAGTCAATGTCAAAGTCAAAATATCTTTATTCAATTTAGGCTATAACAAGCACTTATGAGTGGCAAAAAATATCTACCACCGGTTCGGAAAAAACCTCTGTTGAGAAGAATCCGGCAAGAAACTCAACGAGGTATATTTTTTTTAAGCAGATTTACAATATTATTAAATGATATCTATACATCACAATAGTATTTAACATAACTTTATTTTTAACACAGTAGGTTCGCTATTTGAACGGATCGCTAATGCGGATCGGAATTATTTCCAAATATCCCTGTCCATGATATAATCATTAACTTTATAATACGCTTTAGATGTTAATGTCTTCTTGACAATAGATCTGAATTTTGTATCTGTTTCATTTGTAATATTTTTTGGAATTTTATAATAAAAACCTATGCAGTTTCCCAGAAACGACTTATTGTTTTAGCCAGTCTGTAAGAAGGAACTTTAAGCTTCCCTGTGTTTCTAGTAGCCTTTGGCTTATCGAAGTTAGTAGGAAAATCACATACGTTCTTCCTAACATACATGATTATTTAAAAAACATAAAGCGACGGCAGGGTTAGGATACCTGTTTCCTTAAAAAAAGATCTTAAAGATTCAAGCGTCTTCAAATTATAAATTGCTCTAATTGCTCTCTTTGCAAGATAAAAATTGACTCAATGTCTGCAGTAGATCCCCATAAAATAAGGCCGTTCGAAATAATGCTATTAAAGGAAGCAAAATAAACCAACCGTGCCGTCGCCACACCGGTTAGCTGCCGTATTTTCCAAACTGCAAAAGCAGCAGAGCTCAATCTACTTGCGATTGCTGTGACGTGGGTCCCCTCTGTAGTTTAGAATCGAGCGTTATTCCTAAAAATACTGTTGATTTTACAAATTCAACAGTTTGACCATTTAACTTTATATTAGAAACTGAATTCGAAATAGATGAATTTATCAACGAGAATTTAATACATTTACTTTTCTTAGGAGTTCATAACAAGTTATTGGCAGAAAACCATGCGGATATCACGGACAGGGTTTCATTGCGTTCAATGAAGTTGGTGTCCTTTCTACTAACCTTGAACAATAGGGACGTGTCGTCAGCAAACATAATTATATACCCGACTTTTAGCTTACCATATAAGTTAGGTCATTTACATAAATAAGATACATGGGGCAAGAATGAATCCTTGAGGCACTCCCATTTCGACCGACCACAGATCCCGCCAATACCGTTCCGTTAATGGCTACCTTTTGTTTTCTTTGTGTGAGGTCAACACATTGTCGCTCAGGGGTTAATGAAATAATTTAACTTGAAAATTACATTTAAAGTGGCGAAAATTTCAAGGCTGCATCTAGGGGGCGCCAATTCTAAGAGGTCGCCAAATTCTAAGGCAGCGCCGAATTTTAGGGCGGTGTTACTCAATCCTGCAATAACGGCTAAACGGATTTAGAGGGAAATTAATGTACCTATAAACAAGTATTTGGATTGAAACTTGGAAAAGGTACATAAAAACCCGGTAAGTAGATAATCTGTTGAGTGGGATAATCTTTAACTGTAGAAATTAATGCGCTGTCTAAGAACACTGAAGTACATTCAAAGCTGAATTACTTAGCAGGGTGAAACTTTCGTTGCTTCTGTCAGTTGATATCCCATACATTTGCCAAAGAGTTCACATTTATTATAATGTTTCTTGGCTGTAGAACGCCTTTCAAGATAACGTGTTAAGCGTCCACAATCACAATCTAGATCAACACAAATAGATGGCGTTCTCCGAGCAAGCGTTGTGCTACTTGTGCTTCAAAAACGTAGTAATTGTAGCATTTTTTCATGCTAAACTTTAACCCCCTTATTCATAAAACTTAACAAGCCTATGTTAACTAACAAATGCTTTGTCCCTTTCTAACAAATACAAATGTCGAAGTGACAGATAAGGACAAACGAATTTTAGCGGCATTTTAACTAAAATAGGTTTGATTGTCGTTTATGAATAAGGGGGTAAGACTGTAAATATTTCTCGTGAAGGTATTGCTAAGGGTTGAAACTCTCTTTTAATATTACCGTTTAAAATAAAAACCTCTTTTGTTCTATGTGGTCGTGCTCGTCGGTTGAGGATCAGCAGTGAACCTTCGTGACGACTTTCCTGCTAAAATAGTGTGATGATTCCCCCTTACCTTCCACATCGCTGTGCTCCGGAGTTCTTAGTTGTCAATAGAGAGCTCTGCCCACTCACATCAAAGGCCGTATTGTCTAACGCTGAGGCTGTGCCTTTTACGTCACCCACAGGAAGAGATTGAGTCAGTCCTTTATTCTAAAACCAGGCACGGCACAGCCAGAGAAGCTCTTTGTAATTTGGAATTCAACTCAGTTTAACCTGGTTTAATTATTAGCTGCCTGAGTTGTATTTGTTTTCTGGGTTTTACCATTGAGCGAGTATATAATTATGTTTAGGCATAACGCCAACTGCCCACGTCGTTACAGTGCACGGCATACTAAAATCTACTTACTGTTGTTTTACTCACTCATTGTTTGCTTACTGTTGTGTGGTTGGCAGTTTTTGTGGATTACTAGTGAGCATTTTTAGTGAACCAAATTTACTCGGTAATAGATGTTTTCAATCAATGTTTACAGCAACAAACCTGAGAATATTACAACATTGG
The DNA here is from genome assembly GCF_025370935.1 of Choristoneura fumiferana. Classification (NCBI taxonomy): domain Eukaryota; kingdom Metazoa; phylum Arthropoda; class Insecta; order Lepidoptera; family Tortricidae; genus Choristoneura; species Choristoneura fumiferana. The sequence continues at coordinate 4,949,288 of NC_133478.1, forward strand.
TGTGAAATTACGTATTAGCATTAGCACTGCATAGCCGACCAAAAGAAATATATGTATAAAGAAAACAACAACATTTACCTACTTACCTAAGTGAGACGCCGTAAGTTATATTGAACTTTTGCCTAGGCGCACACGTGTTTGTCATTTTGTCATAGTAGGTAACTGTCGGATCTCTCTATTTTTCTCATTGTAAAGACAGAGAGATCTGACTGCCATTGTGACATATTGCCGTCCCAGCGTCTTAACATTTAGTGGTGAAGGATTTTTTTGGTTGACTATACCTACTTGAATAAATAAATAAAAAATAGTAGGTAAGTAATGTAAATATGTCGTTCTTGAAATCTTGAAGATGAAGTTACTTAAAGGAAACAAAGATTGTTTGTCTCATTCAGCCGTGCCGCCCCGGGGCCCGAACGGAGTTAGTTCTCCACTGCGATTGACTTAGCAAAGTTAAATTAACTTGGAGCATCCTAAGTACCATAACTTACAATTTCTTACTTTCCCTTTCTGTGCAAATTAACGGCCCGTATCATACCTATTATCGGCGTTTATAGCAGCAATAAAGCATTAGCATTCCCCTCCTTCCATCCACGAGCCCAAAAAATATGTACAAGTGTATCTATCTATCTAGATACACATATGACCACGATTATTATGAAGTTGTTGGAAAATACGCTTTTTGATCCGTTCCCGACCTTGGGTCGCTTATTGATATCCCGAGAAAACCCGAATGTATTCGGCGACGTTCGGGCGCCGGCGTGATGTCATGCAAAAGTCCACGCGGCGCGGTTCGGCCCGGCTCGGCAAAACAAAACAACATCTGTTTTGATCCACTACCAGAATAACACGACCTATTGTCAAGACGCGGCGAAAAATTGAACTAACGATGCTCTAAGCAATAAAGTGCGGTTTCGAATAGCGTAGACGGTGGCGCCACTATCAAGAGGTCTTGAGATAATTGTTGGCTCTTGGATATACTTTACGTTTCATGTTTAGTGAACCTGCATTCGGTGTTCACTCGCGAACATTTGTAGTTGCGTAAAACACGTATTTGGCAGATTGAATTGAAGTGCGTTTTGCTCTCAGTTTGTGATATTATTAGAGGAGAATGCTGGACAGAAGGTAGGAACACTTATTTGGATAACCACAAGAGCTATTGCACGGAATAATTTGTAGTTTTAGCTTATTTAGCTACGAAATAACACTTTATTTTTTGCTTGATGAGTCATACGTTACTAGAGGTATATGATCCAGTGGGGTCGATCAGAATATTTTTAGGTTTTTGTAGCATTCAAGTAGGCAATGAAAACGAGTAGGTACGTACTATAGGACTTATGTAGTATACACAGCACTGTAGTTTAGAACATTTCAAGTTTAGGTACATTTTATACCTTAGGCTGCTATTTACTCTTAAACTACTAATAATTCTTAAGAAAACTTAACCGTTATAGTTTTCCTTGAAAGTTTGATATACTTACTACCATCCTGAGTTTTTTCAAATTTTTTCACCCACCGGTTTAGATTTTAGAGGGGCAGGGGAAGCTCGATTTTAATGAAACACTGCACTTTAAAGTTGAATATTATGCAAACAAATCACTGAACCGAAAAATCGTCTTTGCAACCCCCTAATGGTTTTAAAAGACCTATCCAACAATACCTCACACTATAAGAAAAACATCACCACTACGTCTATGGGACAATTTAAAAGTTTTTTTAAATTTTTTATTGTATCATTTTGTCGGCATAGTTTACATATATATTCGTGTACAATTACAGCGTTCTAGCATTCATAGTCTCAGAGCAAAGCCGCGGACGGACGGACAGACAGACAGACATGGCGAAACTATAAGGATTCTGTTTTTGCCATTTTGGCTACGGAACCCGAAAAATACACCTTGTGTTGAAATATTTTACGGCTGTATGAGTGCGTGACTCCAATGGACTTGCGCTTGGTCATTAAGTAATTGATAATGATAAATTAGTAATTATTATTGTTAAGCTACTTATATTAATAGGGTTATCTAATGTAAATAAAGTGACCTTGAAAATTTCGCTTTTTTTGCTGCTCCCGGTCAATGTCTTCATCGGAATTCTTTTTTTAGTATTTATTTATTGCAACACCTTTTACAAAAAATCTTTTTGTCTTTCTACATGTCAAACGTGCAGTTTTTACTCACAATTAAACAACATTAGACACATTATATAGCTCCCTTTTTTCTAACGCTCTCTTTAGTTTGAACTATCAGTAGTGAAACATGCCCTTATATGTAAGCAAGCACCTAGATACAAAAAATATCTAGTTATTGTATTACAAATTACATTTAAGCGTAAAAATATGTTAATAACATTTTTATAAAAATAATAGGAACATGATAAGTAACTTAGGTACCTATCGTTGTATTCAGTACTGCGTAGATAGTTATTATATATTTCCCAGTAACTTGAGTTCAGTAGTGATAAACATGCCTTGTTTACATTGATATTTAACCCTATCACTTACGCCACAGCTGTTCTAGGAAAACACTGACTATTTCATAATAAACATTAATGTATAATAAATTACTTTCTGGAATAGATAGGTTTCTATCGCAATCAATTTCTGAATTTAACTGGCATCTAGTGGCGACTAGCGGAACTGAGAATTACTAGTTCTGGGGGCCTACTACGAAATTCTAAAATCGAACGGCAGCGGGACGGCGCGATATGAAGTTCGAATTTTCCACTTCGTAGTTCCAGGGCCTGCTCAACATTGAGGTCTCAAAGCTGGATCACTGTGTGTGTGGGTAATTCCCATTTATTTCTGTTTCGTGGAATGAATGAGGGCTATCGTTTTTTGTCTCACTAGATGGCGCAGTGTTGCGTGAGGTTTTTAAGTATGGCTTTCAAAGTCTGTTATTACGGGCGTGAAAACAAAGTTTAGATTAAAATCATATTTAATACACATTAAAACCGTACCATAAAAATATCGAGCATGCCACAGTGTTGCATAGTCCCCGTTTTGTTCGGAAAAAAAGGAGGACAAAGGTTTCCGAAAGACAAAACTGTCTCAAAACACAGACATTCATTGCCCCGTAACGCATATTTGCCATAATTAATTTCAGATATTGCAAAATATTCACAAAATTATTCTAATTATAAATAAACCCGCGTAGCTCACCCAAAAACTATGAGATTTGACATTTCGGAGACCTCACGCTACACTAGCACCTCTAGCGGCGAAATCATACGCGATAGCCCTAATGAGGGCTATCGTTTTTTGTCTCACTAGATGGCGCACTGTTGCGTGAGGTTTTTAAGTATGGCTTTCAAAGTCTGTTATTACGAGCGTGAAAACAGTGTTTAGATTAAAATCATATTTAATACACCTTAAAACCGTACCATAAAAATATCGAGCATGCCACAGTGTTGAATAGTCCCCGTTTTGTTTGGAAAAAAGGGAGGACAAAGGTTTCCGAAAGACAAAACTGTCTCAAAACACAGACATTAATTGCCCCGGAACGCATATTTGCCATAATTAATTTCAGATATTGCAAAATATTCACAAAATTATTATAATTATAAATTAACCCGCGTAGCTCACCCAAAAACTATGAGTTTTGACATTTCGGAGACCTCACGCTACACTAGCGCCTCTAGTGGCGAATTCATTCGCGATAGCCCTCATTGAATGAATGCATTGGATTTTTCCATGCATATGTTCGCCGATCAATTTGAATAATTTAATAATTCACAACAATCAATATCACTTTCTATCTCAGGTCAGGACTATAGAAAAACTCTCTCAGTTTCGTTGATAAGAAATCATTAAAAGTTAACGTTAATTTTGTACGAGTATCCATAAAAATTTAGTCATTTGATACTCTTATACACCCGTAGGAGCTATCGACTAACTATATCTGAGACAATGAGCTATTATATTTTCATTTAATTCCATTTAGTAGGGGTAGAGGTTGATTAACATGATGAATGAAATTTAAATATGTAAAAAATTACATTAAAAAATTCAATTACATGCAAGAAGATTAGGAACCCCCTACTAAGTAACTATGCGAGATACCTGTATCAAAATGGCTGCTATCATAGTTTAAGAAGTACAACTAAGTTTAACATTCTCATCTTAAACATTCCCGAATTCCAATTTTACTTTACGTTACTAATAATAATTTCTTTCTAGCAATATTTAATAACCCCGGTAAACGGAATTCTCGCTTTTCGCCAAGAATATTTTTCCCAAATATAAATCATTTCTCAACTTTTTCATACGGTCAAACGGTTATTTTCTGAAATTGTAAACTATTCATGATATATTTCAGGACTATCCTGTAGAACCCTATTAGATTATTTTAGATTAGATTAGCTTAGTTTTATAACAATCCTATAGTACCTACTTAGTTTCAAAAAAAAGTTTTCGACCATATCGATGGTGGAAGTCTCAATTGGCGTAAGGGACAAAATACCGAAAATCACTTTTAAACATAGAAAATTAGAGTTTTTTTTTCTCTGTCGATTGGTAGTATTCAGGTTACGATACGCCCCTTAATTTTGCTGATATCAACATTTATTATTTTAAAATAAAATAGCTTAAGGGACATGATATAAAATATTTGAGCTGAAAAATGGCGTAAATGTATTATTTTTTTAATATTTGGGTCGTAAGGGGCTGTGGCAGTCTCATATGTCCTTTACGACTCGGCTCATGGCGTTAAAAAAAAAACAACAAATATAATAAAAGGGCGTATGGGTCAATTATTTTTTCATTGCCCTTTACACCCCAACATTTTATAACGAATAAGATAAAAAGCAAGAAGTTGTTGGGCGTAACCTTACCGCCTGTACCTATTTCTTGTACCTAACATCAAAATACTAACGCGTCTACCTACCTTCCACGCGCCGAGCGTTTGCGCATTGCACATTCGGTCAGTCGTGCCAGACACGTCAAACACGGAGGACGTATTTGATTGCCTACGTTTGTTCTTTGTCAACGCCTGTATTTTTTTATAAGATGCCAAAAGCAAAACAAAAAAAGAAGATTAAGTTGATGGATCCCCTAATGGCTTGACGTCGAGCTAACATTTCCGTAATGGAATTTCAGTCAAGGATGTTGAGGTAAATTTCTCTTAGCTACTTTGTTTATTTTAAGCTGTCCTGACAGATCCTAATAAAGGAAGCCTGTGCCCAGCAGTGGGACGTATATAGGCCGAGTTGATGATGCATACATAATAATAATTGGCCTGTATAATTAATTATGTATGTTGAGGGTTAAAAATGGTATAATCGGAACGTCGTAAGGGACATTAAAACACAGCAATTTATAAAATAAGAAATACTTTTATGGGCGTAAGGGGTATAAAAAGCAAGAGCTAGAGTAAATTGTCGGTCGTAAGGGGCAGTAGCAAACAGACATTTAAAAAAAAGGTGTAATTGGTACGTCGTAAGGGGCATTAAACAACAGCAACTTATAAAATAAGGAATACTCTTATGGACGTAAGGGACATCAAAAGCTAAAACTAGAGTAAATTGTTAGTCGTAAGGGACAGTAACAAACAGACATTTTAAAAATTGAGGTTACTTTATGGGTGTAAGGGGCACTTAAAGTAAAATACCTTGCTTGCTTCTTTTAGTTCATTAAAATACCTTGTTAATGTTAGGTCATAGGAGGCATCAAAACAGATGGTTTTTTAGAACTTGTAGTGATTGAAACAACAACTCAAGCAAGCATACTCCCAAATGTGCAAGAAATAGTGCAAGCAAGCGTGCAAGAAAGCATGCAAGCAAGCATGTAAGCAAGCAAGCAAGCAAGCAAGCATGTAAGCAACCACCTAAGCAAGCTTGCAAGTGAGCATGTAATTTTGTCAATCAAATCAACAAACATGCAATTTTATTGGCCTGGGTTAGATGAACATCGCGGGTTACCCCGATCCCGCGATGACTGGTCTATGGTATCTCCTCTAGCGCTCATGAAGCGGGCTGGCGTCCCACTCCCTCACAGCTGCAATCAGTGTGTTAGAGGAAGCATAAATAGTGCAAACATGCATGCAAGCAAGCGTGAAGCCAGAAGGCAAGCATGCATGCAAACAACAAATCAAGCAAGAATACCTACTTCCAAATATGCAAGAAATAGTGCAAGCAAGCATGCAATCAAACATGCAAGCAAGCATGCAAGCAAGCAAGCAAGCAAGCATGTAAGCAATAATGCAAGCAAACAGAGTTAGTACGCCAGTGGTGGTAGTGAAAATCATTTCATCATCATCGTCATCAACAACATCATCAGTTCGTTTATCGCTACCCCCGGAACTATGCTGTTTTCCGGGATAAAAACTTATTTACTTGGCGATTTTTAACAGCTGCAATATCTTCCTTGACCCTCTCAGCTATAAACAAACAAGTCAGCCATAGCCGAGCATTTGTTGGAGTCAGGACCAAACCACTGGATTGAGCTTCACAATCCCAAAATTCTGTCCACGGAACGTCATTTCTACTCAAGAATGGTACGTGAAGCAGTTGAAATTAAAAAGCATAAAAATGTCAATCACGACGATGGATATAAGCTTTCATCTTCGTGGAATCCTGTTATTAATAAGTGTCGACGTCGGGATGAGTGTTGTGAGTCGGTGTGATGGGGTGACAAATAAAAATCACCAATTGCGGGTAGTTCGTGATACGAGTGCTGGTACTATTAGTGATCAAGTGCGGGTAGTTCGAAGGACTCGCGCTGCTAGGCAGACTTGACACCCCACACTTCAGTCCACTCGTGACCACGGCCACTGCAATGTTGCCGAAACGTCGAGGTAAATATTACTCGTGTGTGTTAGCGTGATAAGTCCCGTTGGTGGTATTTTGACTATGAGTGAGAATCACGAAAGTTTAAAACTTTATAAAATTTATTTGAGTTTTATTTAACTTTAAACTTATAATGTCCATTTAAAGAAAATGTTACAAATTACATATTTTTTAAGGGGACGTGCAAAATTATGGCTTTTGCGCGTTATTTTAAATAATTAAAGTGGTTCTTTGAGTTAATTCACTATTTTTTTTATTTTTCTACAGGAACTTACGTCCAAATATGTAGCAAATAAAATATAAAATGTCCTTTAGACCAAAAATCGGTTACTACATTATTTATTTATTTACGGTTTATGGGTGTAAGGGGCTATGACACCCGTATGTCACGGGCGTAAGGGACAGCTATTTTTCTTATTAAGCTTTTTACGAAAATGTCTATAGTTTCACGTTGAAAAGCAAGAAAATTCAAGATTTTACGTAATTATAACGTCCTGCTAAGTTAAACATAAACAATGCTGTGAAGGTTTGAAAATTACCAAAAACTTCTTTTCGCTCTCCTGAAAAGTAGCATTTTGTCCCTTACGTCAATTGAGACTTCCACCATATGAAACAGGTGAGAAACGAATCATTCGGTAAAGATATTTTCGCCGAGAAATTAGAGAACCCATGAAAATTTACCGTTCATTATTTTCGTGATATTCTAATACTAAGGACGTCTTATTGGCTTTTTTAAATCTCGATTTAAGGCTTAAGACCAAGACCTGGATTAAAAAGCCTGCAAGTCGACGTAGGTAAATGAAACGTTCGAAAACTAGTCTTACGAACTTTTTAAATTAATTTGCCTCCTGAACACCAGTGGTTTTAAATTTTTGTTATTCCTTTTCAGCAACATGCTTTCTACGAAGCCGAAGTGTTGCTGTGTGCCCTTGGAGACGGGGTGTTTCATTTTTGGAGTTTTTAACTGTGTAAGTTACATAAAGTGTATACCTATTACTATTATGGACCGTAGAACTGGACCGTTAGAATTACACCTCTCCATTTCTTCCGTGGATGTCGTAAGAGGCGACTTTGGATATAGGTTAAGGTATACCGTAGGCGACAGGCTAGCAACCTGTCACTATTGTACCATTTGTCAAACTTAAAACCTAAAATTGCTAAAAGTGGCTCCGAAGCGGTAACGTTTCGTGTGCTCTGCCTACCCCGTTTGGGAATACAGGCGTGATGCAGCCTATATACGTCCCACTGCTGGGCACAGGCCTCCTCTCAGAACAAGAGGGCTCAAATCTTTCCCTTGCAACTGTGTCAACTGTGTTACACACTGCTTATCATGTATTATGTAGTGCTAGAGGTCAATAATCTTTGCAATCCTAATTCCTAATTTCAAACCGGTTCGCACGATACGTTATGTTTATACAATTATCGCGGTACCAAACTGTATATCCGAGATACAATGATTATTTTATATTAACATCGTCCAAATTCTACTCAATGTTACTAGATACAATGGTTTTTACGTCTCACCATCCGGTTCCTGGATAAGTACAAACACTTTAAATTAGGCACAAATAACAACTTCAATTTCAAAATTATTTAGTGGCGCCTCTGTTTTTTTTTAATCACTTTTTAATAAGAAATATGTCTCTGTCTCAACAGAGGACAATTTTGCCAGTATGCAATCTATATTTTTATTAGTAAAAAAACTAGAAAACTAAATTATTAGAAGTAACGGCAGATGAACAAGGATCCTTGTTTTTTAAAGAATGATATATTTTATGTCACAAATGATAACCAGTTCTCTAAATAATCTTAAAATAAAAACAGCAAATGACTGAGGATAAATTGAAGATTTACTCGGCTATGTTCTAGATGAGATATGTGATCATGCATATATATTATATGTTTAGATTCTTATGCTTGTTCCGTATTCTTCCAGGTAGTCTCCGGCATCAGCATACTGGCGGTTTGTTTCGTCCTCACCCAAGTGACCGGCGACATGCGCTCGTTCAGTAATCGTATAGATCCTGATGAAGAGTACATGATGCTCAAAGTACAAGCCCAGGACCTCATCACGAGCTACATCTATATCATGTCGATATACATTGTGACTATCACGATGTTCATCTTCTCGGTTTTCCTCTGCTATGGAGTGCATAAGGTAGTTGAAGCACTTGATTTGTTTAGTAGTTTTTTTAGGGTTCCGAAGCCAAAATGGCAAAAACGGAACCCTTATAGTTTCACCATGTCTGTCTGTCTGTCTGTCCGTCCGCGGCTTTGCTCAGGGACTATCAATGCTAGGAAGATGTAATTTTGCACGAATATGTATGTAAACTATGCCAACAAAATGGTAGGTACAATAAAATAAAAAAATAAAAAAATCTTATTTGTTTGCAAAATATTCAACTTTAAAGTGCAAATATTCATAAAAACCGAGCGTCCCAATTGGAGAATTCAGAATGGTAGTAAGTTCAAACTTTTAAGCAAAACTGTAACGGCTAAGTTTGCTTGAGAATTATTAGTAGTTTAAGAGTAAATAGCAGCCTAAGGTATAAAATGTACCTAAACTTGGAAGATTCCGTAAAAAATACGAAATCCTTAGAAAAATATTACTTTTTTTTTGGAATGGCTACGGAACCCTATTTTGGGCGTGTCCGAAACGCTCATGGACGGTTTTTTTTATATGGCTCCGTGCATCAGAGAACAATTCTGCCAGTGTCTTGGTTTTGCCGTGGTTCGGTAATAGCAAGAATAGAAAACGAAATATGAGAGATATTGGTAGATGAATGACAGCGCGAATCTTATTGTGTTCTACTTTAACTGTTCTAAACTTAACTTTGAGCTTAAATTATTTTTGTGAAATTAATATTTGTGATACGAAAGCCATCAATTAGATGTGTGAGGCGACACAGACTTTTGTAAATGCGCGTACCTTTAAGGTAATAGAAACAAAACATTATTTGCTTGACAAATGTGTTACTCTTGTTTACTAGCAAAAAAGAACGTAGACGATTTGAAACCATATTTTTAAAGGCTGTTAAAGTCCAAATTGTCTCTGACAGCAAAAATATGGCAGAAAACCCTCAATCACACTAACGCGATTGCGTAAGAGACATTAGTTAAATGCTTAGGTACACTAAGGGCTTAGCACTAACTAATAGACTATAGGCGTGTTGTTATTAGAGAGAGAGAGAGGGGAGGTATTGAGTTATACATACATATTCGACACAAAGAAAAGTACATTAGAATGCTAACATTCATTGAAATGTTTCAGAGGCGTTCCGGCTTCGTGAAGGCGTACCTTATTTATGGCATTGTTAAGACTGTACTGGTGATGCTCCTCGCCTTCGCTTACTCCTGGCTCACGGCTGACATCGTCAATGGCTCTCTCATGCTCATGGGCTGCGGTAAGTCTGTCTTCGCAAACTACAACTGTTGCCAATTAAACTACACGTTTAATTGGCCACAGCGTTTAATTGGCGTTTCACCATCCATTGATTAGTGTTAACTGGCGGTTAAGTGTGATGCCGTCTCTTATTTGTTTTGTTCGAAGACGGAGACGGCATCACATTTAACCGTCGGTTAACGCTAATCAATGGATGGTGAAACAGCCCCTTAGAGTTTTAATCTAACTAGGAAAATGGCATTGTTTACTCAACCGACCTGACAGACTATGAAGGTTTTCAGAGGCATAGACGTATATAGAGGGCCGTGCCCAGTTGCCCACCCGAATATAGTCTAGTGCCCACCCCAAGATGTTGGGCTACCGATTCAAAATGACTGAAACTGATATCTTCACACAAAAGTCCAGGCCAGGCCCCCCCTTAAAAATAATCCTAGATACGCCAATGTTCAGAAGGTAGTGGATCAAGAACGTTCAAAAATAATTTTAATGGAAAGGAGAACCACTGGCCGCTACTAGTGACTGAGTACTCGGCAACACATCCCTCGCAACACATTCCTCGCACAGATCCTTCCTTTGTTTTGTCTATACAAAAATCTCGCTCCGCTGAGCTGTTCCCACTCACTTCTTAGTCGGACACTCTTGTCAGAGTGGTCGTGGTTGCGCAGACGAGGTACACGGAAAGATGTTCGGTGGCTCGTAGACTTTTTCGAGGACAGCCCTCTTACTCTAGCAATGTGCTTCCATTTCTGCCGGTTAGAGGCGTTGCGAGTGCACTGTAAACTGTGACTCTTTGAACATCCAATTTATAATTTATTTGTCTGATTACAGGCATCTACTCGCTGTTACTCCTGATGGTGCAACGCACGTATGAGATGTTCCGAGATGAAAAAACCCGCGACCAACAGCAACTCATAGACTCCAAGCCCGTCTTGAAGGCATAAATATTGAAGACTATCGCACTAAAGGACTGTCCGTCGGGTTCTCCGAGGTCGAGAGTTTGAGACCCCAAGTGGGAAGAAATCCAACGTTAAATATGAAATGAGTAGGCAAGGCCACATGGCACTAGTAAAGAAGCTTACACTGATACTTCAACTTATCTATATTATATTTGAAGCCACTCAACCGATTTTATGATTTAAATTCGCGTTTTGTTTCGCGTACTTTGATTTTAGAGAAGCTCGATATTTGAATTAGTAATGACCGCGATAGTAGTCAACACATTGTACTTAAGTGATTTAAAAAATACTTCACTACTCTGAAGAAAGTTTCACTATCCCTGATTAAAATTGACTTTTAACTAGACGAAGTGCAAAGGTCCTGATGGGTGGAAGAAGTAATATAAGTATTGAGTATCCGATAAATCGTAGTTATTCAGTTGTGGATAAATAATCTTAAGTTAAGTAGACTCCTTGGTTAAATAGGAGCTTTTGCAAAAATTGTCTACCTATATATTTGGAGATTTTGAATTTTTCTTAACTTCGGTAATTGTGGTACTTTTGGTCCGATTATGTCGAGTCACGGTCACAATTTTAAGACCTGCACCAGCACCTTATAATGTAAGGTAAGCGTCCGAATGCTCGACACACTAATGCCCAATAGACGACACCCTGCTGACATCTCTATTGCTAATGACGTAAGATTAAATATGCCAACTACTGGGGCAGCGACGAACACTCGTACGTTTACCTTATATTAGTTAGGTTTAGTGCCTTTATTTTAACTCACTTAGTCATCAAAAAACGTAATCCCAGAGCTGTTAAAACAGCCCGAAATATAACTTTTTAGCTAAATATTTAGTTTTTTTTATTAAATTAAAATCCACTGTAGGCGTTGGAACGAGCGGACCCCAGAAATTTTTCTTTAGACTGATATAAAAATCTGAGAAGATTTTTTTTAATAACTCAGTAGTAGGGTGCAAGTAATTAGGCACTTAATGTTTTAGGTTCAATTATAATTATAAAAAGATCTTTAGAAACTAAAAGGCTTATATTTATAATAAGTGTATTTAAATGTTATTAAAATGCTTTTTACTACTTAAACATAAGAAAAACCTAAATTTTATTTTTGTGCTGGTATATGAATATGGCTATGTGAATTAATATATGTACTCTGTGAGTAAGTATATAAAATAATCTTCACCGTCCTGGTAAAAAGGAATTACAAAATGATTTCCTTACAGGTAATATTCCAAATATCTATAAATGAGTATTTACCATGTTACAAAAACCAAACTTATGGATATTTTTTGAAACTTCAATTTAAGTCCATACACACGTAGATTTTAAAATGTTAGAGCGTAAAATGTATCGTTATCATCGTAATAAATATTTAATAAACGGTGTTTCGAATTTCATTGTGGTTTCATTAGTAAGTATTGTATTGTATTGTAATCTCTTTATTGTACATGAAAATACATAACACAGGATAATATGATGTACAAAGGCGACCTTATCCCTTAAAGGGATTTCTTCCAGTTAACCTTTGAACGATTGACAGGATATCAGACACAAGAGTAGACACTACAAGTACAAAAACCGGCCAAGAGCGTGTCGGACACGCCCAAAATAGGGTTCCGTAGCCATTACGAAAAAATTAAGTAATATTTTTCTAAGGATTTCGTATTTTATACGGAATCTTCCAAGTTTAGGTATATTTTATACCTTAGGCTGCTATTTACTCATAAACTACTAATAGTTCTCAAGCAAACATAGCCGTTATAGTTTCCTTGAAAGTTTGATATACTGTCTACCATCCTGAATTTTTTCAAATTTTTCCACTCACCGGTTTAGATTTTAGAGGGGGGGACGCTCGATTTTAATGAAAATTTGCACTTTAAAGTTGAATATTTCGCAAACAGATCACTGACTCGAAAAATTGTCTTAGCAAACCCCCAATGGTTTTAAACCAACCTGGACCTATCCAACGATACCCCACACTATAGGGTTGGATGACATAAAAAAAATCACCCCATTTTACGTCTATGGGAGCCTGGGAGGTACCCTAAAAATTTTTTTTTTATTGTACCATTTTGTCGGCATAGTTTACATATATATCCGTGAAAAATTACAGCTTTCTAGCGTTGTTAGTCCCTGAGCAAAGCGCGCGATAACCGAATTCCACGCGGGCGAAGCTGCGGGCAAAGCTAGTATCTACAATAATATCCGCTAAGTCGAGCGCATGGTAAACTAGGTGTAGGTATAGGTAGTGTCACCAGATTTGAGGTCGTGCACACAAGAACAGTCATGTGTAATGACAGCGGGATTTTGACATTCACTCATTCATTTAATTCATTCTCCTTTTAGGCTATCAGTTCTTCGTGTGGCTGTGTATGTAATGAATCATTCACCTAAATTCTCGTGGTACTAGACCACTACCTACCTGTGCCCCTAGTGTAAGTTTTCGGTTACAAAATAAGTCTCGATCGCGTTCGCGATAAAATCTCAATTTGTATGGAAACACGAACAGCGCCTCTAGCGTGTATATAATATATGTTGAGTTTAATAACTTTATATTTATATTAATATTTTATAATATATATCTTATTTATAAAATGTATCTATTTGTATGGCGGCCACAAGTTTGTTACTGCATGGTGTGCAGCAGCACCTGCAGGAGCGCGGCGCGCGCACGTCGGGCATATGCTGCGGAGGAGGAGGGCGGCGGGGAGGCTGGCGCTGCGCTAAAGAGTCAGCGGTATCGTCAATTTTTGAAAAAATATTAGTTTTTCTTTTACAAATATACAATTTTACTCGCAAATGTGATGAAAAACATTGTTTGTCGCACGGGCGGTACTAGAATTACGAACATCGACTCATTAAAGCCCTCAGTCTTCGTCTTCGGGCTTCTAATAGACTCTCGTTCGTAATCCTTGTTTACCGCCCTTAAGACGCAATGTACTATTTCAGTTTCATTTCCCGTTAGATTGTTTAGGTATACCTACCTATATAAATGTACCTATTGAAAAATGATGGCACCTTAATGACTGTTTTTCGACAAGTGAAATATCGCTAGATGGCGTTAGTATCGTGAGGGCCGTTTGGCATTTCTGTCACGCTTGTGATTGGATAAATATGTAAATGAGCCAACCGCAAGCAAGAATGAAACGTCAAACAGACCTCGCGATAGTACTAACGTCATCTAGCAATATTTCGCCTGTGGAAAAACCCTAATTGGTTTATGATTGGTAGCCATGCTAGATGTAAGAAATCGTAACACTAGTAAAAGGTTTTTACATACATACATATGTATTACCTACAACTACAATACATTGCTCGAGAAACATATTCTTAAAAAAGGTTTTTTTGACTTTTATTTTACATTACAAGTCAATTTCGTTGCTTTCTGAAGTAGGAACTGTCATACATAAATAATGGAAAACACTCGGTCGACTATACTTGTGGCATAGGAACCCACTTGAGCCGTTGTTTACTTTTACACAGGCTCGGTTCTGCGAAATGCTACGTTTTTATGTGTGTTTTGCATTTATTTTAAAAGCGTACAAATCATAAGCGTTAAGCGTTTAAACGGGTAAAGCGCGCCTGCCACTGTCAAGTACCAAATTGGGTTAATAGTTGAGTTAATCAAGTTGAGTTTGATACTTGATAGTGTATGTTTTTGTCAAATGGCAGGCAGACGTGTACAATTCTAAATCAAATATTATACGAGTACCATAACCAGCATGACATTGAGCCAAATGATTATTATTAATATTATTTTAACACTTTGAGATTCCAGAAAAATACTGTAAATTCGTGTGAACATTTTCGGCATTCATTGGCTAGTACTAGTTTGTATAGAGTACCTGTCTGTGGAGGTTGAATGAGGGGTTTGTTGGTAGGGAGAGTTAGTTTTAGGTATTATTGAAGCGTTTGGGATTTTGTATGATATTTGTATAATATGTAAAAGAACCAAATAAACTTTTTGAATTTTGAATTTTGAATTGAATTTGATGATGTATTGCGAAAGGCTGCTGGTAGAAGCTGGCATGCGTCTAGCCGAGGCCAGGGCGCAATGGCGCTCTTTGGGGGAGGCCTATGTCCAGCAGTGGACTGCTATAGGCTGATGATGATGATGATGATGTGTTCTAGTAGGGAGTGGAAGGATTTCGAGGTGGAGTCTTGGGTCAGGATATTTTGAAAATCGGTGGGTTTAATGGAGAGGTAATGAATGGTGATCAATGGGTTTGGCTCCCGCCTCATCCTACCCACCCTCTCTTCCTTTCCAATACGTGTATGTAACTTAGTCAACACGATGTTTAATAGATATACTGCTTATATGTATTAGACATGTTTTCGTCCACGATTCTGTAATGAACTGTAAAGTATTTATCGTTAAAATAGATCTGACGTCCTTAATAGGTTTAACAGAGAATTATTATTTTAAACTGTTATTGTTTACTTAACATGACATCATATTAAATATACATATACCCGCTGCAGCTAGTGACTTAATCGTCTACAGTAAGTTTATTTTAATTCCTGTGTTGATAAATTCGAACCTAACCAAGCGCACATGATTGCTGGCGACGGGACCCGATCATATATTCGTATTTCTGTCGGGATTAAGAGCAAGACGGCGCTATGTTAGCCACATAACAGTCGCACAATTTTACGATTACCAGAAAGAACAGCGCTGTCGTAACGCTTTGCTTCTAAAGATGTACAAGCTAATTTTAGTTCCGATTTTGTCACCGTTTTCAATAACTTTGTTTTGGTACCATGACCATACATTCTGTTTTAAATGGCATCGTTCCGCTCTTAAGTATTCTGCCCCAGTGTCCTGACAAACAATTCGGGGACGAAAAAATTTGTTTAGTAAAAGATGTGACCGTCCTGGTAGAGTACCTTTATTGCACTAAAATAATATTAAAGGAATACATTTAATTTCGTAAGTTTACGTAAACAGTGTGACGTACACAGAGGGCGCAGCGTCAGCCTAACATTAATGTCGAGCGTGCTCGGACACAGTCTCTAATTTACTTGACTTTAAGCTTTTGAAACTGCATTTAAATGATTTATATGCATTAAACTGTCCAGCTTTAATGTTTAATTAAATTATGGCTATTTTCCTTTGAAAAAATAGTGTTCAGAACCATTTATTGGCATAAGAAGTCGGTAATAAATATTTATTTAATGAGAAGTTCATAAATACAAAATGATTTACTGTCGCGCTGATCGGGAAATTAAATATTGATTTTATTGAAGCTAAATTTCGTGTTTGTATATTCGTTATCCATGAATACATACATACACATGCCTGTTCAATATAAACACTTAGCATATAAACGCTTAGACGATGTTATTATCTATTTGGTTCTTTGTGACCTAAAGGTGATAAAGCGCTGAAGTGAACTATTTTCTATCCCCTCGTGTTGCTGGTGTCCATGGGCGGCGGTGATTACTTCCCATCAGGTGACACACATGCTCGTTTCCCCCTCTGATATAAAAAAAATCTAAACCTGTAGAACACTGACAGACGCACATAAAGGGTTTCACAGACATACCAAGGTAAATAAGAAAATTAAATCAAAATAAGAGTTTTTCCTGATTTAACAAGGTAAAGTAGTGTAGTTCATTTTATTAGATAGAAAAATGTTTCAATAAATGAATTTTCCGCAAAGTAACGTGCATCATAGAATACTTAATTCAATTTAATAATTCATCATTCATCAATCTTTACCACTTACGACCTTTTACCGCTAAAGGTTAAACGATGCGACATTATGCGCGATGTAAACTTCGTCCTTTTGCAGTGTGCAGACTTCCTGTACTTTTACGGCATCCTTGTAGGGATGAGGCGTTTTTGTTGCTTTAAACGCCCGTGGCCTTTGTTTATAATGAACTATCATGTCAGTCTGTGTGAATCGTTAACAAGTCGATGTTTTATAATGTTATAATCTACATGGTTTTAAAAAAAATTGTAAATAAACAGCGATAGGTATGTACGTAATCACTAGTCGAAAGTGCATTCTCTTTGATAAGCAAGTTGTGGACGGAAGGTAAAACTTAATTAGAGGTCTCGGCGCCTTTTCTGCTATGTTAACAAATATTGTAAAGGTTTCATGAATTTTGCCAGAGCCAAAGCCAAAAGATTGGCCAAATTTTTGAAACTTAAAACAAAGGTTCAGTTTAGGAAGTCATGCTTAGTTGTAATGAAAACCAGCCATGGTAGGCAAAAGTTGTATGACATGGTAAGCAAAATGCCCGCATTGCAATATTCCATAGTAGACGAAAAGATTTGAGGGTAGTGCGAAAACGACTGAATCTACACAAAAGCTGTGACCGCATTGTTTATCGCCAAAGCGCTTGCGATCGCATACACCATCTATTTCTGCTTTTATCCTATACCTACATGACCTATACCAACTGACAGAAAGAAGTGTTGAAAACATCGACAGGTGCAGAAAAAGATGCAAAGAATTTCTCATATGACATGGCAGTAAAACGACTAGATCGCAGAAGAATTTGATTTCAGAACCGTGTTGGCCTCTGGTAATCCAACTTTGATAGAAAGAAAGAAAGAAAGAAAACGATTTTGGACGTCGGCCTCTTCGGAAGAGGCTCTTCCCTCTTCCTCCACTCTTGGCGATTTTGTGCTCGTTACATCCATCCAGTCTCAACCTGTGGTGGTCTGCCGCGCCCCCGACTATCCGCTCTAGGTCTCCATTCTATTTAAAGACTCGTCTTGTCTAGTTACTCTCGTCCATTTTCGCAATGTGTCCCACCCGTGTTCACTTTTTCCTTGCTATGACAGCCATGACGTCATGATAATCATGGCTTGGTATTGAAATGGCATAAAACAATATCATCAAAATTTCATCATCATTCCCAAAACTTCTTTTACTGGAAACTCTGGAAGTAAATAGCTTCCAAAAACTGCTTTACAATGGCTATTCACATACTTAATAGGTTACCAGATATTTTTAAAAGTAGTGAACACAATGAATTTACACAAGCAGCTAAGCAGTGGTAAGCAGCTTAGCTTAGATCACAAATCACAATCAATTAATTTAGTAATAATGCCCTTTTCTATGACATTCGTAATATTTTTATGACATCGACATCTGATATAAGTACTCGTAGGTTTTTAATAAGTAGACGTATTATCATTGAATTTTGTCCCAATCTACAGTTTTAATTGTTATAATGATAATTAGCTTCCTGCTTGTCTTGTTAACACAATGTGTGTAAATAGTGTAGGTACGTCTGTAAAGATAGGGTTCGGTGAAACAATTAAGTATGCTAACAAATATCTGTTATATATACCATCAGCCAAATATGTAGTCTACCACCCTAAAGTTGTAAAAAATGAATGCCAATAGAACAACCAATTTTTGAACAAGTTCCTGTCAAAAGAATATATCACTAAAGTCGAACTTTCAAGTTGACAGAGACACGTCTATTGTCGTTTATTATTTTTTTATGACATGCAAACAATTATCAACTTTAGGGTGGTAGACTACAAATATGTAGTCTACCACCCTAAAGTTGATAATTGTTAAAGCCAAATATGGCTGATGGTACCTGAATACCTGAATTTCACACAACATAAAGTTAAAGACACACATACACACGCCTGTATTCCCAAATGGGGCTGGGGAAGGCAGAGCACACGGTAGCTTACCTTTCTTATGATGTTACCTAAAAAGGAAGTTTTGGTGCTGTTCTTCCTTAACCGCGTTAACTCTGAATCAGTCGCTTTTATTTAAAATAATTTAAATTGTTCGTTTTGTCATATTTTGTGGTTTTGTTTTCCTTGTCACCCTTGCCCCACCCCCAGGGCTTCAAATACTTACCGTTAAAAAGTTGGTAACGTTATCGCTGTCAAAAAGATTTAACGTTAAATCGTAATTAACGTTAAACGATTTACCGTTACTTATACAACTTTTTACCGGTATAAATGGTAACGTCAGCTATTCATAAAATTAACGTTAATCCAAAAGTATCGTTAAATCATAATGTAAAGTAAATTTAATTTACCCTATTTATATATTACTTAGATACACAATCAGACGGAAAAATGGGTACTACAAAACTCAGAAGTTTTCAACTGCGTTCCGAGTTTTAAGATTAGTCTTGTTTTGATCATAGATCGTGTCATTTGTCAACAATGGCTAAATGCTGCGTAAAAAAGTGTGAATACCGGCTCAAAAATAAGAAAAAAGGAGGGGATATCTTATTTTTCGTAAGTTCTATTAATTCATTCGTAAATACTGGGCCTGTATAATATAAAACAAAATAAAGGTAACTAAAACTACATACAAACTAAAATTATAAATAAAAAAGTTGCCCAAAATCACTGCCAGGTGGTAAGGTGCCCAGAAGGCTGGCACTCAGAATACTGGGTACATATAAAGCAATTTTATGAATTCGAATTATTATATATTATTAAATGGCCTTATTGAGGAGCTCAGCAGTGCAGCGGTTGGATGTTCAGTCGGTGGCCATGTCATCAATAATATCAGCTATGCGGATGATATGGTGTTGCTGAGTCCCTCGATTAGTGGTCTAAGGAAGCTAATCAGAATCTGTGAGCGGTATGCGGTGGGCCATGGACTTAGATACAATACAAAGAAGAGTGAGTTGTTGCTTTTCAAGGCAGGCGTGAAAACGTATGAGACTGTTCCATCTATCGTACTTAACGGCGCTCCACTCAAACAGGTCAAAAAGTTTAAGTATCTGGGTCACTGGGTCACCGATGCACTTACTGATGACATGGACATGGATCGAGAGCGCAGAGCGTTGACTGTCAGGTGCAATATGCTGGCCCGCAGGTTTGCTCGGTGTACAAATGAGGTCAAAGTAACTCTTTTTAAGGCCTACTGCCAGACTTTCTACACCTGCAGCTTGTGGGTTCGCTTCGCACAAAAGTCATTCAATGCTCTAAAGGTCCAATATAACAACACCTTCAGGATGCTGTTGCGGCTGCCCCCGTTCTGCAGTGCATCCGGCATGTTTGCGGAGGCGCGTACTGATAGTTTTGGAGCCGTGATACGCAAACGAATATCATCAGCCATGGATAGGATGAGGGGCAGCAGTAACAGCCTTCTATGTGCAATATCGGAGGATGTATCTTGTCCGATATTGCACCATTGGACCAAAACACAATTGTTGTCAAAAATGCCTGGTGACAAACTTTTAGAAATGTATTTCTTTTGGACGTCAAGTCTGATCTGTAATTGTAATTTTAAGGTTTTATATATTTGACATTTGATATTAATTTTTATTTTTCAATTTAATTTTAAACATGTCTAACTTAGTTTTTAAGTGTGTATGTACTAACAAATGAATGGATCTATGTTGTCTGATAAATAAATAAATTATTATTATTATTATTAGTTATATTGGCATCTACCCGAATATAGCTGCAAATGTCACGTTGACCGTGTTTGTTAGAAAGTTTTCTTCGGGACTGTGTATCTAAGTAAATTATAATCTAAGAATTTACCGGTAAATGTAACGTTAATTGGTTAACGATACTATAATGTTCAGTTATCAATTAACGTATATTTTAATACCGGTACTGGGTATTTTTTTGATTTTACCGTTATGTAACGTTACTCATAGTGTGAATTTGGTAACGTTAACAAGCCCTGCCCCACCCCTCGCAGATGGCGCACGCGCATCCGAGCCGTCACTCCTCGCACGCAGTGCAGTTCGCTTCGGCTCGCCCCCGGTCGCAGTGCAGTCACGCTAGTTACACGTACACGTGCTCTTGGAAAAAATAAGTTTCTATTGTGTTCCAAACAAACTCGGTAAGTAAAAATACCCAACATAACTTGAGCCATTCGAGTGGTTAAACTTAATTCTAGTTTTGTGATTCCTGTTTAGATAGTTTTGTAGACAGATAGGTACTGGTTGGGGATGGGATGGGGAACTTTTGGTGTTGAATGAACTTGTTGAGTACAATTTTCTAAGAGCTTTGCTGCTCTCCCGGCCATTTTGAAAACGAGTTTATTACTTAAGTAAGAAATTTTTGTGCTATTTTCGTCCGGATTTTTAATTCTTGGCATAGGAAATTGATATTATAATATGTAATTATACGGGAAGGCAAACGTTGACAGACCTCCCACTAAGTGGGCTCACGTCACGACATCGCGAGAGTTACAGGCAGTGAAAGTGGGTGTTGTCGTTCATAGTGGCGTTCTAAGAGACCCTCCCTCCCTTTGTTCAACAGTGGAAGTCTTCTGGCTGATGGATGATGATGATAACGATGCCATATTATCAGCTTAAAAACCCTAAGCCTATGGGTCCCATTAAAGTTGATTTAGATAAGTACCAGTCCTCACCCCCAGTTGACGGAAAAAGGAAAATTTTAAATATTTTTTTACCGGTCGAAATACTATTTACATTAATTATTTTGCGTTAGTGAAGGTACCAAAAAAAATTTTACGTTGACATAGATACAATAGATGGCACTGCGATAAATATTGATTCAAAAATACCGCTGTTTTTCGGACAATTGTAGATAGGTACACTCATGTACAGTAAAAAAGTTGACACGGCCGTAAATTTATTGCAGAAGCGCAGATATTGTAACTCAATATGGCGGCGATTAGTTTTGTCTTACATTTCTTTCATTGCAGTGGGTTGTAAGTAAGCGTTATCATCATCCCAGCCTATATACGTCCCACTGCTGGGCACAGGCCTCCTCTCAGAGGAGCTCTTTGAGGGCTTGGGCTATAGTTCCCACGCGGGCCCAGTGCGGATTGGGAACTTCACACACACCATTGAATTGCTTCGCAGATTTGTGCAGGTTTCCTCACGATGTTTTCCTTCACCGCAAAGCTCGTGGTAAATTTCAAATGTAATTCCGCACATGAATTTCGAAAAACTCAGAGGTGCGAGCCGGGGTTTGAACCCACGACCTTCTGCTTGAGAGGCGATAGGTCAAACCACTAGGCCACCACGGCTTTTTAAGTAAGCTTTATAGGTAATATAAATTAATATAATTTTTTTATTTTACTATTTTCCGGCACAAATACGTCCTTAGAAACTACAATAAGATATATTATCTTATACATATAATACCACTCAAATCGTTGCTTCCTTTATTTTTGACTAGTGTTTACGGTTTTCGCACGCGTAAATAATTAGATACTATAAGTATGTACATCAGTTGAGTTGAAATTCCGGGATCTAACTAAGCCCAGTGGTTGGTTCTTAATTTGTGATTTTGTCCCTATCCGGTGACATCAGGATAAAAAGTAGCCTATGTGTTATTCCAAATAACAAGCTGTCTACCTACACAAATTTAATTAAAATCTGTGCGTTTTAGCATGAAGGATTAACAAACACACACACACACACACACACACACACACTGCTTCACTAATGAATGTTATTCTTGTAACATGTGGTAATATCTTAATTGTTATTATACATCGAACAAATACCTACTGCGGCTGTGTGACTTAAAAAAATGACCTCTATGCAATACCTATTACCTACCTACTTATACAACAGTTACATCAAAAGTTTATTTAATTCGAGTATTGCTTATTGTTACAGAATCACCATGTGCTACAAAGGAAAGTGCTTGTTTTGCATCCCCGTTGAAAAGGGATGTCTAGTGTTCGCGATTTTGAGTGCGGTAAGTACCTACGTAATATTATGTAGACATAGACACAATAATTAGTATATGAGGTCCGTAAATGTCCGGTCCGTTGCTCTTCTACTTCAGCGTGTTTCAATGAGGGCTATCGTTTTTTGTCTCACTAGATGGCGCACTGTTGCGTGAGGTTTTTAAGTATGGCTTTCAAAGTCTGTTTTTACGGGTGTGAAAACAAAGTTTAGATTAAAATCATATTTAATACACCTTAAAACCTTACCATAAAAATATCGAGCATGCCACAGTGTTGCATAGTCCCCGTTTTGTTCGGAAAAAGGGAGGACAAAGGTTTCCGAAAAACAAAACTGTCTGAAAAGAAAGAAAGAAAGAAAATAACAATAAGAAGTGTTGCCGCTATAAAAAGGTCCCGGCTCAGTATATCGCTGGATGAAAACCAGCACTGGTCTTCCGCCGGGCCACAGGAGAGTGAAATTACGGAAAGTCACACAAAACAAATCAAATACAAAAATAGCTACGAGACTAAAATATAAGTTGGCTGTATAGCCCACATTATCATGGCAACAGTACATGTAATGAAAAAGATAAGAATAATTCGACATTGAAAACACAGACATTCATTGCCCTGAAACGCATATTTGCCATAATTAATTTCAGATATTGCAAAATATTCACAAAATTATTCTAATTATAAATAAACCCGCGTAGTTCACCCAAAAACTATGAGATTTGACATTTCGGAGACCTCACGCTACACTAGTGTAGCTAGCGCCTCTAGTGGCGAATTCACACGCGATAGCCCTCATTTGGTCAAAATAGTCACTGATGTAACGAACCAAAAGAAACCTGTAGCAGCAATCTTCTTAGATTTAAGTAAGGGTTTTGATTTCGTCAAACACAATACTTCTGCATAAACTAGAAAGATATGGCGTTAGAGGTAATGCTTAACATTGGATACGAAGTTATCTATCTGATAGACAGCAATGTACTGAAATTCAAAATATAACGAACGGTGAACTGAGAATCACTAGGTCTAATTTCAAATGTATACGATGTGGTGTACCACAGGGCAGCATATTGGGACCCTTACATTCATCTTGTACATAAATGATCTACCGAATGGCTTAAACCTAGCTATATAATGTATGCCTATGATACTACTTTAATAATGACACCTGATAGTGTTCATAGTTATAATAAAGAAATAAATAATAATCTGGAAAAAGTAATTGACTGGTTGGATAAAAATAACCTAAGAATGAATATAAGCAAAACTTATTTAATGCAATTTAGAACTTATAAAGGTCGCAATTATAATCTAAGCGTAAATTATAGAAATGATCAAGTGAAAGAAGTGGAAACTACTACATTTTTAGATCTAGTCCTTGACAAATTTTGTTCATGGAAAGCGCATATTTCAGATATTTGTAATAAATTTCATAAGTTTGTATTTGCTCTGACAAGGTTAAGTAGTACTTGCTCAAAAGATGTTGCACTTACCACGGTTACGTAGCTTCTAAGCTAAGTTATGGGTTGTTAATATGGGGCAACTCTGTAGACCTAAAAAAGGCATTTGTAGCTCAGAAGAAATGTGTAAGAGCTGTTTGTAATACGCATTTTCAGGCCCCATGTAGACCTTTATTCGAAACTTTAAAAATACTAACACTACCGTGCATGTACATTAAACAAATAAAATTAAATAGCGTTATTTGTGAGAAACAATTCACATATGTTTGCTACACATGGGCAACAATTTCCTAGATCGACTAGATATAAAGATAAATTATACCTGCCTCTAGCAAGATCAAATATTTTTAGAAGAAATTCGTTTTACATGACAATAACAATTTTTAATCATTTACCAACACACATACGACGGTGCCCTAAAAATAAATTTAAGAATCTTACTAAGTAGCTTCTTGAGAAATGTTATTATTCCGTTCGGGAGTTTCTCGACGACGATTTTAAGTGGTAGGTATTAATTGTAATTTATAACGTTTAAATATTACTTTTGAGGAATAGGTAATAGCATCAAGAATTCATCGTACGAAAATCTTTGTCATAGTAATGATAATTATTAATGTACCTGCAATTAAATATTAATTAGTCAGAAAAGTTAATTGGTTTTTAATGTCTTATAATAATATTGAATGCCTAATGTAGATAGAACATAAGCACGTCCTGCAGCGCTACTACGAAACTCGAAGTTCGTATCGTACCGTCCCTCTCGCTCTCGTATTAAATAGTAAGTAAGTATAGTCTGGCTAATGAAAGATGAACCTGCAAAACCGCGGAACGCGCAAAACTTTTTTTATTTTATGTTTGAATAAGGCTTCCTTCTTGCTTGTTTTTGTATGAATTTGCTTATCATGGTAAAAATAATCTGTCGCACACCACTTTTGATTGTTTCACCCATGTTTCAGCAGTAAATTTCCAAAAAAGTCTATTTTAACACACAAAGGTACTAAACTCAACAAGTCACAAAATAGATAATAGTACAAGCTCAAGTGTCTGTTTTCTTATACTCTTTGGTCTGCTTGCAAATGACATTTGAATAATGTTGCCACTCAATTAATAGCTGGGTTTATCTTTCATTTCAGTTAGTAAGTTGCCCTGGCTGTCATCAACAGCCCAAGTTTTCGGTTTGAACTCTCGGGTGATGCCTTTAACTTTCATAAAAAGATCTTTTGTGTGTAGAGTCCTGAGCTTTTCAAGACGGGCACGACCTTCAGGAATGAAGAACACGACGAAGAAGACATCTTTTATTAGCTAAACTCTCTAAGTGTCAGAGAGACCGCACGACACGAACTTTGAGTTTCGAGTTTCGTAGTATAATAGCAATAGCCCTGCTGACTCGCGAATAACTATAATTTGTATCACTGTGTTCTGGCAATAAATGACTGAACTTTATTAGCTAATCCAGCCTAATTCAGTTCAGTGCGAATCTGAAGTCAATGCAGCTTTTAAACGCCTCATATCGAAAGAATATTTAGTGCTGTACTACGGCTTCGCACGTTTCCAAATTCCCGTGGGAATTCCCAAAGTTTATTGACATATGATACAGAAAATTTGTTCTTACTATGATACAGAAAATTTGTTTTTAGTTAACTTGAGTATTTGGGCAACAACATCTAAACCTAAAATTACAATGACATTCATCTAACTCAACTATTACAGTTAGATACTACTGAACTAAAATTCTTTTTTCCAAGGGATGATGTCCTATTGTTATCTTTTATTCTTTATTACTACTAATTAGTTTGCTGTTACATTGTCCAAGAACATGTTTTTTGTTTAAGACATTAAATTCGGACGAACTCAAGAGCAAGGCAGAGATTTTAACCCTAGTTTAGGGGTCGAAAGCTCAACCACTTACCACTTACTTAAGATCTCTTTGTACAAACTTAAGTCTGTTACTTGTAACCAGGGTTGCCAGGTGTTATAGCTTGGAGGGCGGTATGATTAATTAACACACGCGATCCATTACTGTTTTAACGTATTTATTAAATAAAAAACGACACACGCCGTGTCTGAGTGTCGAAGGCAAGAGGGCAGGGGAAAGTGTTGCCACTTAATAAAACAGGCTCTAACACTCTTCCCTCCTTTATACTTTTAATGAATTTACACTAACTATATTAATAACAAATTTTACTCTAAATTTTGACGACAATTTTGCATCTGATTTGTATGTGTCGTTTCCATTTCAAACCACCAACATCTATTAAATACGTAACTCCAGGAATAGACTCTCCCACGATAGTTCGCTTATCCTCCTCCTCCTTATATTATATCTCCTCGCTTATAATCTCTCACTACAACCTTTCGACCAACCGCAAATACTTCTTTTTTTTTAACCGACTTCATTTAAATGTCTCGAAAACAATGAGCGCGGCGTGCACTAAGCAGCAACACCGATTATCGATTGCGTAAAATCTGACAGTTGAATCGTTTCTTAGGGAGAAAAATTAATCAGAAAAAAAATATCGAACCGCCCATACTTTATTTTTGTTATACCGAACACAGTGCTTATTAAATACAGCGGTTCGGTAGAATACCGTACGACCTGGCAAGCCTGCTTGTAACATTTGTTTTTGAGTACAATAAACATTATTATTATTATTATTATTATTGCATTAAACAACAGTGCCAAATTTAACGACTGTACCCAGTTAACGAAATTTCAAGATTTTATCCCAAACCCGTGGGAATATCAGGAAAAAGAGTAGCATTTACCTGTCTCGCACAGCACATCTCTGGTGGAAACAGCGGAGTGAGGCGAGGTAAATGAAGCGTTTCTATTGGTCAATGAAAAACATATTCCTCGTAACACATCCTCGCACATTATTGGTGGAAGCAGTTGCCATACGTCAGGATTTGTCCGGACACGTCCGGAT
Organism: Choristoneura fumiferana; assembly: GCF_025370935.1. Lineage (NCBI taxonomy): Eukaryota > Metazoa > Arthropoda > Insecta > Lepidoptera > Tortricidae > Choristoneura > Choristoneura fumiferana. Next base: position 4,976,432 of record NC_133478.1, read on the forward strand.
TTTTGATCCTTTGTCAGGATGGCGGCCGGACTTGCCAAGTGTCCGGATTTTTAGAAAGGACCTCATTGAAAAAAAAAATGTTTTCATGATACATTTCAAACACAGTTTTTTATGAGTTATAAATTAAGTAGTAACTAATCAATAAAATAAATAATACTTCTTTCAAAGAAATTTAACATAGGATACAGCTAAAGAGGTCTCAATGAGGGCTATCGTTTTTTGTCCCACTAGATGGCGCACTGTTGCGTGAGGTTTTTAAGTATGGCTTTCAAAGTCTGTTATTACGGGCGTGAAACAAATTTTAGATTAAAATCATATTTAATACACCTTAAAACCTTACCATAAAAATATCGAGCATGCCACAGTGTTGCATAGTCCCCGTTTTGTTCGGAAAAAAGGGAGGACAAAGGTTTCCGAAAGACAAAACTGTCTCAAAACACAGACATTCATTGCCCCGGAACGCATATTTGCCATAATTAATTTCAGATATTGCAAAATATTCACAAAATTATTCTAATTATAAATAAACCCGCGTAGCTCACCCAAAAACTATGAGATTTGACATTTCGGAGACCTCACGCTACACTAGCGCCTCTAGTAGCGAATTCATACGCGATAGCCCTCATTGGTCATCACCATACAATGTATTATAAATTATGCTTGTATAGTAATATATTAGTGTTTTTTTTTGTTTGGTGGTGGTACTGTTGGGACCGTGAATAAATCATTTTTCTTTCATTGTTTTCTTTCAATAATAAATAGTGAGCAGCTAGCGTAATACCTACTCCGTAATCTCTGTTACAATAAATGTCAGAACTTTTAGGGTGATGTAAGGATTTCTAATTTTTTCATATGGCCTAACCTAACCTAACCCTACTCACAACGCGTACACGCACGTCTCTGGTAAAAACGTAACGCAACCTAATATGAGTTTCAGTATGTAGGTATCTAGATATTTATTTACCTAAGTATGTGTACCCGTTGCCTAAGTACCCATAACTATAACACAATCTTTGCTTACAAGTCAACGCACGTAAAAAGAACTCTGGGTGGCTAGTGGAGGGGATACGTTTGCGCATCTGTCAACTAACAAGCCAATGGCGTGACGGCCGCGCGCGCTCCTACGCCCCCTCCCGCGTCCCCCACTGCTCTGCCGCCAATTTGCTCCGTATTTCGCTCACTGCGCAGGTATATCGCCAGGAGCTCTTATTACGTGCGTTGATTTTTACTTTGGAATTAGTTCGATTGGTAGTGTTGCCTCGACAAAAAAATCATCGTATTATACCTTTTATTTGCAGATTGTAACACTACTCGCGCTGCTAGCATGCGTCGTAGTAGGATTGCTAGCCGTCGGCGGCATTATTTTCGTCTCTCATGAGATTGAAAAGAGGCCAGATTTTGATTCACCTTGGAAATACCAAGACAGGCGCGCCATCACAAGAGCCGAAGTGGTTGGAGGGATGGCAGTGAGCGTTGTCACCCTCCTCGCTAGCATTCCATCTCTGATTGCCTTCACCTTCTCAGTTCTTCTGTGCAACGGTATCTGCAAGGTTAGTAGGTGCTATTTTATTATTTGGACCATACAAGGTGTTAATTATAAGAAAAATTACTGAAAACCTTACACTGTCAACTTTTTTTTTTATTTCTACGAGTATCTATATATAGGTAGAGTCATTCACGATGACGCGTGCCGTGGTTCTTATTACAATCATCATTAATGTCTTATTTTGATAAAATCACGCGTCTTCGTGGATGGCACAGGTAATGTTAGTATTTTTTGCTAACTCCGTAATTCCACTTGAATCCCTAAACCCTGAAGGAAAATGAAAGGGTCAGGAAAACGGCCTGTATTAAAATATCATTATACATATCTAAAATTAAATACTTACGTTTACGTCTCTGGAAATAATGTTCATAAAGTTCAATCAGAAAAAATATCGATTTTGAGATACTTACGAGATTTTTAAAGTATGGCGATACTTGAGTTTTAAATGCTACTTAGATCCATTACTTGCTGTCTTGCTTGCTAGCGGAACGTTTGCGATGTTCGTGTTTCTATACAAATTGAGATTTTAACGCGAACGCGATCGAGACGTATTTTGTAACCGATAACTTACACTAAGGGCACAGTCGTACTTAAGGGAATAAGTCGTCTTATGTTTAAGGTATCACAGTATTAACTAACACAATTCATGTTATACCATTATGCTTATGTGACTAAAAGCTTACCAAAAAAAAACTTAAAAAAATATATAGAATAACTAAATGTTAAAACAATACCCATTAACGAAAGCTGTAACCTATACCTTAAGCCTGAAAACATTAAAAAAAATCTAAAGACCTAAAAAACGACGAAAGAAAGGTTTTTGGCCTCTACTGAAAAGTAGCGATTTTGAGTCCCCTTTGTCACTGGAGGCACTGTAATACTCGTTAACTTAAAAAAATATAATAAAAAAATTAGTCAACTCCAAAAAACGGTGAAAGGTGCGCCAATACGAGCCAGCTGCAGTGCTGACCTTGCCAAAACTTTTGCAACCCACTCATATTATAAATTAGAAAGTTTGTAAGTCTGTTTGTTTGTTATCTTTTCTTTTTCTTTTTTTGTTGGTTAGGTTAGGTTATTACAAGCTTTTACTTAGCACCCTGTTTGTTTATATTACCTATTATATTTGGGCCAAATCTTGGAAGCTGAATTTGACTCACTTTTTGTGGTCGGATTGACTTGAAATTTAGCATACTTATGTAATCTGGTGACAATACAATAATCTGGCAGTGACCTCCTGGTGGTCTAGCCAGGATAGTCTCCGCAGGACGGAACTCCTCTTAATGGCATCGACTTGAAATTTGGTACCGAAATTTAGCTTAGATGACAATGCAAGTACCTACATTCGACAAAAAGTACAGTCGGCAAAAAAAAGGTAAATATTAAAAATTATATTTTTAACAAAAACTTATTTACTAAGCGAAACAAATTCCGTTCGTACATTTCGAGCATAAGCCCGTGTGTTTGGAGAAACCATTCGGAAAAACCTATGAATAATAATTAATACTTTTATTCGTAGGGAAAAACCTAATTGTGTCATGCGCAACGCAGCGGTTGCTAAAATTTTATTTATACCACCGCACGTTCGAAAACTTCCATTCGAACCCCGTACGACGTATACTCGAATTTAGTATTTAATTTTGTTATGTTATGATTTTTCGGATGGCAACGCCAGAATTGGCGGGAAGCGAGTGAGGTTGAGAATGTAATAAAAAACGTAGGTAAACGGGATGGACCCTTTGATAATTTAAGACGGGATGAGCCTTTGACGTACCTTTACCGCAACTTTTTCTGCCAAATCATCCGGAGTGCGAGGAAACACGTAGCACACTTCTACGCATTGCCGCACACTCATGTCAAAAAAATTTGCATTCCTACGAGTACAGGTAGTTCAACTCAGTTGTGCGCGCGGCCCTATGTGTGGGTAAAGCGATAAGAACACGTCTTGCTAGTCGCGTCACGTGAAAGTTGTGTATTTACAAGCGCACGCACACATAGGGCTGCGCGCACAACTGAGTTGAACTATCTGTACAGATAGATGCCTACCAAAACAAAATCGTGACACAAATTTAATAATGATAATTTCAAACATACTTTTTATGAATATGTTTATTTTATAATTTACAATACAATACATTTACTTTTTTCATTTGTTAACCCTTCGAAACAAGATAGCAAAAAATAATAATAATATATTAAATAATAGAATAAAAATATATTAGAAACCTCAATATTATTTTTGAAGACCTATCCATAGATACCCCACACGTATGGGTTTGATGGATATTTTTTTTTTAGTTTCATTTCTAAGTATGGGGAGCCCCCAAAATTAATATTTTTTTTCTATTTTTGTGTGAAAATCTTAATGCGGTTCACAGAATACATCTACTTACCAAGTTTCAACAGTACAGTTCTTATAGAAACCACAAGGGTTCCGTTTTTTACCTTTGTGGCTCCGAAACCCTAAAAAGTAGTCACGGAATCCGAAACACGGAAATCGATTACAAAAACGAGTGTATGCGGCCAGGTCAGTCTTAAAAAGTAATAGAATCCCTTTAGGTACGCAATCTAAAAAGTCGCCAGTGTGTCAGTTAGGATTCAAATTTTAAAAGCTATAAAAAAGCTATTGAATAAAAAACAAAACATTACGTTGCCCGTACTTTAGTCTCAATCTCCTTTGTGCACTATGCATATTCCATATTAGTGTTGTTATTTGATCACACATTTTAATAACTAGGTACAAGTCACATTAACGTTTTTGTCTACTCCAAACTCCAATGCCCACTGCTCTCGTAACGATATCGCGCCCACAACTCTGCCACTTCCTGGAATAAATTGTGATCATAATTATGTTGTCATTTTAATACTTACTAGGTAGGTATGTACCATACGTACGTAGGTATATACATATACATAGGGTTGCCGAATGATTAATTTAAAAATCCGGAGAAAGGGCCTTAACTTTTTGGCTGTCCGTCTATGTTAATAAATTACCATCTAGGTACATATATTTAATGACCCTACAACAGGCACATTTTAGGAGAGGGGTTAATTGGTGACACTGTATATTCATAATACCTACCTAGATTTGAAAACCGAAGTTCTTATCGTACCGTCCCGCTCACTCTCGTATTAAATAATATATAAGTGCCAGCGGGACGGTAGATACGAAGTTCGAATTTTGCACTTCGTAGCATAGCCGCTGTATAGGGCCAGGCTAGTAATAATTATAATTTTCCATTCCAGCGTCGGTCAGGGCAGGTGAAGGCGTACTTCGTCTACGGCGTGGTTATCACTGTAATCACGGTGATTGCCTCGATCGTTCAGATGCTAAGCAACTACGACACTTACCCTGGCCTCATGGGGCTGTTTGGATGTGGTGAGTCCGATAAAACTACAATAGGCGCAAGCCACACAATAGAGTCGTGGGACGGGGGTTCGACGCAGGCGTGGCGCCCTGAATCAATTTTCATATTTAGTGTATAAAAACGTCGCGATTCAAAGCAGACCGAAGAGACGAGGTAGATACGCCCTCGCCCAGTGTCCGTCCCGTCACATCTCTTCTGTGTAGAAAACATTTATTCGTGGCAACATTGTAAAAAAAAAACACGGTGGATGCAGGCCTTTTCCAACCTAAGTAACTAGAGGTCTATGGGAGAGGCCTATGTCCAACAGTGGCAGTGGGTGGCTGTGATACGGCTGCTCTGATGATGGTGAAAATAAGAAATGCGCATATCACGAAATGATCTCAAATTAGCAAAGCAAATTACCCTTTTGGGCCATAACAAAAAGAAAGAGATAAGTACAATACATCGTGTATCTTCATAAAATGATGCTCAAAACTGTTTTTTAAACACGAACGTCACATGCTGGATTGGCTCGACTGTCATGTAATGCAGAAATTAACGGTTACATTTTCCTGCCGACTAACTGAAATTTTTGTGTTTTTTTTTTGCAATTCTCCATTAACTAACGCACCCACTAAAAAGTCCTGTAAGCATTTGGTATATTGAGATAGGTTTTGACGGGTAACTATCAACATCAATCGATAATGTGTTGAGATATTTTATTTTTGAGCACTCAAAGCTTCGGAGTTTATTATCACATGTCTACCATGTATTTAAGTTTTAAAGCTTAGGCTAATACGGTTTTGTCATGGAGCTCTATATTGTTGACATTCGTACCATCAGCCAAATAAGTGGTCTATCAATTTTTAAACCAGTTCCTATCAAATGAATACGTCGCTAAAGTCGAACTTTCATGTTGACAGACACGTCTATTGGCATAATTGTTTTATGGCATGCAAACGATTATCTACTTAAGGCTGGTAGACCACATATTTGGCTGATGGTACCTTCCTCCAGTCCCTTCTTATTCCTCATCTGAAAAAATCAAAGCAAGTTCAGTCAGTAAAGTAAATTTGGAACTAATAAAGTTTTTTTGTTACAGTGATCTACTCACTCATCCTCTGGATGGTATTCGAGACATACACGAAGCTTCGCTCCGGTGCCGTCTACAAGGACCACATTCGTTTAGTGGAAAACTAAAAGTACCGACGAGAGTTCAACATAACGTGAACCCCCACAGATTTACGGTTAGATGACACAAGAACCCCCGAGAAGCGAGAATGCGACTGGTTTCTATTTTCTAGCCCTCGCACTCATATTACTACGATGGCTTAACGATCTAAAGTGCACCCTGGCCTCCGACACCAAAGAACGTCTGCTCTGGGCCACGTCTCGCCATACCGGCTGCTGGAAGCTGGGCGATATCCTTCTCAACCCGGTCCATGGACCGGATGCATGGATGCATCGGTATCTACACTCTCCGACTGGACGTCTTCCACCTAGCCGTCCATTATACGACCACCTCACAGCTCTATCCTCATTCATTCACTTAACGTGGTCAAGCCAGCGCAACCTTGCTGCCCTGAATTCTCGCACTCCTCAGTTCTTTCTCGAGAAAACATTCTTGCCGTGAACTTGCAGGGGCTATATAACTTAGTGATTAGTTTTATGTTTATTATTTCTGATTTAAAGTATGGATTAACCAACTACAAAATATGTTAGACGTAGTGAAGACGAAGAACGAAATCGCAATATCATGCGACCAGAGTTCTATCCCACCACGCGTAAGGTTGACAGAAGCTTAATATTATGACATTTTATGAAAAATATAATCTGACGTGCCATCAAAACTAACAAAGTTGTCAGCAGCTACATAAACTGATAGATATTTGGCGTGAGCAGTACGAAAAAAACAATCGGGCACAGTTTTGTTCGTACCATTACTGCTTGTGCAATCCGTCACTCCTGGTCTAGGGATAGTAGATCTCTTTATGTATGCACTGTGTATCCCTTTGTAATACAACTGGCAAAGAATCATTTTGGTCGCTCTGGTATCTACAGATTATAAGTCAAAAAATACAAGCTATTAAGTATCTATATATTCCCACTCTTAGATCAACAGCGTTTCAACTCAAAAATAATACGCCATTTTCATCTCGCTAGGCCATCTGATAAGTTGTTGATTTTGGAGTGCGTATATATGCACAATATACTTGTATGTGCTATTGAGAAAGCCATAAACATATTGGTCCATTTTTTTATTAAACTTCGCTACTCAAAAAAGTTAAGGTAGGTTAGGTACTAATTTACTTATAAAAAATAATGTATTAAATATAATGACCCGGATAACTCACGTCTTAAATCGAGTTTAGCTCGACATGTTTCGGGCTAATCCGTAGCCCTTCGTCTTCGGAGCAACGCGACTCAGCGGCTGCTGCAACACGCGCACTGATACGAATTAGCCCGAAACATGTCGAGCTAAACTCGATTTAAGACGTGAGTTATCCGGGTCATTATATTTAATATGAGTGAGTCTCACGGTAGTTTCATGTTCAAAATTAATGTACTTTCGAATATCGCCATGACATCATTAATAAACAAAAATCATTAAGATTAGTTCTAAATTGTTCTTAAAATTTCAAGACTGATATCTCATTGTAAAATTTCTTTTTTTCGAATACAACATGGACTTATGGATTACCCGCTATACCGTTACCCTTATTAATAATCATTTATTTTTTTAAGTTTACCTTTAAAAACCTACGAAATAACGTAATAATTTTAGTACTTACCTATAATAAAAAAGTGCCAGTTTCTGTTAATAATAATTGTGCTAGCATTAAAATCATTTTTGATACGATTTTACAAGATATGGGATAGTTTATAGTTCTATTTTGTATCTTTTTCTAAATCTAATAAAGTTTTGTACCTATCTAATTGTATTTGCCTTTACTGCTAAGTTAACCACCTAATCAAGACATTACCACAGACATTTTTTCCTTGCCGGCCCCCGTAAGAGCATACTATGATGGCCATGAACCCCTTCTAAAAGAACTTCTAACACTGGCGACCGTCCATCAATCATCCATCCATACGAGTACTATAATATTATAAACGCGAAAGTAACTCTGTCTGTCTGTCTGTCTGTTACGCTTTCACGCCTAAACCGCTGAACCGATTTTGATGAAATTTGGTACAGAGATAGAATAGACCTTACGAAAGAATATAGGCTATCTTTTATCGCGAAAAAGAGGCTTAAAGGGGTTGAAATAGGGGATGAAAGCTTGTAAGGTGGAAGTTCGTCGCTGTCGAAGTTAAAACCATGAAACTTGGCATTTAGGCACTTAATAAGAAATAAATCTATATTTGTTTGAGCTTTTTTGAAAATTCGACCTGTGACGGGGTGAAATAGGGGATACAAATTTATATGGACGGTCGTCATTATCGAAGATAAATCGATGAATCTTTATTAAATTTGCCATTTCGGCACGTAATAAGAAGAAAATAGATATTTGTTCGCGCGTTTTTTAAATTTCTTCCTGTGAGGGGGTGAAATAGGGGATGAAAGTTTATATGAAAGATCGTCATTGTCGAAGATAAATCGATGGTTCTCTATGAAACTTGGCATTTAGGCACTTATAAGAAATAAATTGATATTTGTTCAAGCATTTTTGAAAATTGTTCCTGTGAGGTGGTGAAATAGGGGATGAAAGTTTACATGGAAGATCGTCATTGTCGAAGATAAATCGACGATTTTTTATGAAACTTGGCATTTGGGCACGTGATAAGAGATGAATAAATAGTTGCTCGCGCGTTTTTTAAATTGTTCTGTGAGGGGGTGAAATAGGGGATGAAACTTTATATTATATGAAAGATCGTCGTTGTCGAAGATAAATCGATGGATCTTTATGAAACTTGGCATTTGGACACGGGATAAGAGATAAATAGATATTTATTCGCGCGTTTTTTATAATTTTTCCTGTGAGGGGGTGAAATAGGGGATGACACTTTATATGGAAGATCGTCATTGTCGAAGATAAATCGATGATTCTTTATGAAACTTGGCATTTGGGCACTAATAAGAAATAAATAGATATTTGTTCAAGCGTTTTTGAAAATTTTACCTGCGAGGGGATGATGCAGTATTAGCAGAGTCTTCTAAGCTCAAGCAAAATGTACGCAATGTGGGGTCATTTAAGATGGCGTATTGACATAGACAGTCAGTCATGAAAAATTATAATTTTCAGATTTTTCTTATTTATTGTGCTATAAGAGCTACCTTTATGCAAAATTCCAGGTTTCTAGGACAGCCGGAAGTACCCCTATTACTTTTTGTGTAAAGGCGATTATCATGGAAACACCTTTTTAATGACTGTAGCTTTTGATTGCCTTGACTAAGAAGTTTGATTTTTTCATAGCTTCCGGGACTACTGACCTGAGTTTAGGGTTTTAATTTCAACTCGATACCGATAATCCGCGTGTTTACGAGATAAAGGGTCTTGACAGACAAACGGACGGACGTACAGCAAAGTGATCCTATACGGGTTCCATTTTTCCCTTTTGAGCTACGGAACCCTAAAAAGCATTTGTTCTGGCGGTTTTCAAATTTCGACCAATTTACTTGAAAATATGGGGATGAAAGTTCACAAATTACTATAAGTATATTTATCGGAAATATGTGTAGCTATGCTTAGTAAAAATGCCGTCTTAATTATAACCCTACCCTCCTAAATTACAATAAAGAACGTAAGGTAAGGTGTCAAGAGTTCACTATGAAGAATTAAATAGTCCTTTTATGTTGGCAGGGTAGAATACACGTCGTATTGCTAAAATGTGGCTTCCGCAATATATTTATGCTTTACCAAAGAACATGGGTGGATGGATAGATGGATGGAAGAACAAAAAAAAAATGTTTAAATATATTTATAGCAATGTTTTAAAATAGGTTATTTTTAGTAAACTTTAGAAGTTTTTATGTGCTATTATTGGCAAAATAGGTATCCTAAAGAAATTAGATACTTCCCAAAGTTACTATTCCACGAAGACGAAGTCGCGGGCAAAAGCTAGTCGTTAATATTTACTAAGTGCCTTTTAATCTTTATTTCTCTTACAAAATTAACAAATATAACATACTTAAAGGCTAGATATATATCAAGGGAAACTAATTCTTATACCTGAACTAGGAAATTCCTGTGTTTCCTGTTTCCTTTGGATATTCCTGTGTTGGGGTCAGCAGGGCTACTACGAAACTCTAAACTCGAACTTCGTTTCGTACCTACTGTCTCTCTCGCTCTCGTATTAAATAGTGTGTCAGAGGGACCGCATGACACGAACTTCGAGTTTCGTAGTAGCTAGCCCTGCTGAAGGTTCTCGAATGGCGTCCGCGGACCGGGAGACGAGCTGTTGGAAGGTAGGCCTCCAACAAGATGGAGCGATGACCTGGTGGTAGCGGGAGGTACCGTCAATAACTTTTCTGTATGTTCATAGCACATTTGATGAAGTGCAGTTTGGAAAATTATCTTAACTTTACTATAATTAAGGGAGTAAATGTCTAATTGGGCGTTTAATCTATTTTAAAGAAGTGATGCCAAGAATGCGTAGGTAATATCTGGATGAGAAAGGATTTTTTATTCTATATTTGAAGGGCAAACAGTATCTTGTCTTCGTTTTTTCGTCTTACCAATGTTATAAGGAAGTGCAGCATGCTGTTTGAGGACTGTGCTCATTATAAATAGGTGTCTGACTGTTAAGTACTTGACAGGATTTGTAAAGAAGGTCTGTTGGATAACGGAAAGTGCGATGATAGTAGAAATGTTAAAGATTGCTCGCTGTGCTCTCTCAATGTTTAGCAATGACGACTTATGTGTGCCACCCCATGACGTAATACAGTACGTATTTAATTATAGATTCACACAGAGCAAAGTAAACTTTTTTGACAGTGGTAGAATCGCATAATCCACGCATAGGTAGGTATGCGTATTTTTTTAAATATAAAAATAGTATAAATTAGTTTATGAATTTTGCTATTTAAGGCCTCGATATGTGCCTAAATGAGGGTGTACCTATCATCTATTATTACACCTAAGTACTTTATACTTTTAGTCATAACAATGTCTGGACAATTGCATGCTGTATTGCGAATACTACACCTTTATGGACTTAATTAGTTGACGTCAAATTAATGATATGTAAACTTCGGATATCTATAGAGAGCTGTTACAACTACTAGAAAAAGGATAGTTCCCTATTTTTCCTAAAGATGCCTTCGTACAATAATTTGAAGTTTTGGGGGTTTCAACGACTCTTTATTATATTAGAATCCGGTTATAACGACGGCCAAGGGACCGGTGATATTACGTCGTACTATAATAACCGGACGCCGTACTAAACGAACAGATAGTGGCTTATACTAAAACCAAACATAATATGCCTATATCTACTTACGTCGCTAAAAACGGTTGGTTGTTAAATGCGACGTACTAAACGGACTACCTACACTGTATTTTCATCTAAATGCGTCCGTACAGTCCGTACTCTATTGCATCTGTACAACGGCAATGACTGACACACGCCACATAAGTAGTGTGTGACAACGCTCTACGAAGCCGAAATTAGCCGAGTCTTTTTCCAAAGACCGATGTGCAATCTTTGTGGCCAAGTACTGAACGTACCTAGTCTATTATGTCTATTATATCATTATATCTAATTATATTATGATCGTCCGTCAAATATCGAAAAGCTAGTAGGTATGTGTGACTAAGTCCCAAAACGTAATTGTATGGGATTTGTAAAGGAAAATTTATAGATGAACTAAGTACTAAGTATCATTTCGAAAAGAGCAGCGGCAACGGGCGCCTGCTTCGATTACATTACAAGTAATATTTTGACCGCAACCAAGTTTGGTAAGTAATTTATTAATTAAATATATCTAGCATAAAGAAGCCTTAAATAGCACGGAACAGATGGCCGTTGGGGCCGAAAAGTTCTCAAATGTAGATCGTGGATCGGCAATAGTGCTAGCGGTAGATACGCCAAAAATGCTACAAGTAAATAGTGTTAAAAGTATTAAAATCGGAACGTTTGGTTTTTAGGCCATACTCATCAATGTGACAAAAAACAAAAAGGAGAGAAGTTATGACGTTATCTTTTTTTTGTTCTGCAACCTTTAAAGCCCGGCTTAGATCTGCAAGAAAAATAGTGCTAGTTGCGTTACATTGCAAGGCCTTAAAGCCAACGAGTTTGCAGTGGCCAATCGAGGGCCGCAATGTAATGCGACTTGCATGATTTTTCTTGCAGATCTAAACTCGGACAGGCCTCAGTTTATCTTAGAATTTTGGAAACCATTTGAAATTATCTTAATGGACATTACTAAATGTGAGGTAGTCGGGCGGGAAGCGTTTGTCTCCAGCCCGCTCTTGTGCTCACTGCTCTACACCGAGACTGCCAAAGCAACACTTAAGTTACACTGTGCTTAAGTGTTACTTGCGTTTTGTAGCGTGGTTTATGGCTATACTCCGACATGTTTAAGATTTTAAAATTTATTTAAGTGATTACTGTTTTGTGGTGATATTTTTAACTATGCGTACTTGGAAACGTATACAATTTCACAAAATAGTGGCCGCCCATTGCAGTCTCGAAGAGGAGGACTCGACATAACCCTTTGTCTGTCGACGTGGTAGGAGAACGAAGTTCACTTTAGTTTAACACTTCCTACTGCTTGAAAGTTTGTATTTTTTATCTTTGGCCATTGTACATCAGACACTAAATTACTCGTGACAAAAAAAAACTTGACCTGAAGTCGCCCCCACTGCCCCCATCGCCCCCATCCCTCGTCGCCACCTTCGACTTATTAGTATTTTTTTTGAGTTATTTTATAACAAATAACGAATATCATGGGACACTTGACACCAATTAACCTAGTCCCAAACTAAGCAAAGCTTGTACTATGGATACTAGGCAACGGATAAACATACTTAGATAGATCGAGACAAACATTCGTATTATTCATACAAATATCTGCCCCGGCCGGGAATCGAACCCGGAACTTCAAGCTTCGTAGTCAGGTTCTCTAACCTCTTGGCCAAACGACAAATTTTGACTAGGTATTAAACCTTATGATATCGTTGATGTATTATAAGTAAGTGTTTTTAACTTTCTGGGTGAAATTAGGTATCTATTGAAAGTAATATTTAAGTACCCAAAAATTGGTAGCAAAAGTGACGTAAATCGACGACTTTATAGGTCTCAGTAGAAATAATTACGTCGCAAATACTTACATTTAATATGCATATTAAAGAGTATGTGAACTATTGGTCGAGTTTCGAAGTAATTTTATCTAATATTTCGCCGTATTCCCAAACATTAAGTTTCCTACTTTATGGTTTATCGATGAAGTAAATTTACGTTTTAATATCGCTATTTTTGACTCGGTAGTAAAAATGTACAATAAATGAAAATAATTGGTGCATTTGATGTAATTTTTACTTAAGTAAATTAGTGATATATTCTTCAGCCTAGGAAAAAAAAAAACACTTAAAATGTTTGCTAGGAAGCGTATACCCCGAGGGTGGTCCCATATAAATTTGGCAAATAAATAAGGGTAGGAAAACAGGGGATGATTGATTTTTCTTTCAGTCACTGATTGTAATGTATTACCAGGCATAACTTAGAGTAGTCCGATTTTGATAATACTTTTTTTATTGGATAGGGTAGGTATACCTTGAATTTGGTGTTATATAAAAAATACCCCAAGGGGGGAAAAATATAAAATAAAAACTTTTTAACAAAAAAAAAACCGGTGAAAGAACGGAAAAGCAAAAAATAACAAACCTTTTTCTTATTTAACCTTAACCTAGGTACTAGTTCGAAGTTGGTGCCTCGGCACTAGCCATCAGGAGTGAATCTATAGTCGTCTACCTGATGGAATTCTAATCACTCCTCCTGGCTCGTGCTGAGGCACCGACTTCAAACGATAGTGAGCTAGGTTAAGGTTAAATAAAAAAAGGTTTATTATTTATTGCTTTTCCGTTTTTTTTTTCAGCATTCTTGCATTCTCAAATATATCGCACAGTCACCGGCACCAGTATCTGACACACAAGCGTGCATAAATATCTGATACGACTCTATACTCCCTCTCTCTCTCTCTTCTAGGGCCGGAAGGACGTGTCAGATATTTTTGCACGCTCCGCTACGGCAGATATTAATGCTGGTGCTACACAAACAAACACAAACTAAAACTACAACCCTTTGTGATACATAAACTAAAACTGCGGGGACACGAATAATGACAGGATTAAATAGTACCTAAGTATATTTATTTTTCCTTATAACTACAGGAAACTCTCGGTAGATAGGTAAGTACAGGATTATATTTGTCTCCTTTAGGTATAATATTAATAACAATGGTATAGAATATATAGGTATCATTGCACTAAATAATATGACTTTGTGACTAAAATAGGGCGTTTACCTAATATTTTTTCTAGAATGAGGTGGCCTAGTGGTTTGACCTATCGCCTCTCAAGCAGAGGGTCGTGGGTTCAAACCCCGGCTCGCACCTCTGAGTTTTTCGATATTCATGTGCGGAATTACATTTGAACCATCCCCACCGAAGCGTTGGCAGGCCTCCCACCAGGTGGACTGACGACATCGTGAGAGTAGCGGGAAACCGGTGGATGCAAGTGGCAAGTTGTCGTTCATTGTGGCGTTCTAAGGGGGAGGCCTTTGTCCAGCAGTGGACGTCTTCGGGCTGATGATGATGATGATGATGATGAATTACATTTGAAATTTATCACGAGCTTTGCGGTGAAGGAAAACATCGTCAGGAAACCTTCACAAACCTGCGAAGCAATTCAATGGTGCGTGTCAAGTTCCCAATCCGCACTGGGCCCGCGTGGGAACTATGGCCCAAGCCCTCTTGTTCTGAGAGGAGGCCTGTGCCCAGCAGTGGGACGTTTATAGACTGGGATGATGATGATGATGAGGTGTCTCCCTTTTTAGGGTTCCGAAGCCAAAATTGCAAAAACGGAACTCTTATAGTTTCAGAGACTATCAGTGCTAGAAAGCTGTAATTTGGCACGGATATAATATAGCAACCATGCCGACAAAATGATATAAATTTTTTTTAGGGTACCTACCTCCCATAGACGTAAAGTGGGGGTGTTTTTTTTTTCATTTTACCCTATATAGTGTGGTGTATAGTTGGATAGTTCTTTTAAAATCATTGGGGGGTTGCAAAGATGATTTTTCGATTTAGTGATTTTTTTGCGAAATATTCAGTATTCAGTATTCAGTCATTTATTGCTTTAAAGAATTCCATGCAATACAATATAGTTCAATTCAGAGAATTACACTAATACAAAATTTCAAAAAGTATTCAACTTAAAAGTGCAAATTTACATTAAAATCGAGCGAAAAATTAAAAAAAACATGATAGTCGTTGTAAGTAGGTACGTATATTAAATTTACAAGGAAAACTATTATGGCTAAGTTAGCTTGAGAATTATTAGTAGTTTTATGAGTAAATAGCAGCCTTTAGATATAAAATATTATTTTTCTCAAACATGCTAGGTATGTAATGTTTAAATGTTGTGTTCCATAAAACAGGCTTCAAAATATTCTGTTGCAGGCCTGGGGCTGCAAGACAACAGTCTTTTATTTCAACGCAAAACGTCAAATATCCACGATAAAGGCCATTAGCCCATTATACATGACTTGAAATTAATAATCTGAATTTCTATGGTTCATTTATTATGTTACTGAAAAAAATCACAGGACTATGAATATCCTATATGTAAATATATAAATATTACCCACGTGCGTAAAACGCGTAAAACGTCAAATTACAATTTAATTTACATAATAAAGTATTAATGTTACTGATTAAATGGGTTGCAGTTCGTGTATACTTAATGGCCCTAAAAGCCGAACAGCAAACACAATAAAAAAATTGACAAGTGCCATTGTCTTTTTTTTTGATTGACTGGACTTGGGCTGTAGCCATTTTGCTAGTAAGTTCCATTGTTATTTCAAAAGTTTCGTTTAGAAACGTGATTTTTTTATTGTTGCAGTCAGTTATATATACATGTTTTATAGCAATTTGATTTTATTGCGATTATTTTAACGTTTTAAAAAATCATGTTAGAATGAAATAAACACTTATATAGCTGGCAGTTATAATTTGAGTCTGGTACAATTTTAGTTGTCTTACGAATAAAACATTGATTTCTAGGAGTTTTTATTTCTTTTAGTGCATGTTTGAGAGAAGCACTATACAAGCCTCGGCGTGAAAGAACATGCCCGCCTCGTATACCTATCCAGCCTATACATACTCGGCCTGCAAGCTTTTCTTTCCCGGCCTCTGCAGTAATGTATTATTACCTAAACTAAAGAGTACAAAATGAGAAATTCTTACAAAAATGTTACTTGATTTTTTCGTAACGGTTACGGAACCCTATCTTGGGCGTGTTCGACACGCTCTTGGCCGATTTTTTATTTTACGTTTTAAATCCCACACAATGAACTTACTTGTTACATACGAACGTGGAAAGCTTGTAAAAAAATAACACAGCAGTTTTATTCCGAGCGGTTTACGTTTGTGGAAATTAAGTAGGTACTACTGAATGGACCTCAGGAATGGACTATAGGTAGTGAGAGTTTTTTGTTTTCCCATTCCCATTTTGTTTTCCCACTCCACTCAAATCACAGTATAGGAAAAGACACAATATTGATTAAAAGTTCCTTTTCCCAAACATGACATGAAATATTAATTGACGTTGTGTTACAAATATAGGCCGAGTAGTTAGTTCGCTGCAGGCGCTGCGGCTCGGCTGCCGGCGCGCGGTCACTTAGCGGCCTGCAAAGAGATTTCATACAACTTTTTCGGCCGCTGGCCGGCAATGCGACTGTCTTTTGTTTCAACGCGCGCTCTGCGACACGGCCTACGCCGAACAGTACTCGCAACCGCCGCGCCAGCAGCCAGCGCTACACCACACACAACAGGGCGACCAGACTAGCATCCCGCCAGCTTGATTTTTCGTTCTTAGGGTTCCGGAGCCAAAATGGCAAAAACGGAACCCTTATAGTTTTGGCCATGTCTGTCTGTCTGTCCGTCCGCGGCTTTGCTCAGGGACTATCAATGCTAAAAAGCTGTAATTTTGCACGAATATATATGTAAACTATGCCGACAAAATGGTATAATAAAAAATTCTAAAAAAAATTTTTTTAGAGTACCTTCCGTAGACGTAAAGTGGGGGTGATTTTTTTTTCTTATTCAACCCTATTGTGTGGAGTATCTATGGGTATGTGTCTTTTAAAGCTATTAGGGGTTTGCTAAGACAATTTTTCGATTCAGTGATTTGTTTGCGAAATATTCAACTTTAAAGTGCAAATTTTCATGAAAATCGAGCGTCCCCCCGCTTTAAAAACAAAACCGGTGGGAGGAAAATTAAAAAAAATCAGGATGTTAGTAAGTATATCAAACTTTCAAGGAAAACTATAACGGCTAAGTTTGCTTGAGAATTATTAGTAGTTTAAGAGTAAATAGCAGCCTAAGGTATAAAATATACCTAAATTTGCAAGATTCCGTATAAAATACGAAATCCCTTGAAAACTATTACTTAATTTTTTCATAATGGCTACGTAACCTTATTTTGGGCGTGTCCGACAAGCTCTTGGCCGGTTTTTATTTATATTTTATTTCATGTCATGTTTGAGAAAAGCACTATACAAGCCTCGGCCGGAACGTGGGGTTGCCGGCCTCGCATCCCTATCCGTCTATATCTGCTTATAGCCGGCACGGCAACATCCTACTTCCCGGCCTCTACAGTAATGTACTATTATTAGATGGTTGCTTATTATTACAGATACACCATGTGCTACAAAGGAAAGTGCTTGTTTTGCATCCCCGTTGAAAATGGATGTCTAGTGTTCGCGATTTTGAGTGCAGTAAGTAGATTGATCAAAAAGAATCGTCTTTTCGTCCAAAATTCCTCAATGCCTTACGACGAAAGTATTCAACCAGTCTGTGTTGCCGCAAACCGGGATCCCGACTCTCGAAAATACCAGAAAAACCGGGCAGAAAAATTAACTTTAAAATACTGGGAGAAAATTAATCAAAACCGGGATTTTCGGTAATTTCGGTATTAGCAAAGATTAAAAAACGAAACAATAATTTCGTTCAATTATGCGCGCAAAATGATTATTTCTAACTATATTTTTTAACTGACAAAGTTGTACGCACAGTGGTGGCGCCCTAACCAGCCCGAGAGCTCAAGATCACGACGATTAGTCACACGACTGCGCACAGGTACCTACACCTAGTGCCATCCACAAAGACGCATCAATTTGTCAAAATTAGACATTAGTATGTACAATAAGTACAATTACAATTATTCTATGTAATGTAATGTATGTAACCACTTGAATTTAAAATATTTTTTTGTTTGTTTGTTTGTTTGTTTGTAGGATAGGAAGTTGATCAAAGACTGATTTTATTTCATACACAATACTAATATTTAGAGCCATTGTTGGTTTTATTGGGTCCCACTGAAAAACAGCGTTGTGGCTTGCCGCAACATTATGCTGAGTGGGTCCCAATTTATACTATTCGATGTTTTTTTTAAAATTATTATTTCATCCTAACGTGTTTTTTCTGTGTATCGAATATGTGTAAATAAATCTCTCTCTCTCTCTCTCTCTCTCTCTATTATCTAGCCTGGATTGATGTCTCACTGCTGGGCAAAGGCCTCCCCCTATGTCCTCCATTTCTCCCCATCCAAAGCAGTCTGAGGCCAGTAGTCGAGAAATATGTCCAGGTCGTCCCGAACCCGCCGTTTGGGCCTACTCCATCGTCGACATCCGTCTTGTGGCATCCATTCAGTGGCATTTTTAGCCCACCGCAGTGGATGCATTCGGCTGACGTGGCCGGCCCAGTTCCACTTCAACCTGGCAGCCTTTGCACCATCGACATCGACAATGAGTGTTTTAGAACGCAGCAGTCCGCAGCACCGTGTTCCGGATTCGGTCAATCCTTTCCACTCCAAGCATGCTCAGCTCCATAGGTCTTTGACAAACCTTCAGTTTGGTTTTCTGTGACTCTGTAAGTGACTATGTTTGGGCACCGTAAGTTAGGACAGGCAGTATATATACGAGTACATCGACAAGTCTTCGCTTCAGGGCTAAAGGAATGTCACCTTTCAACAGCTCCTTCATAGACCTATTGGTCTTCCACGCATTTTTGATCCGTCTTTCGACTTCTTTGTCCTGCCTATGGTTGAAAGATACTAATTGGCCCAAATACAAATACTCGTCGACATATTGTATAGACGCCCGTCTACCTCGACCTTACGTCTCGTGCTGTTGGTCATTACCTTGGTCTTTGACCGATTCATTTTTAAACCAACCTGAAGCCTTGCAGAGCTTAGATCTTTTAACATTGTCTCAAGTTCGAGTGCAGAAGAGGAGAAAAGTCGGCAAATCGAAGATTTGTTAATCTTCTGGCACCGACTAGGTACAATGCCTTTGGTTGGACTCCCACGAGGCTGTTAGGCTTCGGAATACTTGTTCTAATGTGCTCGTAAATAGTGTAGGAGAGAGCGGGTCTCCCTGTTGTTGTCCCTGTTGTTGTTGTTGTTGGAGTCATCCCTTCTCAATTTTAAACGGCTGTCCGGATGATTGGTGTTTTGTTCAGAGTGGTTCAGAGGCCAGGCAAGGCCGCCGTGGATCACAGTGGATATTGGTGGCGTGTTCAGCAGGATATAAAGGAAACAATCTTGACACTTCAACTGTACTATATTTCAGCAAATACACGTTAAGAGCCGTGGCACATAAACAAATGTTCAAATAACATTTACTGTTACTACAAACTAATACTAATATATAATATAAGAGAGACAATGTAAAAGCGCAGACAGATCAACGGAGAGGTAAACGGAAGAGAGAGAAAAGTACCGGTGTTCCACGGTCAAAATATACATCAGTATAGTTGCCAGAGCAATCCGTCTATAATGTTCCAAATATTATTATAAAGCATATACCGTATACCACACTGAATGTTACTAACATTAACAAGTTTTATGTCTGCTGTGCTATTATTAGGTGGGTTCGATATTCTGAAGATGGAGTGCGTTGATAATAGACGAGTGCGTAATACTATTAAACGCCTTAGAATAATCCACAAATTCTAAGTATATAACTGGTAATTGAACTCTTGTCATTTTTCTATAATTTGGTTTAACGTATGGAGATGATCAGTGGTGGAAAAGCCAGGGCGGAAACCAGCTTGTTCGGCAGGTTGGTGACTGTCGAGCTGAGGTACAATACGGGACTCATTACTTTTAAAAACGTTTTGTATATGTACGAGACCAGGCTGATGGGACGGTGGTTGATAATGTCGTTCTTGTCGCCCTTTTTATGGAGTAGTATGGTTTGAATGACACATAAGTTTTGGAATTTGTCCTGTCTGTAATATGCTATTAAAGAGATTTGTTATGTGTGATAACAGGATGCGCTTACCAAGAATTAAGCATTCTGTGCTGACTCCATCGGTTCCAGAGCTTTTTTCGAACTTCATATTGCGGAGAGCTCCATTTTGGTGTTTAATATTTTTGAGGTATCACTCACTATAAAGGTTCTTGAAATAGTTGGTGCAAGTTTAATTATTTTATAATTTACAGATTGCAAATCTCCTTGTGCTACTAGCATTACTCATAGCAGAAGTGCTATTCCTCGTCGGCAGTGATGCTTACTATGATCCATTGACTAACAGCGATTCAGCCAGAGTTTTCCAGGGATTAATAAACATGGCTGTGAGTGTCGCCTACGTCATCCTGGGCATACCGTTTTTGATAGCATACGTCTTCTCCGTTTTGTTATGCAAAGGCATTCGTAAGGTTAGTACCTCTATAATATAACTTCAATAGTATAAAGCGGCAATAGGGATGTTGACACCATTAAAAAATAATTCGAAGACACGACTCCAGTAAAAAAACGCTTTATTTTAGCACTGAAAACCAGATTTATTTTCGATTAACTGCAATTTTTTTTTAATGCGTTAAAACAAATAAATAGTTAGTTGATTGAGTGTGCAAACAAGTGACGTCTAAAGTTGCTATTTCCATTAAAACTCTATGGGAGAATTGTGTTTTGACAGCTCATAAAAAGTACGTCAACCCCAAAAGTGTGAAGAACACGGTAGTCAGCCGTATTCGGCGAGACGGACAGACTAATGTAAAGACGACGTTCGTTCGAACAAGTTCGGCGACCGTGTTAGGTGAACGATTCAGTGTAACACCGGAGTTATTCCGACTTCCATTATGGCGACATCCTGAGAAGTCGTCGGCAACGTGAGGGGTCTGCTAGGCTTCCTCCAGCAATGCTGGCATGAACAGCAGGGCTACTACGAAACTCGAAGTTCGTATCGTACCGTCCCTCTCGCTAGTATTAAATAGTATGAGTGTCAGAGGGACCGCACGACACGAACTTCGAGTTTCGTAGTAGCCCTGTTGTGCCTACAGCCAATCACGCAAAATAGGCGTGTAGGTGCGCTCCTGAGGCTTCGATGATTAAATGAAAAGGGATTTTAGAGGCACACGAACGTATAATAAAGATTATCAAAAAGGAAAGGATGTATTTTTATAAAATCAAAATAACTAAACAAACCAAAATTTTACAAAACTAAAAATTACAAATAAAAAATTCCCTGGAGATTGCCCACTTGGGGCATCGTCCCCAGGACGGAGGCCGCATTGCCCCTCTGCACCGCCAAACTTAGGCGCTGGGCAAAGAAGGTACCAGCCCTATGGTCGCCTGAGACGCCGAAGAGCTTGTCCGACACTTCTTTTACAAACTTTTTGTGTCGGACGACCATGGGCCCAAAGTTTCTATTGCAAGTGCCGCAAATATGTAGTTGTTCGAAAGAAATGCGTATTTGCGACACTTAATAGTTTGGGCCTGCTCTGCTGCTTAAAATTACATAGTTCTAGCGGGTTGTCTCTCATTATTTGTAGACAAAGTCACGGGCAACAGATATATAATTATATTTTTGTATTCCAGCGTAAGCCAGGAATTGTGAAGGCTTATTTCATCTATGGAGTTTTCGTCATGTTGCTTGCGGTGTTCGCCGCCATCAGTCACGTGGCACTAAACAACGATAATCCCTACCCCGGTGTCTATGTGCTTATTGCATGTGGTAAGTGTAATAAAACTGAAATGAAAAATAACATGTTTTTTTTTATTTAGCCTATTAAAGTGTATCAGTGCTGAACAAAGGCCTACCCATTAAGGTCACAGCTCATTAGAGCCACCCGGCCGGCACCCGACCAGCACCGCCTGGCCTCGAGCGGTTAGTATTCTTCATATGGATTTGTATGGGTATGCGCTCACTACATCAACTCCGTAGCGTCACCGGATCGCCACACTCGCGGGGTTGCCACGCCAGGACGGCGAGTGGACCACTCGGTGACAGCCCGCTGCTCGCCGCCATAGTGGCTACTAGGAAATTCGTGGACCACGCGAAATCCACTCGTTGTCAACGCGGCGTCCAACCGTGGGCCACCTGTCGACAACGAGTGGACGCCAAAAGTCGAGGCGGTGCTGGTTCGGTGCCGGGTGGCTCTAATGAGCTGTGACCTTTATTCCGCCATTCGCTATCGTGAGCATGCTCCTGCCACTCTACTTGGCATGCGCCATCTCTTCGGTCTGCCTCTGTTTCGATGGCCATCTCACGGAATCCAATGAGTAGTAACTATTAAAACAAAAAATATTGTCAACCGTAGTAAGCTGTTATGTAATAAGTACAACCGGAGTTAGCATAGATATTTAACATGGGGGTAATACCTATTTTAAGTCTCATTAAGTTCCGCTTCCGCGGATATTAAGTAAAAATAACCTAACCATTAAAATTTCATTTTTAATACAAGCTTTTTTGCTGACTGTACTATTTGTTGACTGTACTTGCATTATCACCCAAACTATATTTGAATACCAAATTTCAAGTCGATGCTATTAAACGTTGAAGAGTTCTGTCCTGCGGAGACGACCCTGGCTGGACTACCAGGATGTCACTACTAAATTATTGTATTGTCACGCGATTTTCATAAGTGTTCCAAATTTATTGGAAGTTGGTCAAATTTAACTTGCAAGATTTGATAACAGACAGACAGACAGAGAACGAGACAGGTGAAACGAAATAAAAGCTTGTAATATACATAATACATAAACATTAGCGTAGTTTACTCTTTAATTATACTTTAGGTACCTAATAGGGTTTGCATCTCAAAGAAAAAAAGTTTTTTTTTTGTGGTGTGTCATACGGAGATACTACGGTTTTCAAATATGTACCTATTGTAAATGGACTCTTTATAAGGCACCGTTTAACCCCCTTTCCGCTCGGGTATTTTTGAAACAGCATATACCTGTAGTCACGAACAAAACTTGTTTCCCATTTTTCATTAAGCATTGTTAATATTATAAATGAGAAAGTTTGTAAGTCTGTTTGTTACTTCATCACGTCTAAAGCACTGAACCGATTTAGATTAAATTCGGTATAAGTACACATGGTTTGAGTCCCAGAGAAGGACATATGATAGTTTTTATCCCGGAAAATTGCACAGTTCCCGCGGGATAGCGATAAACGAATTCTGCGCGGACGAAGGCGCGGGTAACGGCTAGTAAAAGATATGATTCGTTTTTTGGAGTCTTTTTGTATTTTTTATTTCAACTCCAAATTTGTTACTTTTACGGGTATCCCGTGAAACCATATCGAAAATACAAACTGAGACATGGATGCACAGAAAAACCAGAAAAAGGGACCAGCACTGGGAATCGAACCCAGGTCCTCAGCATTCCGTGCTGCGTGCTATAACCCCTACACCACTGCTGGACAGGAATCTAGACACGAATTTTTCCTATGCATACATATCTCACTCAGGTTGCTTATTTCTACTTTGCTACTTAAGCAGCAGCACTACCGACATCTTAGTGGCGTCGACAGACGTCACACTCTTTCGGACCCAACCGCTCACCCAGACAAGAGATGTCGCTACTAAGCAATCAAATTATGCTTGGTTTTTTTGGAGTCTTTTTGTATTTTTTATTTCAACTCCAAATTTGTAGTAATACAATAATTTCTTCTTACAGGGATATATGGACTCATTCTCTGGATGGTACACGAGACATACACGAAGATAAGCGCAATGGCTATACAACGGCGGGGACTGCCATAAATATGGAGACAACCAAAGCTTAAGCAGTTCTTTTAATAAAATTCGAAAAAATATCTCAAACAGTTTATTTTTTAAACTTTCACGATTTTCTCTCATAGGTAGTTATAATTACATCCGGGACTGAAAAGCGACGATTAGTTTCTTACATTATCCTGACTTTTCAGCCATAATGCAGTAGGTGTTGGTAGTCTAGGTACTCGTGAGCATGGCCGCTGCGTTGCGACTGAAACGTCCAGGTAATTTTAGAAAAATAAATTCTTGCGTTTGAATTCAGAGTGTCAATAAATAGCTTGTCAATACTGTAAAAATCAACAAAAACATAACAAGTGATCGAAGAGTTTTATTTATCTCTAATATTTCTGTGCCCATTCGTATTTTCCGATGTTGTGACCTTTAGGAGCAATTCTTTTGTCAGTACTATTGGGTATTGAATAATAGACATACCTACTTCAGGCAGGTGGTAGGACCGTGCCTGCCGTGAAGCAGCAGCACTTGCACTGTTGTGTTTCGGCGTGGAGAGTAAAACAGCCGGTGAAATTACTGGCACTTGAGGTATCCTACCTTAGACCTCTAGGTTGGCAACGCATCTGCAATACCCCTGGTGTTGCAGATTTTTATGGGCGGTGGTGATCTCATACCATCAGGAGACCCACTTGCTCGTTTTCCATCCAGTCGAATAAAAAACAATTTTTGTTTAATTTTTTCTAAGATTAAGATTGTATAAAAATAAAAATGCCTGTTTAATTACAAATTTTTAAACACTAACATGTGCCCAGGCGTGTCCCAAACCCAGAATTCTTTAATTTCGAGTATTTGTGGACCCCCTCCCCCCCTTTAAATTGTCTTTTTCTTTTTATGGTAGGGGGAAAACGAGCAGGAAGATCACCTGATGGAAAGCAAACACCGCCGCCCATGGACACCGATAACACAAGTTGATGAAGTTGAGTTACGGTTGCGTTTCGTTGTTACACTTATTACTATGAAAATATCAATACATCTAAGCTACGCCCAATTCTATTATTCCAAATAATACGCGGGTGAAATCCCAACATCTCAATTGCTAAGCTTAGATTAGAGGCAAAAAAAATTATAAACGCTCTTCATACAATATAAATGACAACCACAGTGGAATTTTCGAGAATAGGGAATATTACTGCAATTTTCTGCCGTCAGAGTGCAGCACTGGCACAAACCGTAAACTGTTTTTTGAGTAGATGTCTTAAATGTCCGTAAGATGCCTTAATATCATATTATTTCAATTATTTTTTTGGAAGTATAGCTCTCGTGATTCTCACTCATAGTCAAAATACCACAAACGGGACTTATCACGCTATTATTACACAAGTAATATTTACCTCGACGTTTCGGCAACGTTACAGTTGCCGTGACCTACTCGTCTACTCGTGACCACGGCAACCGTAACGTTGCCGAAACGTCGAGGTAAATATTACTTGTGTAATAATAGCGTGATAAGTCCCGTTTGTGGTATTTTGACTATGAGTATAGCTCTATCGTTACTCTCGACGTATATCATGTTACTAATAAATAAATATGTCAAGATTTTTAAAGGACTATAAATACCTATAGTCCTAATACTCTTTGACCATGATCCGTCATGGCGACAAAGCTACTCGTATTAAATAGTATAAGTGTCAGAGGGACCGCACGATACGAAATTCGAGTTTCGAGTTTCGTAGTAGCACCCTGCTGACGTTGTCATGGCGGTTTGCACTAGTGTCGCCCCCTGCGCAGACCTTTGCGTAATTATTCCATGGTCATATGAATTTCATTGGTAAAACGAAAATAAGTATAATTCTTTACAGACCTATAATATTCCTAGTCTAAGAATGAGTTAAAGTATTACGAGTAACACGACATACTTAACATAATACAAATACTTTTCAGTCAATAATGTAGTATTTGAACACAAAGGTACTTAACTACTTAGGTATGTTTAATTTCGTTTTTTCGATGAAACTTAAGTGGCCCTTAATTCTATTGACTAGTATTTTAGTTTAAGCGAGCAAAGTCGCTGATAAAGGCTACTAAAGGTCCGTTTATATCTACAGACATTGAGCATGTCAGACACGTTCCGGGGCAGCACCGACAGACACCGTTTATTTACATCTGAGCGTGCCGTGTCGTGTCAGACATTGACAGACACCGTCGTCAGCGTTTCTATCTCAATTTCTATCAGCTTTTCGTTGTCTATTGCAAAAAAAAAACAAAAGACCGCTACGCGATTCCGACAGGTAGGTAAAGGAAACAAAAGACGCCTGCACGGTTCCGATGCTCTGTTCACAGTGTGAAGTGAACTTCACACTGCCCGGCAGGTAGCCACGGACACGACAGACATGAACCGACAGACAAAACATTATTTCCGCGAATGGCGCGAATACTGGCCGCGCACGGCCCGTGTCTGTTGGTGTCTGCGCGGTCGTATAACGATAGATATAGATACGAGTACGTTAATAGACACTGTATAAAAGAATATTATTTTGTCTGCAACGACACGTGTCTGGCACGGGCACGTTTAATGTCTGTAGATATAAACGGACCTTAAAGCGGCAATTACACTAAGTCGTTCGCCGTATCGACCGCATTGGCGACTGCAAAAGTGTAAAGAACACAGTAGTTAAGACGACTTTAGTCGACGTTCTCTGGCCTAAGTAGTTTGAAACAAGTTCGGCGACCGCGTTAGGTGAACGGCTCAGTGTTATCGCCGCTTAATAAATAAATTCATAGTTTTGACATGTTTTGGCCAGTTGGACCTTTTCTGTCACGTGATTTGGGTTCCGCGAAGTCGAGCTACGACGTAAGTACTTAAGAGCTTTGAGTGTGCCGTCCTAGAGTTAGCGTTAGCACAGTATATACCCAGTAAGTCATCTACAAAAACGTATCATAATTAACACTCGTATCAGGTCAATCGGTTATAATGCCCCTAATACATTTGGGTTAGTAGCCATGCATCGGCTAATTTTCTATAAATCCGCCAGGAGGCATTAATTAAGCGATGCCCTGGGTGCAGCGATCATTCCTTCTTCAATCTAGATAATCGAGACTTATAAAAAAGTTGTGACAGCGACGTCATAACAAGCTTACATAAAAGAAACTCTATTTTAAGTGCCACAGGGACAGGGGGTTACTACGAAATGCGAAAATCGAAGTTCATATCGTACTGTCCCTTTCACTCTTGTATTAAATAATATTAGCGTCAGCGGGACGTATACCTAAGCCCAGGGATCGTTCTTCGCCTTGACCTTACGATAGCGCGGGTCCTCTCGCGATTGGTGAACGCGTTGGTACGTAGATCCCTTACTGAACATAAACTAGTGAACTTACGTACTTTTGCTATATCGTAACCATAACACTGAATATTATAATAATAATACCGTGCCTTTAGTAGTTCATTCATATTTGGAGATTAGTGGAGACGGATGTTTGTTTGAATCGCAGTGCTGAAGAGAACTTGGTAAGTATTATCGTTTAGTTCAATATTTGTCCACAAACATTTAAACAAGAAGCGAAACTTTAATCAAACTCGTTGACGGCAACTTGAAAGTGTCGTATTTATAAGTAATAAATTATAAGATCGATACATTCTAAAGTGACGCATGAATACCCGTATCGTATCTGAAATAATATTTTCAGCTGATGAACAAGATAATTTATCTTACATATTTTTGAATTTAATGTAATTTTACTAATATTATAGATGCGATGTAATTTGAAAGTTCAATAACTGAAAAACGGCTGAAGCGATTTTATTGAAACATAGGTAAGAAACACCGCAAGGAATCTTACTTTCACATAAAAATAACGCATCAAAATCGGTCCATCTGTTTGAGAGCTACAATGCCACAGATAGACAGACATTGGCGTCAAACTTCTAACACCCCTCTTTTTGGGTCCGGGGTTAAAAATGAATTGTGGACGAGTCCTCTTCTATCCTTGTCTTTGAGGATTACTTAAATGTAAAAGAGTACCCAGGTTTGAATCAACATTATCCTGGCTCTAGAAGTTTACCTATTTCGGTCATCTTGTTAGAGCACGTTCATCGTCCAAGTGGGTGTCTGCAGGCGAGCAGCTGAACCGATGAGGAGAGCCAGATAATGAAGGATAACTCACTGTATTGTATTACTTTTACTACACAGAATACGAAGTGGTACAGTCACCAGCACCAATATCTGACACAATAAGCGTGTATAAATGTGTGTGTAGGTAACAGCCTAAGGTATAAAATATACCTAAACTTGGAAGATTCCGTACACAATACGAAACCCTTAGAAAAATATAATTTGATTTTTTTTGCCTGTTTTGAGTAAAAAAAGTACCTAGCTTAAAAATTGTCTTTCCGTGCGATAACACGCATTGGCAAGCTTAGATTTACTTACAAAATAAATAAAATACTCAAATATCGTATTGAGACACAATTATTAAATACACCTTATTACTTCTAACGTTCTAACTTATAACTCTAAGACCTTGATTTCAACCCACTATTAACAAATAAAATATTTCATTTCATTTCATTTCATAACTAGGATAAAATAGAGCAGGCCTCTAATGCCGTTTCAATACTCAATATGTTCGTCGTTGATCCGAGAACACAAAAATCTGTTAGGCACATGTTTTCTACCATTTAAAACATTTGTTTGTTAAGTTTGGGACATTCCTTGGATATTGTGAAGCAGCCCTAGAAATAAAGTCAGTTAGATATTAAAAGAGAGAGAGAGAGAGAGAGAGAGAGAAACATTGATTTACACATAAAAATACATTAGATGGAAAAATAAAAATAACATCGAATAGTATAAAAGTGGACCCCACTCAGCATAGTGTTCCGGCAAGCCGCAACGCTGTTGTTCAGTGGGAACTATTTAAAACCTATAACATATAAAAACATACAACACACTATGACGACACGAACGCCGTGGAAGCAGGAAGTTCGCAAAGAAACTTTCAATCCGGAAGCATATATGGCAAAATGGCAACACTCGATCAGTTTAACCATTTTCGAAACAGTTAAACCTCAACAAGTCAGACCAGGATTGTAGTGTAATATTTACAATAATTTCAATAATAATGATATTGTGATGCATTATTACAATAACTCTCGATTAAAACAGTGCAAAAATAAAAGAAACATTCCTGATTAAAGACTGGGTGGGAACACAGCCCGGCCCATTGCAAACCCATTCACGATAAGTAAAGGTTCGATTCGTCATTCTTCATTTAGACACGCTTTGTTGTGTTACATATTAATGCTGGTACCATTATCAAATTATTAATTATTGGTCTGTACCATTATCAAAATTCAAAACATTCCGATCACTGGAAGTTGGTCACATTTAAAAATCAAGATTAGTAGAAAACACGGAAAGAAATAGATAAAGACAACCTTCCCACTAAAGCTTCCCACTAAAACTTAAAGCTCGTCTTAGGCATGTCTACTTAACATAACAGTTATCTGTTATCTATGAACTGACGTCATGTTTTAAACACGTGGTCAAAGGGTGGCTAAGTTTTTGCGGCAACACAGAGAAACCTACTAAAAAGAATCTGAAACCAAGGCTTGTGACAAAAAGCTTACAGAAAGAAAACTTCAATTGAAACTAATTGCCATAAAGTCGTAAGTTTTGAAATTTGACCTGTTTATAAGTATAGTCCGGTTGTTTATGAGGATATTGTTTATGTTCGTAGGTACGAATTTATGAATGCCTCCCTTTGTTCTTCGTAGAGACATTGTAGAGTTCGTCGAAACGGCTGTAGACAACGAGTTAGCTGTTAGCTGTGTGACCAGTATTAGTGACCCTGGCTCCGGACTTTTAATTATGGGGCATCGATTGGGGCCCCAACGGGCTATAAACAAAAAATGGAGTAGATAAACCAGAGTAAGAATTTACTTAACTGTTTTTTTAAGATAAAGTGCTTTATCGTTCGCTATTAGGCTTTAACCTTTTCAGCAAAAGTGAGTTATATCGATACTTGCGTTTTAATAATTCACAGTTAGTTTGTTCCTCCATTATTAAATATTTCTCAAAAATACTCATGCTCATTATGTTAAATAAAAAACTTATAACCTGTTATTTTTGATTTCATTCAAATTAAGTTAATTTCTCTAAAACACTAGTACTTACCCTAACATTTACTGTTTAAAGGATAATCAAGAATTAAGATAATTAATTGCGAGCAAAAACACAGTAAGGTTTATTTATGACATTTTTTTCGAAGTCCGCAACTAAAATATTATTAATTCACACATCTTTAGTACAAGAAAGTAAAAAAAGTGAGTTTATCTTATGGTCTGTCCCAAAATTCGAGATACTAAAATGACGTTTCATGTGTTACCTGTTTTTTGCGTCTCATAAATAGTGATGTACCGCAACCGGTTATCACCGAAAGATATTGTAGGTACCTATGTATGTATGTCGTAAAATATTAAGATATGAACGGATCCGTGATGTACTAAATGTAGGGCACTTAGGACATTCTAGAAAAGGTAAATTAGGTCTAATAAAATGCGACCGTTTTCGAGATATTTCGACTTTTTATAGATGTTGATGTTTAAGTTTCAATTTCATTCTTTGGCCGCTGTGTATAGATATTTGTACGTATTTACAACCATACACTTGTCGGCTTTGCTAAGAGGTTGACGTTTCCGTTTTTTCCGAGGCGAAACTATTTCTTCGCTGTGTCGTCTATGCGACGAAGTACTTGGCTACTCAGAGTCCATGTTTAATGCAACAAAACTCAACAAAAACACGACCAAACAAAATTAACAAATAAAAAGTCTATCTCAACAAATTTAACAAATAACGTCAACAGCAACAATAACACGAGAAAACGCACTGATCACATCCGATGACAATACGAGTAAAGTATCGAAAATCGGTTGAATACCACTTGAACACGAAAAACATGAACAATGACGTTGTGTGTTACTGAGGGCCTACTCCAGAATTCGAAAATCAAAGCTCGTACCGCAACGCCCCTCCCACCCCCGCACTAAATAGTAGTGTCAGAAGGACGGAACGACACGAACTTCGACTTTCGAATTTTGTAGTAGCCCAGCTGGCCTTAGGGCAGCAGGTTTCGTAGTTAGCTACGAAATGCAAAACTCGAACCCCGTATGTTGCCGTCCCGCTGACGCTTATCTCATTTAACACGCGAGTGAAAGGGACGGTGCCATACGAACTTCGTTTTTCTACTTTTGTAGTAGCCCCCTATGTATTATTTTTTACGTTGGCACTAAGTGATGAACACTGTATTTTTACCTTTGCTTAGATTTTATCACTTTATCGTAAAAGTGCATTTATATTTACAAAATGGAAAGTAGAGTTGTATGCTATAATGTTATTTTTGCTATCGTAAAATATACATTTTATCGGTTATTTACGAAACCGAAATCATGGAGCAGCACTGTTCCTTTTATGCTGGCCACATTATTTTTACTTTTGTCATTTCAGACTGTCATTTTAGTATCTTCATTTCAGGGATAGACCATATGTTACGTCAATGTCACTTATCGTGTTTGTAAATATTACAGTTTGGCCTTTAACTACTTGACTTAATGACTTTTGCTCGCCTTCGTGTAGCTAAACACTATGGGAAACTTCAACCAGAGCTGCCCACTAAGCCGTGGTTCTTCATATCCAGAACAATCCCCAAAAATATCACGCCCACTATTATCCGCTTACGTTTGGGACATGTTTGCTCCCCAGTCTTCGTTGCCAAAATACGGGTCCGAGACCATTCCATGTGTGAATGTGGCATCCATGGACGAGGGCACCCTCGAGCACTTGTTCTTTCATTGCTCCAAAATCACCACTCCCTTATATGACCTCCTCCCTCCCCGATTCCCTCGCCCCGTAAACATAAATTTCCTTCTTGCTCTAGCACATACCCGTCTTATAAATGTATTATTTAAGTTTATAAAAATTAACAAACTATATTTGTAGGTAGTTTAACAAAATTTATGTTTGTGTTGTTTATTTTAGGTTCTCATCCGAGTACTAAACACCGAAGCTACCGTACAACGGCCAACCGATAGTGTCTTTTTCAACCTCCACATTGGTGAAATCATCGATAGTATCGATGGAGCTATATTTTTTCTAAAAATTGATTGATTGATTGACCTTTACCTATTATTTTTTTAACTATCTGCAATCAACCACTTCAGTCGTAATCAGATAGATTACCTTTAACTATAACTGTAAACTTAATTCGAAAAAAAAAATTTTTTTTCAACGATTTGGCTAAACTTCAGTTACCAGGTAGTTTCTATCAATGAAACGGCTGTTGAAGTTAACGGAAATCAAGAAAAACATGGCGTATACGATTGCTCGTAATAATAATATGTACCTAACGCTCGTATATAACGCGAGTTCAGCTAGCCTCTTGTTGTTACAGAACCATCATGTGCCTCTCAACAAGTCTTGGCTTCGCGTTTTTAACCTCGGTAAGTTCATACAGTCATGCAGTTGGTTGATGCAGCTGTGGTGGCCTAGTGGTTAGACTATGGCTTCGCAACCTCGCAAGCGGAGGATCGTGGGTTCAAACCCGGGCTCACACCTTTAAGTTTTTTGAAGTTCAAGTGCGAAATTGCATTTGAAATGTATCTAAAGAGATTTACGGTGAAGGAAAACATCGTGAGGAAACCTGCACAAACCTGCGAGGCAATTTAATGGTGTCTGTGAAGTTCCCGATCTCTCATTCTGAGAAGAGGCCTCATAATCATAATTGACAAATCCAATATAGAATCGTCATTAAATTTTAAATTTATTTATAATATTTTTACGCTATTTTTAACATTTATTTGTGAAATTATAAATCGCGGACTAAGTACACGAGTAGAAAAATAAACATTGTATACCTACTCGTACGGTTTTACCATATAGGCGCCTAACGTTGGTACACTTCCGTATCGTACCTACCTACCTTCTTTTTTTTACACAGAAATAGGCTTGTGTTTGACCACAATCACGCCTGATGGTAAAGCAGCGTTTCCACCAGAGATGTGCGAGGATGTGTTTGGAGGAAGTGACTATGTTTTTCATTAACCAATAGAAACGCTTTATTTACCTCGCCTCGCTCCGCTCAGCTGTTTCCACCAGAGATGTGCTGTGGAAGGATGTGTAAATGAAGCTTTTCTGTTGGTTAATGAAAAACACATCCTCGCTTGCAGGTGGTAGGACCTTGTGCAAGGTCCGCCCGGATTGCTACCACCATCTTGCTCGCTAATCCTGCCGTGAAGCAGCAGTGCTTGCATTGGCACTGTTGCGTTTCGGCGTGGAGAGTAAGACAGCCGGTGAAATTACTGGCACTTGAGGTATATATCTTAGGCCTCTAGGTTGGCAACGCATCTGCAATACCCCTGGTGTTGCAGATGTTTATGGGCGGTGGTGATCTCTTACCATCAGGAGACCCACTTGCTCGTTTTCCACCCAGTCGAATAAAAAAAAAACATCGCACATAAAATAATAAAAAATTAAAGCTATTTATTTCAATAAAAAAAATACACGTACCTTCATTTGATAAATTAACTACTAATCCTTGAATAATAAGATTGTTGCAGTCAATGTT
Organism: Choristoneura fumiferana; assembly: GCF_025370935.1. NCBI lineage: Eukaryota > Metazoa > Arthropoda > Insecta > Lepidoptera > Tortricidae > Choristoneura > Choristoneura fumiferana. The sequence continues at coordinate 5,010,127 of NC_133478.1, forward strand.
GTTTCTTTGTGTTCAATTGTACTAAGATGAAGCAACCTTGCCTAATAAATGTCAGTTCACCCTAGATTTGAAGACGGCCAGTTTGTAGAGATCAGGGAACACAGAAGCTGGTAAAGCATTCCACTCCTCACTTCTCTTGTTTTTCTCCGCAGTTGATCTCAGCGGGTGCCCTGGTTGTATGCGTGATATTTGGAGAACTAGCCATAGGTGGGGTTGTTCGGCAAACCAACATCTTGATCCACAACCCGAACTACCTACGCGACAACAGCAACATGAACGCCTTCGTTGGGGAGTTGGCTTTAAGCCTGATCTGCTTGGTTGCTGGCATCATCTCCTTGATATGCTTCATCTTCTCTGCCATGCTTTACAATGGTATTAGCAGAGTAAGTACATAAAATATTTTCGAATTTCGAAGTTAGACGCCGCAGAATTTAGACGCCGCAAATCTGAAACTATCGAAAGTCGAAACGCTACCGTCCTGTGCGGCGGCACAATAGCCTAAATTATGTGACACTTTTCGACCATGTGATCTTTTCAAAATATACGAAGGTGTCTTGTGCCGCACTATATCAAACAAAGAAAGCAAGTAAACATTTTTCCTTCCTTGGAGAGATGAATTTATTCATAGTGGCATAACCGACCACACAGTAGTAAAACACTATCTAGTGCTCAATAGCAGAACTAGTGTTACAGCGCCATCTCTTGAGGACTAGTTGCAGCACGATTAGCGCCATCTTGTGTTTAGTAGTTGTACTTGTTTTACAGCGTTATCTAGTGACGAATAGCCGTAGTAAAATTTTACTGACATCTATTGAGGAGTAGAACAAACTTTAAAGTACTGTTTTCACTACTCACCGCTGGAGTAGGTAGTCATAGTATTTTGGCTAGGGAGCGAATCTTTAGAAACATTTTTAACCAACTTCTAAAAAGGAGAAGGTTCTCAATTCGACTATTATGTATTTTTTGTATGTTTGTTACCCGGGACCGGCCCGGATAATACCGACATGGAAATACCTACCGACCCTGTTTTTCATGTACACGCCCATAGAAACTAACATGAGCTTATATATATGAGGTAGGTATTTCCATGTCGGTATTATCCGGGCCGGTAAAGTGTCACCCTGTTACGCGATAATTCTGCCAGTTGTGGACCGATTTTGTAAATGTGTATTCCAGCGCCAGCCAGGCCAGATAAGAGGGTACCTGGTCTTCGGGCTCTGTCTCACAATTCTGGTCGGGACGGCTGCTTTTTTCCACATGCGCGCCTACGATGCGAAGATTAGTCGTTACGTCCTCATGGGCTGTGGTAAGTTCACAATCATCACTCCATTCGGCCTATAATACGTCCCTGCGGGGCACAGGCTCCTAAAGGCTCATAAAGAGAGGGCTTGGAACCACGCGGGCCCAGAGCGGATTCAAAACTTTACAGTTTACACACGCCGTATGTATATGAAGGTTTTTTCACGATGTTTTTCTTCACCGTCAAGCTCGTGGAAAATTTGAAACGTAATTTCCAGCTTAACCCAACCACGTATGACTATTTTTATGCTTATAATTTTAATCTATAAATTACGTCTCAAGTATTTAACTGTAACATAAAAAGATTTAAATTTAAAAAAGAACTATATACAAAAATTAAAATTAAAATCTATTAGGCGCGTGGATATATCTCCTTGGCGATATCGCGCGCGCCAGGTCCCCACGACCCCAGTCTCAACACCAAACGGCGCAAAAATGTAGCCTTCCCCAAGAACTGCATATTTGCGCCGTTTGAGTTGCTCTGCTGTTGCTGCTGCTGCGCCGGCCTTGGTGGACGTTGCTGGGACTTATGACTTACATTTAGTAGTAAAAATTCAAAGCGTCCCACAGCTATTCAATATACCTACTAACATTATAAATGCGAAGGTTTGTGACTGTGTGCTTGGTACTCCTTCTCACAAAAACAACTGAATTTAGGTAGTGAAGCTATTCAACATGAAAATTAACTTTTAAACGATTGTTTTTTGTTTCAGGGTCCTACCTCAGCTCTCTGGTGATGATAGGAGTGACGTATAAAAACATACTGGCAGCCAGGGCCCGAGCTAGGGCCACTTGCGTGTAGTTCATAATAGGCTTAGGGCGTACGCTAGCTGACGCGGTTTGCACGGAGCGAGTGATCGCCTATTGAAAAATAGTATGAGCAACCCTAACGCGGGATTTAACCTGTTGCACCCGCAGGCGTGCGCCCGCTCTGTGCATGCACAGCTAGTAGGTCCTTAGAGTTGCCAAGAATGTTTGTTCGGCACATTATCCTCCTGAGTCGTAATTTTCTGACAAATGTAGTACTTAAGAACTTGGGTCGCCACTTAGTAGCTTAGTTATTTTGTATATTATTTCAACATTTTTAAAATTAATTGTTCAATGAACAACATGTGCTTAATAAAGCACATTCGGCCTTTATCCGTAGTGTTAATTTGTTCTTTATAAAGTACGTGACTCACTAGGCATAGTATTTTCCAGCCGAAGACATAACAAAATATAGTACACGTAAGAAAATACACTACTTTGAAGAAAAACTTTTTTACAAGAGTACATCCGAGATCTTAGTATTTAATAAAGCATAGTAAAACAAAAAACGGTGTGTTCCCACTAGTTCCATTCACAGTAGGTACTTAAATCGAGTTCTATAATAGTACTGTCAATGGAACTAGTACACACGTAAAAACAGCCAACCCAAATCGAATGTGTCTGACCGAGATATGTTTTCTTATTCATAGGTACTCATATATATTTTGACAACAATATTAATAGTACAGAGTCAAAATATAGCACAGTACCAGGTAGGTACTAGTTTATGTTATGTTGTAGTATGGTTGGCAACTCTAGGAGAGTTGGACGCTAAGAAGAGTGATATTAATTAATAAAACATGTCCTGTCCCTAGCTTATGAACAAATAAATACAAGACTAATAGGTTCTGTAAAAAGGTTGCCTGGAAGAGATCGCTGTTAAGCGATAATGCCGCCTATTGCTTAACACCTTGTTTGTTTGTTTATACTCTTTATTGTACAAAAAGGAAAAACAAAAATGTCACAGAAAGTAGTGTTAACTACAAAGGCAGACTTATCCCTGCAGGGATCTCTGCCAGTCAACCTTTGACTATGTAATTTTCTCTGTACCTATTTTCTGTGTCGTTTACTATTTCTGGTGTACAATAAAGAGTCATTGTATTGTATTGTTAAGTAAGTGCAGCCGGTAATAGATTTCTGACGTCTCGTGCCCTACGCGTTGTTGTCCCTAAGAATCTGATTTTAGAAACCACATCGAAGTATAGGTGAAAATTAATACTACTTATTAAATACTTATATGAAACCTATTACACGTATGTAAGCTGTAATTTTCTGACGTATCATGGCACAACACCTCAGACGTAGTTATATATGTACTCTGTGGACGTAGCATACTTTTCAGGAAACTAGTACCTACGAGTATTAATTTTATTTTTACAAATTTATTACTAAGTACCGTAAACTGCTTCAACATTGCCCTCTGGCCCCAACATTGCCTGATTCGATTTAGAGTCGATAACTTAGCACCCTTTAGGTTTTTAAGCGTTTATCCCCCCGTAATAATAATTCCCTTGTAGGTATAAAAACTTAAAACCTATAAGAGTGCTTAGTTATCGACTCTAAATCGAATCAGGCAATGTTGGGGCCAGAGGGCAAAGTTGATGCAGTTTACGGTAACATACAACACCCATAGAGTTAATCATTGTTTATTGGCTATGGGACACGTCATATTTCGTTCCTTAAAAGTACAATAATATTAGATCAAACGTATGTGACCAAAAACGTAACACTAGTAAGTATACTTGAATGTTTCAATTCGTGTACTCGTATAACGACCAAATTAGTACCTAAGTCTAAAAAATAGGATTAGTTTTGTACGTTATCTTTTTGTATCTTAATAAAGTTGTGATAAAAATTTCAGCTTTTTTCACTCCATCGCCACTAAATAGAACTGTTATATCGCATCATATTGATATGCTACCTGCTATGCCAGCATTTTTAGTAGTACAATTTAAAGATATTAAACTACGCCTAAATGTTTATGTACCATTTAAGTTATTATTAACCTAACATTCGTGAAATGGCAAAGACGCTTAGGGGCTGTTTCATCACCCAATGATGACGATTGACGGAAGATTGACGGATAAATTTATTGATTGGACGGTGAAATAGGGGGTTGATTTAGATATTACCCTTCTGTTATGTAATCTTTGCTAACTCCTGTTGTATGAAATGACGGTTTACTATACGGTTGAAAATATTTTCGCTTTAATTATTTATTTTACATATTTTACGGGATGTTTTGTATAGTCCAGGAAATATGAATTGATCATCTGTAAGCTTCACAAGTACATAACAAATTACCAATTCATATTTCCTGAACTATAGGTATACCTATATACTACGTGTAGCTATATAATATAACTACATATATAATACTTGTAGCTGAGCTTAAAACAATAAGAGGTTGCTTAAAAATTTACACAATTCACAGTAGGCTAGTGTTGTGATCCGTAAGGGGGCATCCATTATTACGTGAGGTCTTTAAGGGGGAAGGGGTCAAGTAAAATCTTTCCAAATCTCACTTGGGGGACGGGGGGTTTTAACAAATATCACGAAATCATGAAAGTAAAGTTTATTAACTTAAGTTGAAATATTTATTTTTTTAATTTAATCATAGTGGTTTTAAAACCACGGCAATATTCTCAAATCTCAAATACTAGTCTTTGCTAGTCGTAAATAAAATTATTAGAACAAATTATGTTTTTGCATTTTTCTTTTTTAAATCCAACAGGTTTACAACCAAAAAATCTCACGTGAGATTTGGGCAGGGGGGAGGGTTAAGGAAAATCTTACGAAATCTTACCAAGGAGGGCGGGGGAGTCAAAAAATCCTAAAAAATGTCTCACGTAATTATTTATGGACGCCCCTAATATAATATGATATCGTCACCTACGAATATGCGCGATGAATATGTACCTATGCCTATGTTATTTTTTTTCCGAAACGCATTTGTATGGGATTTGTGAGTTGTCAGGGAAATTGAGAGCGTGCGAGCGGTGCAATCATTTGGAAATTAGTAGCAGCCACGGGTGCTTGCTTATATGGGAAATCATTTTCTGTGAACAAACTTGGTAAGTTTTTATTTCTCTTAAATTATTTTATAATCCGTAGGTGCCTTTGAAGAAAAAAAATGTTTATTCTGTAAGTAGATCTTTACGTGTCACTTAATATACCTAGTTCGGAAAAACCACAATTACCTAGAATAATGTGCCGCAAGAAGCTTAGCAGAAAGTCAGTTTCTGAAGAAATTATATATTATATAGGTAAATTAAATATATTCAAATTAAAAATAAAAATATAAAGATTAAAATTACAGGGACGTATTGGGTCCTTTAGCCTTAGTCTAGTGGTTTGAACTATGGCTTCTGAAGGAGAGGATCGGAGTTCGAGCTCCGACTGGCATCTTTTGTGAATTTAAGTGAAATTTATTTGAAATTTACCGTTATGCTGTTTAGTGAGCATCTCTAATCTCTAATATAATAGAGCATCTTTAATATAGCGGTCTCGATAAAACATGTTGTCTTAATCATAATTCATACCACAATCAGGGCTTATCACATTAACACACGATATTAATTATGGTTGTACGTTGTTTTACATACAACATTTTAATAGAATTTCGTTTAACAGTCATTTATTTATCATTTTATCGTTTCATAGAATAATCAATACGCAGAACACTTACTTTGAAGAAATTTAAATCATTGATTTTTGTTACAAATACAAATTTTTGTTTAGATATTCATATCAAAGAATAACAAATCAAATATTCGTTATTCTCATATTATATAGTTATTATAAAACTTATTACCAAGAAAAAAATGCAATTCGTTTTCTGATGTGGGCGCAGTTCTAACTTAACCTAACCTACTTTTCTAGTAGCGAGTCGTTTCTGACGAGGTCACTGTTCTAACTTAACCTAACCTAACCAACTTTTCTGGTAGCGCTTTATATTTTATCTAACAAACAATATTTGTTAAAAAATAATTCTACAATTTGATAAATTTGACAAATAATAAAGTGAGATTATAAGATTTATTGAATAGTTTTTCTAGTAAATATGTTTCATTCAAGTAAATATTCGTTGAAACAATAATATTCGAAGTAAAAATACAAGAACCAAATATTATATGAAAAATTTCCGTCTGCGAAAGAAGGGAACAACATTAATTATGAGTGACGGTAGTAATTATTTGTGAAAATCACAAGTATAAAATAAAACATGTTTTGTTTGATGCAGGTCCATGATGTGTCACAAAGGCTTGTGTATGATGTGCATCCCGGTCAGAACAGGGTGCCTTATGGTTGCTGTTCTGTTTATAGTAAGTTTATAAAGTCTCATATTTATTAATAATTAAAATTTACCCGCGGCTTCGCACGCTGAACCATTACAACCAGCAGTTGAATTTAAATCCCGCGATTCTATTAAATTTCTATGGAGATCCCCAAAAACATACTTAAAAAAACTACGCTTGAAATTTCTACATTTTATACTGAACTCGTGTGAATTTCGGTGGCCGTATTGTCTAAAGCCGAGTTTAGACTTGCAGAAAAATCGTGCAAGTTACATTCCGAGGCCGTAAAGCCAACGAGTTGGTAGTGGTCAATCGAGCGCCGCATGTAACGCAACTTGCTCATTTTTCTTGCAAGTCTAAACTCGGCTTAACATCCCGGCACTCGTGATCTCATACACCATCTCTTTCTACCCACATCCTATACCACGTGACAGAAAGAAGAGGTTAAAACGATTAGGATTCCAATTGCATTAGAAAATACTTATTCTATTACGGTACTTACCCTATGTGTTATTCCATACGTTCAGCTATGTACGTACTAAATTTCATTCAAATCCGTCCAGTTTTAGTATAGTTCCTATCCTATGAACAGATCTTTGTATGTCTTAGGGCTGTCACAACCTTCAACTTTTGCATGGATTTAACCGTTTAGTCTATGCGTAAGCTTTATTATATCTAAGCGCCAGAGCATTATAGTTGCAGACTTGCCCATGTTGACCGATCCAAATGTGCCACCCTTTACATGTTTGCAGATCTACCATATCTTCAGTTTTATCGGATGCATCCTAACGTTGCTGTCTATTATATTAACACATGAATTTCTTCCGAATCGTCCTTACTCTTATTGTTACATTCGTACACTTCTTAAGTATTATCTTCACGGTCTTCTTTGTTACGGCATTCGAGTGGTAAGTTTACTATCTCATTATTCTATAGCACGTTCACATTCAGCCGAAGTGAGTAGAGAAGTGAGCTGGGTAGTATGTAAACACAATACTTCTCATGCCACTGCCATTTCCACTGGCGCTGCCCGGCGCTCCCCAAAAGAGCGGTTTTTCGTGTGAAAGTCAAAGGACCGGCATCGCCAGCTCTTGTGCAATCCACCATTTTGTAAAAACTTTATTTACGAACATGAGATATGAATAATTTTTCTATTTTGTTTTGTCTGGGCGAAATTGACCCTTGAAATATGTAATTCATTGTGTTCAATGACCTACAACCTAGTTCCTAGGTCGCGGGTGAGCAACGTAGGTAGGTAGGTTTAGATATGGACCTCCGCAAAGCAACGCCTAATTTAATGAATTGATAAAGTTCAGCCAGAAAAAAACGAGTTTCAGATACGAGCATTTTAAACAAATAAATTATAGGTTGTTTTGTATTATAATATCATCATTAAATTGGTCATCCGTGTTTTTTTCCTCGTATATTTTTATTTTATTAGTTAATGTTTATAACAAATCTGTACCTACTTTGTATATAGAAAAATGAATTTAGGTACTTAACTATTTAAAAATCAGGTAAACGTTTAGTTGGTTGTAATACTATACCTATATTTTCCTCTAAGCACGTGTCTCATTATATTCGAACTGTCAATTTTATAAACTCACTGTCACTGTAAATACCTGTTTCGTAATTACGGCTATACAACAAGATCCCAACTAAATTTGGCTCTAAATATGTCTGACGCCAAAGTCTGTCTGTCTGTTTGTGTGGCATAGTAGTTCTCAAACGGATAGGCCGTTTCAAAAGCGAGTTTTATTGCATTGGTTCTTATAGTCAGTGCCACCAGAGTTGAGATTACGCTCTCAAAAACATGTCATGTACATGTTCACTCATTCATTTAATTAATTCTCCTTTTATGCCAATCAGTTCTTCGTGTAGCTGTGTGTAATTATAATCACTTCACTTCAACTCTCGTGGAACTACGTATAGTATAGTATACCTAGTATAGGGAACATTATATGTATGTGTAATACATCCGTTCAGCCGTTTTTGAGATACCTATTCAACTTTGAAATGACAATATCGAGGATTTCTCAACTGTTTTGAGCTATTGATAACAGCGCCATCTAACGGGACATTGCTCATGAGCTAACCAGGAGCATACCCCTTAACGGAACTATTTTCATTCCTTTCTTTGTGTTTCAGGGTAGCCCAAACGTGGTGAAAACTTATTTTATTTTTGGTTTGATGGTGGCAGTACTGAGGGTTGTATACACAATCATCCTCTCTTTATACGGCAGTGGAGACATGATACTATTTGCTGTTATTTACGCATTGTTCGAGTTTGGTGAGAAATAGTTCTACTAACTTTAAGAAATTCGACAATGTGACAATCGGTCTACGAGAAAAGTGGTCGTAGGCACAGAATATATAATAGTACTAACGTACAGCCTTGAGCCTTGAGCGTTGAGCCTTGGGGGAGGCCTATGTCCAGCAGTGGACGTCTTTCGGCTGACATGATGATGACTAACGTACAGAATATATAATAGTACTGTCGTAGGTCATTCATAATGGCGTAAGAAACTACACCTACCACTTCTTCTTTTTGTTAATATTATTTGTTCTTTTACAAAAAAATATACTTTTTTTTTATTATAAGGTTGTAGTTTATTTAAAAAAATGATAACGGTTGAAATAAATATATTTTTAATGAAAACCAACTTTGAAGGAGTGCCAGTGAATTTGACGTTATTAAGGGTTCCGTACCCCAAAAATAAAAAACACGGAACGTTACTACGTTAGGGGCTACTACGAAATTCATAAATGAAGTTCGTGTTCTGTCCCTCTCACTTTCAAAATACGAAGTTCGAATTTTGCACTTCATAGTACAGGCCCAGTAGTCATCGTACCGTACAGCCGTTTATTTTGATATTTGACCATGACCACTAATTTAATACAATAATGAGGGCTATCGTTTTTTGTCTCACTAGATGGCGCACTGTTGCGTGAGGTTTTTAAGTATGGCTTTCAAAGTCTGTTATTACGGGCGTGAAAACAAAGTTTAGATTAAAATCATATTTAATGCACCTTAAAACCGTACCATAAAAATATCGAGCATGCCACAGTGCATAGTCCCCGTTTTGTTCGGAAAATAGGGAGGACAAAGGATTCCGAAAGACAAAACTGTCTCAAAACAGACATTCATTGCTCCGGAACGCATATTTGCCATAATTAATTTCAGGCAATGCAAAATATTCACAAAAAAAATCTAATTATAAATAATCCCGCGTAGCTCACCCAAAAACTATGAGATTTGACATTTCGGAGACCTCACGCTACACTAGCGCCTCTAGTGGCGAATTCATACGCGATAGCCCTCATTGATTGACACTTCGGGTGCCGTGGTTCTTATTACAATGTCATTAATGTCGAATTTTGACAAAATCACGTGTCTTCATGGATGGCAATCGGTATACATATTATGTAGTTACAACATAATATACACGTCTTTATTTTTTTGTTCCAGTATTGGGCACGCTATTCCTAGTATTGGTGTTCCATACTCATAGAGCGGTTAGTGAACCCAGAGCTCGACCGCCCGCATCATTCCAGGACTGGCAATGATGTAATCTGACGACTCGTCCGATCATCACCATCATCAGTGTCGGCTTTAGAGGGGGCGATCGGTGCGGCTGACCAGGGCACCAGCACCAGTTAAACTAAGCCACTCAATTTAGATAACTATTTTTATCGCTCTAAAGGAAAACTAGACTCAGCGTATTAAATTTTATACTTAATTTATAGCAGTGAGCATGAGTATTGTATGTCTAACAAACACGACCTGTAATTTCGTCATTTATCGTGACTTTCGTCGTGCAAATGGGTGCCAAAGGCATGACTCGCTTGGAGCGCCTTGGCTTAGGCTGGCTCTGGTCATTATCATGTCAGCCGGAAGCTTATACTACTTATTTGTTGCTGTATTCTCCTTTATTTATCATGTTTGTTTTATTCGTAAAAATATGTTAAAGTGTTCAATAAGGATGTTATTTTGATTATTTTCAAAATCAAATATCACATTGAAGGAACACACAATAAAATTGTTACATAGACTATTATAAGGGCGCGGGTGAGCAAAGTAATGTTTGTAGTTCTAATTGCACTTTTACGAGTATATAAGAGTAAAGGTCGCGTTAAGTAGAGAAAGAGTTTTGTCAAGATTAAATAGATTAGGTACCTATGTGATTGAAAATACAAACTGAAATATAGATGCACAGAAAAATAAGACCATCACTGGGAATCGAACCCAGGTCCTCGGTAATCCGTACCGCGTGCTATACCGCTACACCACTGATGGTCAGTGGTGGTCAGACCATCAGTGGTGTAGCGTATTAGCACGCGGTACGGATACCCGAGGACCTGGGTTCGATTCCCAGTGATGGTCTTATTTTCTGTTTTTTCTGTGCATCTATATTTCAGTTTGTATTTTCAATTTAGGTTTTACGGGTGACCGTAAAGTAAAATTTGGAATTGAAATAAAAAATACAAAAAGATTCCAAAAAACCAATCTTAGGTATGTGATTGTCTGTGTATAGGTATAATATAAATAAACAAAGTTCTTTATTCTGCTAAACAATATTTTATTTTTTTCGGACCTTTCTTTGATTTGTGCTGTGAAGGCCTTATTTTTACCGAATTTCATAAATCTATGCCAACGGTAAACACGCAAAAACGGTTCAACGGATTTAAATCAAAGGCACTTAAACAAATTTTAAGCTAGAATAACACAATAGACAATAGTATCTTAAGTTTTACCAATTGTATTTTTGTTTAATTTTTTGGGGATAATACTAAAAAGTTACATACATACTTCCTTCTAATTACTTCAAGTAAAATTGTGCATTTATAGACAAAGTCGTGAACAATAATATATTAAAAAAATTTAAATCTACCCCACAACTGAAAACTTCACCCTACTACTTCACTTCGGTGACATCATAATTACCTATTGTGTGTGAAGCATTAGGATTTCATTTGAAATAACGGTAATATTAGGCTTAAGCGCATTTGATTTTTAATTTATCATTATCACTTAGGTACGATTGTAAAGTAGTATTTATTTAGGCTATGCAAGTTGGACATTAGAGTAGAACATATTTAGCTTTAAATAAACAAAATCTAGACTTACAAAACTTACATAAAAAAATATTATACACATATTTGGCTTGAACATCTGGTTTACCAACGAACTTTTAGACAACATTATGTTCTAATTAACTTTGCCATGCAAATGTGGTATAGGTAGTGTCACCAAGAGTTGAGGTCACGAACACAAGAAATCTCATGTAATGACAGCGGGATTGTGACATTTACTTATTTATGCAATAAATTCTTCATGTAGCTCTGTGTGTCATTCACTTCAACTCTTGTGGCACTACCTGTACACAAAATGTAAAATTTAGGAGATAAAATCGAATAGCTGAAAAGGTCAGAAATTGACCCCCCCCATTTAGGTCGATTATAGTTAAGAATTCTAGGACTGTTACTCGTATTCTAGTTTACCCTTAATAACCTAAATTAAGAAATGATACTTTGGATTATATTATATATACATATTTTCAAACAAAATACATCTAAGTATATACTGGATGAAATACATACTGACTGAAAAAATAAAAAAAACCCTGCATAATAGTGGATTGTACAACAAAAGCATAAAACGAGCCATTTTAACCGAGACGTTCATATAGTCAAGCCACTCGAGCCGGTACGGTGATGGTGGATAGATACGTCGAGGAGAAATGGGTTTAATGCTCGAGTTTACACTCTGCTTTTCACTTCAATGAGAGGAAATGAAATAGCAACAGTGGAAACAAATTGTTCACCTACTAGGTACTTACCTTTTATTTTTCTTGGATTGCTGTATAATCATTTCTTAGTTTTATTAATTTAATTGATTGATTTTAAGTTTACATAAAAAAAAATTACTAAAATATAAAGAACTTTTTTTTACTTTAAAAATCTTATTTTTACTTTTATACATAATTATTCGCAGAGCTAAAACACAGACGGGAGGATAAAGCAACGTCATATGTTGCATCGTGAAGATACGCGTGATCGATATAATATATATACATGTGGATATACTTATATGCTAGTTGTTCGCAGCGAGCCTCAGTATAGCACATATATGTTGAGATAGTGATGGCCGCATAGAGTTTAGTGTGAATGGGGTGGAACTGTTCGGGTAAGGTATAATAAATGAATATTTTAAAATAAATTAGACCCCGCTATCAATAAGCAAAATTTTTGAAGTTATTGGATGGTTGGTAGATATTTCATTTGAGACAAAAACTAATTTAGTGTAATGTTGACCTAACTTGTAGGGACTTATTTAATTAATTAAGTTTTAAAATAAACTTTTTCATCACCTAATTAATAATTGTCAATGTGTTAATTAGTTTATTTTTGTTGTAAATTTTAATTTTTAGATCCATTTTTTTTTGCTGGCTGTACA